>NC_142615.1:13685327-13986901 GCF_059453375.1 Lepisosteus platostomus | reverse complement strand
AAGTTCATTTACGAAACGGTCTAAATGAATGATATACTGAACATATGTCCTCTTGATATATGTAACTCTTCGTAACTGATTGAATATATACCTTTTGTATTCTGATAACCCTCTCGATAAGATCTGTTAGGTTTACATGCATATTTTATGTATTAATAAATATTTCCTCATGTATTAGTACCTGTGTGTATGCGTTGTTTGAGTTATATCGCATGGTTGGATTCTAAGGCCATTAAAATAATCATTTTATGATTTACTGCTACAATTAATAATTGTCCTAGTAAATGCCCAAACCCTACAGAACTGGTGCCTCGTGAGAGCACACTACAACTGTATTATTATTATTATTATTTTTATTATTGAGAGACAGGCTCACTGTTCCTCAGGGTGGGACAGGAGATGACACACTGTATTATTATTATTGAGAGACAGGCTCACTGTATGTATTTTTATTACTGAGAGAGAGGTTCACTGTCTGTTCCTAATGCTGGGAAAGGAGATCACACACTGCATTATTATTATTGAGAGACAAGCTCACTGTTCCTCAGGCTGGGACAGGAGATGACACACTGTATTATTATTATTATTGAGAGACAGGCTCACTGTTCCTCAGGCTGGGACAGGAGATGACACACTGTATTATTATTATTGAGAGACAGGCTCACTGTTCCTCAGGCTGGGGCAGTAGATCACACTGTATTATTATTATTGAGAGTCTGGCTCACTGTTCCCCAGGCTGGGAGAGGAGGTCACACACTGTATTATTATTATTGAGAGACAGGCTAACTGTCTGTTCCTCAGGCTGGGACAGGAGATCACACACTGTATTTTTATTATTGAGAGACAGGCTCACTGTTCCTCAGGCTGGGACAGGAGATCACACTGTATTATTATTATTGAGAGACAAGCTCACTGTTCCTCTGGCTGGGAGAGGAGGTCACACACTGTATTATTATTATTGAGAGACAGGCTCACTGTCTGTTCCTCAGGCTAGGACAGGAAGTCACACACTGTATTATTATTATTGCGAGAAAGGCTCACTGTCTGTTCCTCAGGCTGGGACAGGAGATCACACACTGTATTATTATTATCGAGAGACCTGCTCTTTCCTGACTGTTCCTTAGGCTGGGACAGGAGATCATAATCTGCTTTATTATTATTGAGAGACTGGCTCACTCCTGTCTGTTCCCTAGGTTGGGACAGGAGATCACACACTGTATTATTATTGAGAGACGGGCTCACTCTTGTCTGTTCCTCAGGCTGGGACAGTGGATCACATACTATATTATTATAACTGAGAGACAGGCTCACTTTCTATTCCCCAGACTGGGACAGAAGATCACACACTGTATTATTATTGAGAGACAAGCTCACTGTCTGTTCCTCATGCTGGGACAGGAGATCACACAGTTTATTAATATTATTGTTGAGAGACATGCTCACTGTCTATTCCTCTGGCGGGGGCAGGAAATGACACACTGTATTATTAGTATTGAGAGACAGGCTCAGTGTTCCCCAGGCTGGGACAGGAGATCACACACTGTATTATTATTATTGAGATACAGGCTCACTGTCTGTTCCTCTGGCTGGGACTTGAGATCACACACTGTTCTATTATTATTGAGAGACAGGATCACTGTCTGTTCCTCAGGCTGGGACAGGAAATGACACACTGTATTATTATTATTGAGAGACAGGCTCGCTGTCTGCTCCTCAGGCTGGGACAGGAGATCACACACTGTATTATTATTATTGAGAGACAGGCTCGCTGTCTGCTCCTCAGGCTGGGACAGGAGATCACACACTGTATTATTATTATTGAGAGACAGGCTCACTGTCTGTTCCTCAGGCTAGGACAGGAAGTCACACACTGTATTATTATTATTGAGAGACTGGCTCACTCCTGTCTGTTCCTCAGGCTGGGACAGGAGATCACACACCGTATATGTTACGGATTCGGTAAGAGAAACCGAAACCAGTGAGAGAACCCACTTGCAGGAGCTGACAAAGCCTAGCCATGATCCAAAGAAAGCCACAGTCCAAGGAACGAACCGAGAGTCCAGGGGAAGCCAGAGATCCAAAAGGGAACGAGTTACCGAAGCCAAAGCGTGATCCGAAATCGAAGACAATAGAGCAATCCGATAGTCCAGGGGTAGCCAGAGATCCAAAACAGAGCGTGAGTAACGAAGCCAAGCCGTGATCCGAAAAGCCGTAGTCAAAAGTGGAAAAACCGTAAACCGAAAGCCAAGAAGAACACTAGGTAGAAGAAGGAGTAGCGCAACCAGGAAGCTCGAAAGGGAAACCAATACTGAGCAAGGAGGTAGGGAAAGACAGGTGTTTAAGTAGGATGAGACGGGGGTGTGGTGGTGAATAGGAAAACTGATAGGAAAACTGATGGAGTAGGGCTACGCCTACTTCTGCCTCTTCCGTTGCCAGGAGGCAGGGATCGTAACAGTACTATTATTATTGAGAGACGGGCTGACTGTCTGTTCCTCTGGTTGGGGCAGAAAATGACACTATTATTATTATTGAGAGACAGGCTCGCTGTCTGCTCCTCAGGCTGGGACAGGAGATCACACACTGTTGTAGTGTGCTCTCACAAGGCACCAGTTCTGTAGGGGTTTGGGCATTTACTGGGACAATTATTAATTGTGGCAGTAAATCACAAAATTGATTCTTTTAATGGTCTTAGTATCCAACCATGCGATATAACTCAAAAAAACGCACACACAGGTACTAATACACGAGGATACATTTATTATTATATGGAATATGCATGTAAACCTAACAGATCTTATCGTAAAGGTTATCAGAATACAAAAGATATATATTCATTCAGTTACAGTTACACATATCTAGAGGACATACGTTCAGTATATCATTCATTTAGACCGTTTCGTAATTGAACTTGTTTACAACTTCTACATTAGATACTCAAAACAAGTACATAACTCTTAGGAGTTAAATTGATATCAACTGGTTGGGATAACAATTGAATTCTCGAGCAGTAATGCAGTGAAGTGGAATACTCATCCGATCTCTGGGGATTTAGGTCTCCTGCGGGCTCAATGGCTCCGTGCATGGCTGTGGTGTGCGGCTTGCGACGTTGCGCTGCTGATGCTCTCTGAAGACCGGCTAGTTAGTTTTGGCTGAAACTAGCGAAGTTTGTGCACAGGAGAAAAGATGACTGTGGGTCCCAGCAGGTCAGGAAGAAGACCAGTTCGTTCCTGATGAAGCGATAGTTATGAATAGTGATTCAGCTGTCCACAGTTCTGACCTGTTCACGAGGCTTGCTGCTGGTGCTAACCTCGGGTGGATCCTTTGGTTACTCTCTGGCAACCTCTGCTCTCGACTCTTAGAACAAAGCAAAGTTCTGGCACTCAGACACACTGGCTGTTCCGTGGTTGTCCAGGCTGAGTCTCAGGATGGTCAGGAGGCGCGCTGCGAGAATGTTCTGCCCTTGGGAGCCTTTCTGCTTCTGGGCCGTCCCGCCCTGGAATTGTCTCACAGCCCTGGAATTCTCCTTTGAATTCCCTTTAGAATAGTCTCGGAGCTCTGTGTTGCCTGTTTTTACCTGTAGGAACTTCAGCTCGTTTATTGGATGAAAGTTTCATGGGCATCAGAGACCCACGTGGGTTACTCGGCCCTACCAGTCCCTGATTGGTTGATCAAGGTGAGATATGAGTCACTTACTCCTGACACTTAGGAATGCAGTCCAGATGTCCATCTGGCACTCCCTAGACAGATAGGCGCCAATGGATGCCCATTGATCATGATAGCCAGGCTTAGCTAAATGCATCCCCATTTGGGAGCTGTCCCTTATCAAAAGAAAACATCTTTAAATCAGCCTGCCTGAATAGCTTCTCTGTGGCTGCACCACAGAGATGAAGAGAGAGATGGGGCCTCATTTGGGAAAGCACAGCAACACTTAATTCTCTTATTAACAAGCATTGCCACTACAATTAGTAGGAAGAAAGATACAATGTTTTGAAAATGTAATATGTTTTAAAGGATTAAAGGGAAAAGAAATACTTTATATACGCAAACTAATTCAACTGAGCTCCTCTAAACAATATCGCCTGAAGAATTGCCAAAGCACAGTGTATCAATTTGGGTGACACTGGGGGAAAAGGATCACAACATTGAAAACCACAAGGCTTATTTTCAACATCAAAATTTGTGCTTGAAAATATTTGACAAAAAAATGAATATTACACGCACGGAAATCAATATTTACCACTAGGATAGAATGCAGCATAGAACAGTTGGATAGAAGGTTAGTGTAACTCTATAGTGCATCACAGAGGTCAGTCTCTTCCCCCTCATTATGCAGGCTGACTTCACTGTCCTCCAGCGATAGTCAGCTGTAATCACTGATGCAGACATGATGTTAATACTCTGACAGCATCTTGGCTGATTTGGTTAAAGTGTTTTCCTATTAAACAGGTGATTCTGCGTTCAAATCCCACCAGTGTCTTTATTCCTGTCTTGTCTTACAAAATGTATCACTATGGATGATTACATGCAGCTTGATTTTGTTTAATGCAAGTTTTCATTCCCTTTCTGATGGCTCTCTACAGTAATTTTTAAAAGTACTAATCGGGATGGATTACTGTACATATCCTCAGTAAAGGGGAATATATAAGTAGTGACTATCCAAATTGCATTTTTGTGTGAAACACATTTCAGAAAATTGAAAACCAATTTTCAAAACTCACAATAACAAGACAAAGGCAAAACATAAGTTCACTTTCACTTTATGCATATTTACCACAACCTTGCCTTCTGATCATAAAAAGTCTTAATTTTAATATAGCAGTTTTAAATGGGACATTCAGAACATGGCATATGAGAATATATGGTTAACCGAGGATGAGCAAAGGATGATTGCGCTTTCTGCTTATTGCTATGAACCTACCCCTGGTTATAAAAATGTCTCAAAATTCTGACACTGAGGTGTGAGACACAATGTAACAGGCTCTCATAATCCCGAAATACAAAAAATTTTACTGTAGCGTTTTATAAATTTGACCCTGTGAACATTGCATGTCCCTCCTTCCTCATTACCAAAACATCTCAATGTCCCGGCATTATGTACATTTGTAATTACAACACTTCACTGTTTCATTAATGAGTTGTGACATTGTGAACATGGCATGTTAAAGTATATAGAAAATCTAGATCAGAACAGGCTAAATGCAATTCCTAGTGATTTATCATTTTCTTACTTTCTAAATGAAAAAAATATTTTTTCAGTGATTATGACACTTCAGTATGACATAAAATATGCTTCAATGACAGAATAAATAATAATAATAATAATAATAATAATAATAATAATAATAATAATAATAATAATAATAATAATAATAATAATAAATAATAATCATGGAAAAAATACCCAAAGTGGACATTCATAGTTGTGATTATAGGAATGTTAGATATCGGGTGGGTAGATGCGTCAGCATGCGTAGGCTGCAAAGGAACAAGTAAAGGACTATTCCTGCTGAAAAGAGAAGAAAAGAATCACAATGTTTCAGCTGTGGAGCCTTCTTCAGGTGTGAGAAAGACAGGGCAGTAAGCAAAGATAATTTTCTTTTTATCTTTGCTGAGTGCAGTTTATCGCTGATGACAACATCAAAGACATTAAGGAGTTTTTACGGCTAACAGCTCCACATCAACTTCCTTTCATAACTAACCTCATCAGATCCTTCAACTCCCAACTCTTCCAGTTTCTCACTTCAGAGAAGGATAAAAAACTCAAAATCCTCTACAGAGAAAAACCATCAACACCCTTATCACCTCCACCAATCCTAACCTTGGACTACACCCTCTGACCTTTCCCTTTCACCCCTTTGCATCCTCAGCTAACATATTTTAATAGTACAACAAAATTACAATAGATTGTACAGTATTTATGTTTAAAATTAAAGTAAATGTGTCAAAATATCGAAGTCCAAATGCACGGTGCTAATGTAACAATGCTTGCAAGTTCCTTAACAAATCTGCATTGTATTTTTAAAATATTTCAGCAGAGGATGCAACAGGGGTATAAATGACGACTCGACTTTTTCTTGGGTGAATATGGTTTTCTGGGGAGTTGCGACGTTGGGCATACAGTAACATTTGTTGACATTTCCCGGTGATTCTGACACGTGTTAAGCACTCGCATTTCCTGCAAATATTAAAATGGTAAAGGTTTCGCTGAGAAATCCAATCGACCTTTGCGAAGACAATGTTTACATCGCAAAAGAAACCCGTCCCTGGGTGGGCTGGAACCACCAACCTTTCAGTTAACAACCAAACACGCCACACAGAGGGAATGGTGGGTCCGTGTCTTGCATCACAACTTTCCGGTTAAAAAAAAAACTTTTTTTGCCAGCTGGTAATATTTCTTCTGCACTGATAATCAAGAATTGAATTTCATTTCTCGCAAGCTGTGTGAATTTCTTGAAATACAAGTTTCCCAGAAAGGGTATAAATACATGCATTTAACGAAATCAAGCCCTTTGTGACAGTCCGAAATGGTACGTTATGATAGAAGAAGATAGGAAAAAAAACATGACTGGGATTTTAAGCTACGTGACCTACGGTACCAGACTGGGGTAAAGTTAGCTTGAAGTTCAAAAACGATTTTGGCACGCCTGTAGCATTTACACGAAACCTCTAAGAATCGCGAGAATACTTGTGTATAAAACACATTGTGAATGCTTTCTCAGCCTTTACTTTTTCATTTATATGACATTTTTTTGACCAAGCACGAATATTCTTTTGTCCATATCTTCGTAACGGAAGCACAGAACGCCTTCAAACCAAATACATTTTAAAGACCACGACATGTGGATATTTCCACAGCCTCTACATCAAAGTATCAGTGAGCTAATTATCTTTTTTTAAACCTCCGGTTTTTCATCGATGCGTAATTACGCACTAACTGGAACCCGGGGGACCGCTGTATACACAAGTTCACAACACGAGAAATACTGTTCAATATGGCTTCATGCGAAAAACCCGTATATGACTATAGGCAACAGAATAGTGCAGTCTCCAATTACTCAGACTGTAAGCACGCGAATAAAGCTTTGTCTGAATTCTCAAACCCTTCCTTTACGTCCTGTTTTCATTCAGGTAAGAGTCAACTATATGCACAATACTACTGACAGCAGGAAGATTAAAATATTCTTTACTCAGCAGCTTATTAAAAACAGCTCCCATGATATTCAAACCGATTTTTTACACAGAACACTGACACAGCTTTGTGTTCTGAATTTCTTTTTCTCGTGCGCTTATTTAATGTGGCACAATGCACTGGGATAGGGGTATTCTGTTCACAAACCAATAGCATTTAAACCACAGCACCCACAATGCTGCAAGTAAGTGTTTTGCACACTAAGCAGAGAGCGATGTCTTCCTTGTTAGTATAGTGGCAAGTATCCCCACCTGTAACGCAGGAGACCGGGGTACATCAGGACATGCATTGAAGTGAAAGCAGGATGCGCTGCGACATCCACTGTGCCGATCCCGCGACACTAAGAGGTGAGTGGGTCTGTTCGATCACAGCGCTAGGCGAATCCCCAAACAGTGTGTGTGGCAACAAACGAAACGGGCCTGTTTCCGCCCGGTTTCGATCCAGGGAAATCGGGCCCAGTGGTGGCGGGATCTGAACAGTGCATGTCGCAGTGCTTCAATGTGCTTCCTGATGTCCTACCCCGAGAACAGAAAGGACAGCGTACACAGCAACAACAGATCAGGTCTCTGCACTGGAGCTAAGCTGCCCCCATCTCCTCTGCTCTGCTCTGCTCTGCTCTGCTCTGCGGCTCCTGCGGAGTGGAGTCCTGCCTGGAGCCGTGTTTGCAGGCGGCGGCTCCCCGCGCTCTGTCTGTGCGTCGTGTCCAAGAGCTCCTGGGAGGAAGAGAGAGCCCTCCCACTCGGGGGCTTTTCCACGGTCTGTGTGAGGAGGGGCGGGTGTGTCCAGTAGCTTATCGAGCGGAAGCCTGGGGCGGTGGAGAGCTGTGATCGTGCAGACCTTGAGGTGTCACCTCTTTGTCTGCTTTCCCGCCCCCCCTCCGCCCAAGCTCTGCTCCAAAGTAGCCCGGCAACCCCTCACACCTGCACGTGTCACAACCTAAGGTGTGGTCATGAGACACCCATGGGGTGTTGTTCTGTTCTTGCTTATTAAAGAACAGAACAACTGAAGCTAAGCAGGTGTGAGCCTGGTCAGTACCTGGATGGGAGACCTCCTGGGAAAAACTAAGGTTGCTGCTGGAAGAGGTGTTAGTGGGGCCAGCAGGGGGCGCTCACCCTGTGGTCCACGTGGGTCCTAATGCCCCAGTATAGTGATGGGGACACTATACTGTAAACAGGTGCCGTCCTTCGGATGAGACGTAAAACCGAGGTCCTGACTCTCTGTGGTCATTAAAAATCCCAGGGCGTTTCTCGAAAAGAGTAGGGGTGTAACCCCGGCGTCCTGGCCAAATTTCCCGTTGGCCTTAACCAATCATGGCCTCCTAATAATCCCCATCTATGAATTGGCTTCATTACTTTCTGCTCTCCTCCCCACTAATAGCTGATGTGTGGTGAGCGTTCTGGCGCACTATGGCTGCCGCCGCATCATCCAGGTGGATGCTGCACATTGGTGGTGGTGGAGGGGAGACCCCATTACCTGTAAAGCGCTTTGAGTGGAGTGTCCAGAAAAGCGCTATATAAGTGTAAGCAATTATTAATTATTATTATTATTAATTGTTTCCTGCCCGTCGCAGGCAGGAGTCCATGCGAGGAAGATGCGCTGGACAGAGCTCAGAGGGTACAGCTGGGTGGCTTTCCTTCTGAGTGTCGTTCCTGCAACACTCTCCCGTACTCTTGGTGCGCTCATGCCGCAACACAGGAAGGCTGGAGCAGGTGGGTGTTGAGAGTGTTAGACTGAAGATTTAAAGGTCCCTGGTTCAATCCCGGGTTTCAGCGTTTTGTTTCATTGAGCCCTCTGTTCCTCTCTGCAGCACCCCCTTCCTAAAGTGACGCTTCCCTTTCTCAGCCTGAAACGCAAGCGAGACAGCAGCAGCAGTCCCTGCAGGTTTCCGTAGTGTAGCGCCTGTCACGTCAGCCTAACACCTGAAAAGTCCCCGGTTCGAGACTGGGCGGAACAGCCTCGTTTTGCACGCTCCTGTACTTCACAGAGGTCTTGAGCGACCGGTCATTTGTTGACAATGTATTTCCGGTGCCTTCATGCACTCTTGTACCAAACGCACGTTCCTTCTGTACGCGGAGCCGATCATTTGCAATTGGGCTGTGCCGACAGACCAGCACGAGCTCTGTCGGCTCAAAAGCAGCGCAGGACCTGCAAGAACAACAGAAAGATTAGCATCCAGCGGGGGCCTCTTAGTGAGCCCAAGATCTCATCAAGAATCGGCTCCAGCAACAGGGCTGGGCGCATTGTTCCATTCTCCGCCCACTCTCGGTGTAAACAAGTCCCTCCTGGTCTCTGCTTGAAATGCACTTTCCTGCGTTTGCTTTGGTGTAACTGGCTTCCCCTGCATGGTCGAATGTGAAGAAAATCCTTAGTAAGTCATTGAAGAAAACCGAGAAGAGGTCGGAGTGGCCTCTGTCATTCATCAACGATCCAGTCAGGCAGTACTCCTCTGTAAAGCGCCGTTCGTTCACATCGATTGGCTTTTTTTTGCCTTCATTCGTGCAAGTAGTAAAAGCAGACACCCCTTTAGGGAGCCTGTCAGCACCCGGAGTTTTCCCCTTCTGTAAGCTCTCCATAGCCTCTCAGCTCTTCTACTGTCAAATCCCCCTCAAGTACTTCCCTATCTTCTCCACTCAAAACGTTTTCTAGCTTTGAGGTAAAAAAATGAATTTCTTCATCCTTTACCTCTGTAGAGCTGTACAGTCTTGAGTAGAAGTGTCATGCCCTCTGCAGCCAGAGGGCGGTCCTTCTCTGTCCTGTCCCTAGTTTCTGGTCTGCTGTCCTTCCTGTCCCTCTCTTTCCCTTGGCTAAATATTTCAGGGTCTTGCACTCTGTCCTCGCTCAGCACTGACGTTCGAATGTCCTGAGACCCGCCTAGCACCAGGGCGCCCCACGTCCGCTCCCTGAGGGCACAGGTTTCTATACGGCATTCCTGAACTCTTTGCACTAATGAGCCCGTGCCTTTTTTCCGTCTCGCCGCTACGCATATGGGTCTTTTTCAGCCCTCCTGCGCCCCACGGTTAGTCCCCTTGGACGTCTGTAACAAGAAGGCCTCCATACAGGAGAGGATAGCACTCAGCTCTGTACTCACTCTTCCCTCCTCATCAACTACACTTTCCATGACAGACTTGGAGCCTACCACTTTCCTGAAAAAGAAGCGAGTACACTTCTCATTTTCTTCCAAGAACTGCACTCTGATTCTTAACAGCACTCCTCGACTACTTTCTTCCGCTATGCTCCGGACATCCTTTTTTAAAAGGGTGATATCCTCGAGCACATCGAAGCCACTGTCTCGTGTAGAGACGCTGCAGCTGCCTCTGCTTCCTGGCTAGCACTCTTCTCCGTCTGGCAGCAGCCTTCCTTCCCTCAGCCATGAAAAAGGCCTTTGTCCTCACCTTCACCTCCTCCCACCACTCTCCTACTGACCCGTACAGACACTGCAAGGACAGCCACTGTGATAGTTTCTCCTTGTAGCGGGATACTACCCCCTCGTTCTCTAGCAGCTTTGTGTTGAGTTTCCAGAGGCCTGGGCCAAAGACAGTCCCGCCCTGGAGTTCCACTCTACACCCTAAAGCCTGATGATCTGAGAAGAAGACAGGCTGAAGAGTGACCCCAACAACTTTCACTCTCTCTGAGACAAAGCAATAGTCAATTCTGATTCCTCCCTGACCATGCATATCCTGCTGTTGTGGGATATATACATCTATATGTGTCTGAGAGTTTAAAGTCTTGAACTAAGTTTTGCAGGGCCAGTGAGCTGGAATCCAATTTTATCGGAGAGCTAGACTGCCTGTCTGTGTGCTCTAAGATACAATTAAAATCCCCTCCCACTATCACGTCTGTGCTACATAACAATAGGGGAGAGAGTGCTTTGAGTAGCTCCACCCTTCCTCCCACGTCAGTAGGACAATACACATTGATTAGACGCAGGTTAACGGTCCCCCATTCGACATCCACACCCAGCAACCTGCCATCTATGACCCTCTGAATACTTTTCAATTTGAATGCCCATCCTTTGAAAAGAATGGCCACGCCAGAGGTTCTGTTGTTATTGTCCCCTGACCAATCAGAAGGCCTTTTATCCCACCTATCTTCAAAGCTTTTATACCTCTCTTGATAGGCTAAAGCACACTCCTGCAACATCAACACATCTCCCTCTCTCTGCTGGAGGTAATCAAAGACAGACTGGCATTTAACTCTGTCATTGATACCTCTGGTGTTAAGAGAAATTATGTTTAGAGCCATATTACATAAGAAAGTGGAAACAGTCTTTACAAAACACATTTCTCTTCTGTCTCACCTGTTACCTTCTTCTTTTTCTTTTTCTTCTTACCAATTTCCTGCCAGCCATCCTCTGAATGAGCCTTCATTAGGGTGGCAGCAGTAAAAGTGTTCACGGAGTCCATTTCAAGGAAGGGGGTAGAGGGAGGGATGGAGGGGTTCCAGCTGGCCCCATCGCCATGCTCTCCTTCCTCCTCACTTGGGGAGAAAACAGAGTCATTTTTCCTTTTCCTCAAGTCCAGCTCCTGGGAGCACTGAGGGTAATGGGGTGCAGCCGATGCACCAGTCTCCTCTTCCCCCTCACCCACCAGCTGCTGCAGATCCTCCGTGATGGACTGGATGGAGGAGAGGAGGGCATCTGTAGGACTTGCAGAGTCTGAGAAAAGCAGCTCAGCTGAATCCTGGGTATCCTCGTTGGACACTGGCCCTCGTTCTGAGGAGCAGGAGTGGGGGAGGGGTCCTCGCTGTTCTCGGGGGTTTTCAAACCCTCGTGCTTTTCTGGTGCAGTTTGCAGTTGTGGGGGCGTAGTGGATTTCTCTTCCACCGGCCCCAGAGCCACAGCAGGACTGATCTTGGCTGGAGGCTGAGAAAGGGTTCTTTGTTTGACTTGTTGTTTGCTTTGGCTTTTTGGGCCGGTTTGGCTGAAACAAGCACTGCCTCATCCTTTCTCATTTTGAGTTGATTGGCGTAGGCGTGAGGGCAGTTCTTAAAAACGTGTCCTTCCGAGCCACATAAATTGCACTTTGGCAGCATTGAGCAGTCAGAGGCTAAATGTCCCTGTTTGCCACAGGTCTTGCAGCATTTCACAGTGCAGGATGATGCCAGGTGTCCCACAGCACCACAGCGCGGACACACCTTTGGTTGTCCCACATAAAAAACATAGCCATTGCAGGCGCCCAGCTGGATTGTAGAGGGCAGGTGCCTTAAGCCTCCATTTACATTGTCCGGTAGCAAGCGAACCTCGAATTTCCTTGCTCCTGTTTTTATACCGTCAACATCTCTAACCTCAGTTCCATGGTGGACGGTGCAGTACTGGTTAAGCCAGGTGTGAATGTCCTCCGTCTTTGCCAGTTCAGAGAACATAACAACATGCATCGTTTTCCTCTCTCTCTGTGTCAGAGGCTGCAAGTTGATCTTCTCAAGGGCAGGAACTTTCCCTCTGTTTGCCTCAAACACATCCACACATTGTTCAAACAGAGAATAGGTAGTAAAAACAACCTCAAATGCTTTCTGACCTGGGAGAGCGAAGATGAAATCCAAGTGCCGAGGTTCAAAGCCAAGTTCCTTCTCAACACTTTTGTGCTGAACTGCATACGATCCATGAAGAGGTCATCCAAAAGCTCAAAACGCACAGCATTCTTGCGGGATCCAAATGTTGCCATTTCGTGAACTGCAACACAAACACCGCTTCCACAAAACAAGAAAACAATGCAACTACTCCCCCTACAGGCTGATCAAGGTATCTCCCCTGCCAGGTAAGTATGAGCTGTACAAGCCCCTGCAAGCGGCCCGCACCCACAGCACAAAGCGCGCAGCCTAGGCCAGCTCCTCGCCCCGCACACCACCGCCTCATGCTGGGCCCACTCTTTCGCACACTCACACGCCACACTAACACTCAAAAGGGTGGGCAAAACGAGAAAACGAGCGCGCCGTTTTCTACACATCTGCAGTCGCCAATGCGCATTCGCAGCATGTCCCGGGACGCAATTCGGCCTCATTTGCATAACACCAGACCGGCAGATCGCTACGCAAGCTTGCGTCGTGTGCCTGCCACACACACTGTATTATTATTACTGAGAGAGAAGCTCACTGTCTGTTCCTCATGCTGGGACAAGAGATCACACACTGTATTATTATTATTGAGAGACAGGCTCTCTGTCTGTTCCTCAGGCTGGGACAAGAGATCACACACTGTATTATTAGTATTGAGAGACAGGCTCACTGTCTGTTCCTCAGGCTGGAACAGTAGATCACACTGTATAATTATTATTATTGAGAGTCTGGCTCACTGTTCCCCATGCTGGGACAGGAGATCCCACACTATATTATTATTATTGAGAGACATGATCACTGTTTGTTCCTCAGACTGGGACAGGACATCCCACACTGGATTATTATTATTGAGAGACAGGATCACTGTCTGTTCCTCAGGCTAAGACAGGAGATCACATACTGTATTATTATTATTGAGAGAGGCTTACTGTCTGTTCCTTAGGCTGGAACAGGAGATCACGCACTGTATTATTATTATTGAGATACTGGCTCACTGTCTGTTCCTCAGGCTGGGACAGTAGATCACACTGTATTATAATTATTGAGAGTCTGACTCACTGTTTCCCAGGCTGGGAGAGGAGATCACACACTGTATTATTATTATTGAGTATCTGGCTCACTGTTCCTCAGGCTGGGACAAGAGATCACACACTGTATTATTATTATTGTGAGACAGGCTCACGGTCTTTTCCCCAGGCTGGGAGAGAAGATCACACTGTATAATTATTATTATTGAGAGTCTGGCTCACTGTTCCTCAGGCTGGGACAGGAGATCCAACACTGTAGTATTATTATTGAGAGACAGGCTCACTGTCTGTTCCTCAGACTGGGACAGGACATCCCACACTGGATTAATATTATTGAGAGACAGGATCACTGTCTGTTCCTAAGGCTAAGACAGGAGATCACATAATTTATTATTATTATTGAGAGAGGCTTACTGTCTGTTCCCCATGCTGGGACAGGAGGTCACACACTGTATTATTATTATTGAGAGACAGGCTCACAGTCTGTTCCTCAGGCTGGGACAGTAGATCACACTGTATTATTATTGAGAGACAGGCTCACTTTCTGTTCCTCTGGCTGGGGCAGGGAATCACACACTGTATTATTAGTATTATTGAGAGACAGGCTAGCTGTCTGCTCCTCAGGCTGGGACATGAGATCACACACTGTTGTAGTGTGCTCTCACGAGGCACCAGTTCTGTAGGGATTTGGGCATTTACTGGTACAATTATTTTTGTGGCAGTAAATCACAAAATTGATTCTTTTAATGGTCTTAGAATCCAACCATGCGATATAACTCAAACAACACTCATACAGGTACTAATACACGAGGATACATTTATTAATATATAGAATATGCATGTAAACCTAACAGATCTTATCGTAAGGGTTATAAGAATACAAAAGATATACATTCATTCAGTTACAAAGAGTTACACATATCAAGAGGACATAAGTTCGGTATATCATTCATTTAGACTGTATCGTAATTGAACTTGTTTACAACTTCTACATTAGATACTCAAAACAAGTACATAACCCTTAGGAATTAAATTGATATCAACTGGTTAGGAGCAGTAATGCAATGAGATTGAATACTCACTGCCACTGGGCCTGTATTCTTACCGTTTCCGTAGTTGGGAGAGCGATAGACTGAAGATCTAAAGATCCCGGGTTTCGGCATTTTGTTTCATCGCGCCCTTTGTTCCTCTCTCCAGCGCCCCCTGCCTAAAGTGACGCTTCCCTTTCTCAGCCCGAAACGCAAGCGAGACACCAGCAGCGATCCCTTCAGGTTTCCGTAGTGTAGCGGCTATTACGTTCGCCTAACCCGCGAAAGGTTCCTGGTTCGAGACCTTGCAGAAACAGCCTCGTTTTGCACGCTCCTGTACTTCACAGAGGTATTGAGCGACCGGTCATTTGTTCCCAATGTATTTCCGGTGCCTTCATGCACTCTTGTACCAAACGCACGTTCCTTCTGTACGCGGAGCCGATCATTTGCAATTGGGCTATGCCGACAGACCAGGACGAGCTCTGTAGGTTCAAGAGCAGCGCAGGACCTGCAAGAACAACAGAAAGATTAGCATCCAGCGGGGGCTTCTTAGTGAGCCCAAGATCTCATCAAGAATCGGCTCCAGCAACAAGGCTGGGCGCATTGTTCCATTCTCCGACCACTCTCGGTGTAAACAAGTCCCTCCTGGTCTCTGTTTGAATTGCACTTTCCTGCGTTTGCTTTGGTGTAACTGGCTTCCCCTGCATGGGCGAATGTGAAGAAGATCCTTATTAAGTCATTGAAGAAAACCGAGAAGAGGTCGGAGTGGCCTCTGTCGTTCATCAATGATCCAGTCAGGCAGTACTCCTCTGTAAAGCGCCGTTCGTTCACATCGATTGGCTTTTTTTTGCCTTCATTTGTGCATGTAGTAAACCCAGACGCCCCTATTCTGCCGTGACCCCGACTCGAACCGGGGTTGTTGCGGCCACAACGCAAAGTACTGAGCACTATACGATCACGGCGAGATACCGATACACACGTGGCAGGGCAGAAAAGGCTGTGCTCTCTTCGTGTGACATAATTCGGAAAAGTCCTGACGTTGCATTTCAACCGAGCCCCAGTATACATCGACCCTTCGACACTCTGAGTGACAACTCTCTTGCGTGTTTTCTCATATTTATGTAGTTTGCTTGCATGATGCCCGGAACAGGGGGGTTGTGCGTTCCCATATGGTCTAGCGGTTAGGATTCCTGGTTTTCACCCAGGCGGCCCGTGTTCGACTCCCGGTATGGGAACGTGTCAGTTTTGCCTCCTGCTTTCCAAAAGATCAGCACCGTGTACGAAGGAGCCGCATTAAAACTACTCGAACGTGCAAAACGTGCGAGAAGAGGGGGCACTTGTTTCCAGCCGAAACTTCTCGCGTGTGAGACGAGCTGATCATTGCTGCAGGAGGTGGGAGGGTTACTCTGGTAGACAGGGCTGACCTTCGGCAATAGGATTTATGCTCTCCAAGATGATATTTGCACTTTCTGGAGAGGCGATTTTCTCCACTTCAGTAGCCCGATTTCATCGATTGCGTGGAGAGGGCTGTAGAATGTGGCGCTGTCTTTCCTGCTCCGTCCATGACAGGCGTGCCGGTCTCTGGAGAGAGAGCACGGTCCATCAGCGCACTCCAATAAAGGCACTGGAAGCACCTGAATTGCATTGGCAAAGCTCAGCACTGGGCCGCTGGGCACGTCTTACCACTGTTTCCGTAGTGTAGTGGTTATCACATTTGCTTCACACGCGAAAGGTCCCCGTTCGAAACCGGGCGGAAAGAGACGTCTTTTGTCGCCACGCACAAAAGGGGATTGGGGATTCGCCTAGCGCTGTGATCGAACAGACCCACTCACCTCTTAGTGTGGCGGGATCTGCACAGTGCATGTCACAGCGCATCCTGCTTTCACTTCAATGCGCGTCCTGATGTACCCCGGTCTCCCGCGTGACAGGTGGGGACAGGTGACAGGTCCGCGTGACAGGTCCTATACTAACGAGGAAGACATCGCTCTCTCCGACCCCCGGCATCGTGTCCCGACCCACCGTGCTGCAAGCCGACGCGTGCTGTGATTCCTTTACGGAGCAGAAATGACAACCGAGGAGCTGAGAGATCATTTCAGCATTTCGCGTCTGAACGGAAAACACAAACGACCAACTCGGAATGACTTGCCTTTGACGGTTATCAAAGCGTTCTTTGTGCATCGAACAGACCCACTCACCTGTTAGTGTGACGGGATCTGCACAGTGCATGTCGCAGTGCTCCCTGCTTTCACTTCAATGTGCTTCCTGATGTCGAGTCGTGTGCCGTGCGTAGGCTCTGAAAGCGAGAGCAATGAAAAGGTGCACGACGCTGTGAAAGAAAACAGAGAAGTGAAAGGCAGTCCTTTTTCTAAGGAGGTAAAAGAAAAGCTACACCCCATCGGGGAATCGAACCCCGGTCTCTCGCGTGATAGGCGGGGATACTTGCCACTATACTAACGAGGAACACATCCCACTCTCCGACCTCCGGCATCGTGTCCCGACCCAGCGTGCTGGAAGGCGACACGTGCTGTGATTCCTTTACGGAGCAGAAATGACAACCGAGGAGCCGAGAGATCATTTCAGCATTTCGCGTCTGAACGGAAAACACAAACGACCAACTCGGAATGACTTGCTTTGGACGCTTTTCAAAGCGTTCTTTGTGCACGACGACTGCGCCGCTTAGCAGATACAAATGGGTTGTACAACTTTGAACTAGCAAATGGAAGAGGGCTAAGCCCCCTCTCTTTTAGCCCAGGTTCGATCTGTCTCCCAGAATCACCAGGGCGCACACACACACACCCGTGCCGTTGAAGTGCTCTGCTTCATTTCTAAGGACAACTCAACATTCACTCCTACCCCGAGTGCAGAAAAGACAGCATCCGCAGCAACAACAGCTCAGGTCTCTGCACAGGAGCTAAGCTGCCCCCATCTCCTCTGCTCTGCGGCTCCTGCGGAGCAGAGTCCTGCCTGGAGCCGTGTTTGCAGGCGGCGGCTCCCCGCGCTCTGTCTGTGCGTCATGTCCAAGAGCTCCTGGGAGGAAGAGAGAGCCCTCCCACTCGGGGGCTTTTCCACGGTCTGTGTGAGGAGGGGCGGGTGTGTCCAGTAGCTGGAAGCGGAAGCCTGGGGCGGCGGAGAGCTGTGATCGTGCAGACCTTGAGGTGTCACCTCTTTGTCTGCTTTCCCGCCCCCCCTCCGCCCAAGCTCTGCTCCAAAGTAGCCCGGCAACCCCTCACACCTGCACGTGTCAAAACCTAAGGTGTGGTCATGAGACACCCATGGGGTGTTGTTCTGTTCTTGCTAATTGTTTCCTGCCCGTCGCAGGTAGGAGTCCATGCGAGGAAGATGCGCTGGACAGAGCTCAGAGGGCGCAGCTGGGTGGCTTTCCTTCTGAATGTCGTTCCTGCAACACTCCCGCTACTCTTGGTGCGCTCATGCCACAACACAGGAAGGCTGGAGCAGGTGGATGTGTGCTCTCTGCACCGCCGAAATAGCTCAGCTGGGAGAGCGTTAGACTGAAGATCTAAAGATCCTGGGTTTCGGCATTTTGTTTCATCGCGCCCTTTGTTCCTCTCTCCAGCACCCCCTTCCTAAAGTGACGCTTCCCTTTCTCAGCCCGAAACGCAAGTGAGACACCAGCAACAGTCCCTGCAGGTTTCCGTAGTGTAACGGCTATCAGGTTCGCCTAACATGCGAAAAGTCCCCGGTTCGAGACCGAGTGGAAACAGCCTCGTTTTGCACGCTCCTGTACTTCACAGAGGTATTGAGCGACCGGTCATTTGTTCCCACTGTATTTCCGGTGCCTTCATGCAATCTTGTACCAAACGCACGTTCATTCTGTACGCTGCGCCGATCATTTGCAATTGTGCTGTGCCGACAGACCAGGACGAGCTCTGTCGGCTCAAAAGCAGCGCAGGACCTGCAAGAACAACAGAAAGATTAGCATCCAGAGGGGGCTTCTTAGTGAGCCCAAGATCTCATCAAGAATCGGCTCCAGCAACAGGGCTGGGCGCATTGTTCCATTCTCCGACCACTCTTGGTGTAAGCAAGTCCCTCCTGGTCTCTGTTTGAATTGCACTTTCCTGCATTTGCTTTGGTGTAACTGGCTTCCCCTGCATGGGCGAATGTGAAGAAGATCCTTAGTAAGTCATTGAAGAAAACCGAGAAGAGGTCGGAGTGGCCTCTGTCGTTCATCAACGATCCAGTCAGGCAGTACTCCTCTGTAAAGCGCCGTTCGTTCACATCGATTGGCTTTTTTTTGCCTTCATTCGTGCAAGTAGTAAAAGCAGACGCCCCTTTAGGGAGCCTGTCAGCACCCGTTTTCCCCTTCTGTAAGCTCTCCATAGCCTCTCAGCTCTTCTACTGTCAAATCCCCCTCAAGTACTTCCCTATCTTCTTCACTCAAAACTTTTTCTAGCTTTGAGGTAAAAAAATTAATTTCTTCATCCTTTACCTCTGTAGAGCTGTACAGTCTTGAGTAGAAGTGTCACGCCCTCTGCAGCCAGAGGGCGGTCCTTCTCTGTCCTGTCCCTAGTTTCTGGTCTGCTGTCCTTCCTGTCCCTCTCTTTCCCTTGGGCTATATACAGTGCCTTGCGAAAGTATTCGGCCCCCTTGAACTTTTCAACCTTTTGCCACATTTCAGGCTTCAAACATAAAGATATAAATTTTTTATTTTATGTGAAGAATCACCAACAAGTGGGACACAATTGTGAAGTGGAACGAAATCTATTGGATTTTTGAAACTTTTTTAACTAATAAAAAAATGAAAAGTGGGGCGTGCAAAATTATTCGGCCCCTTTACTTTCAGTGCAGCAAACTCACTCCAGAAGTTCAGCGAGGATCTCTGAATGATCCAATGTTGTCCTAAATGACTGATGGTGATAAATAGAATCCACCTGTGTGTAATCAAGTCTCTGTATAAATGCACCTGCTCTGTGATAGTCTCAAGGTTCTGTTGAAAGCGCAGAGAGCATCATGAAGACCAAGGAACACACCAGGCAGGTCCGTAATACTGTTGTGGAGAAGTTTAAAGCCGGATTTGGATACAAAAAGATTTCCCAAGCTTCAAACATCCCAAGGAGCACTGTGCAAGCGATCATCTTGAAATGGAAGGAGTATCAGACCACTGCAAATCTACCAAGACCTGGCCGTCCCTCTAAACTTTCAGCTCAGACAAGGAGAAGACTGATCAGTTATGCAGCCAAGAGGCCCATGATCACTCTGGATGAACTGCAGAGAACTACAGCTGAGGTGGGAGAGTCTGTCCATAGGACAACAATCAGTCTTACACTGCACAAATCTGGCCTTTATGGAAGAGTGGCAAGAAGAAAGCCATTTCTCAAAGATATCCATAACAAGTCTCGTCTAAAGTTTGCCACAAGCCACCTGGGAGACACCCCAAACATGTGGAAGAAGGTGCTCTGGTCAGATGAAACCAAAATCGAACTTTTTGGCCACAATGCAAAACGATATGTTTGGCGTAAAAGCAACACAGCTCATCACCCTCAACACACCATCCCCACTGTCAAACATGGTGGTGGCAGCATCATGGTTTGGGCCTGCTTTTCTTCAGCAGGGACAGGGAAGATGGTTAAAATTGAGGGGAAGATGGATGCAGCCAAATACAGGACCATTCTGGATGAAAACCTGTTGGAGTCTGCAAAAGACCTGAAACTGGGACGGAGATTTATCTTCCAACAAGACAATGATCCCAAACATACAGCAAAATCTACAAAGGAATGGTTCACAAATAAACGTATCCAGGTGTTTGAATGGCCAAGTCAAAGTCCAGACCTGAATCCAATCGAGAATCTGTGGAAAGAGCTGAAAACTGCTGTTCACAAACGCTCTCCATCCAACTTTACTGAGCTCGAGCTGTTTTGCAAGGAAGAATGGGCAAGAATTTCAGTCTCTCGATGTGCAAAACTGATAGAGACATACCCCAAGCGACTTGCAGCTGTAATCGCAGCAAAAGGTGGCTCTACAAAGTATTAACGCAAGGGGGCCGAATAATTTTGCACGCCCCACTTTTCATTTTTTTATTAGTTAAAAAAGTTTCAAAAATCCAATAGATTTCGTTCCACTTCACAATTGTGTCCCACTTGTTGGTGATTCTTCACATAAAATAAAAAATTTTTATCTTTATGTTTGAAGCCTGAAATGTGGCAAAAGGTTGAAAAGTTCAAGGGGGCCGAATACTTTCGCAAGGCACTGTATTTCCGGGTCTTGCACTCTGTCCTCGCTCAGCACTGACGTTCGGATGTCCTGAGACCCGCCTAGCACCAGGGCTCCCCACGTCCGCTCCCTGAGGGCACAGGTTTCTATACGGCATTCCTGAACTCTTTGCACTAATGAGCCCGGGCCTTTTTCCCGTCTTGCCGCTACGCATATGGGTCTTTTTCCACCCTCCTGCTCCCCACGGTTAGTCCCTTTGGACAACCGTGACAAGAAGGCCTCGATGCAGGAGAGGATAGCACTCAGCTCTGTACTCTCTCTTCCCTCCTCATCAACTACACTTTCCATGACAGACTTGGAGCCTACCACTTTCCTGAAAAAGAAGCGAGTACACTTCTCATTTTCTTCCAAGAACTGCACTCTGATTCTTAACAGCACTCCTCGACTACTTTCTTCCGCTATGCTCCGGACATCCTTTTTTAAAAGGGTGATATCCTCGAGCACATCGAAGCCACTGTCTCGTGTAGAGACGCTGCAGCTGCCTCTGTTTCCTGGCTAGCACTCTTCTCCGTCTGGCAGCAGCCTTCCTTCCCTCAGCCATGAAAAAGGCCTTTGTCCTCACCTTCACCTCCTCCCACCACTCTCCTACTGACCTGTACAGACACTGCAAGGACAGCCACTGTGATAGTTTCTCCTTGTAGCGGGATACTACCCCCTCGTTCTCTAGCAGCTTTGTGTTGAGTTTCCAGAGGCCTGGGCCAAAGACAGTCCCACCCTGGAGTTCCACTCTACACCCTAAAGCCTGATGATCTGAGAAGAAGACAGGCTGAAGAGTGACCCCAACAACTTTCACGCTCTCTGAGACAAAGCAATAGTCAATTCTGGAGCTGCTATTCCTCCCTGACCGTGTATATCCTGCTATTGTGGGATATAAAAATCTATATGTGTCTGAGAGTTTAAAGTCTTGAACTAAGTTTTGCAGGGCCAGTGAGCTGGAATCCAATTTTATCGGCCTTTTGGCTAAGATCAAGTTCAAGTGGCATGCCCGCAGTTCCAAAGTTCTAGAAGGCGATCGAAGATCCTGAAGAGTGCTTGAGCTGGTATCGCCCTAGGTTGAGCCTAGGGGGTTAAGGCCAAGCAGCAGCTGAGCTGGGTGGGATCCGGCAGCAACGTTCTCTCTCTCTGCTCTCTCCTCTCCCCTCCCCCTTTCTCTTGCTCCACCTCCTTGGCCTCTTGGCTGGGAGTAGCTACTCTTGGCCTGCCCGCGGTGCTTGCTTTCTTCCTCGAGACTCGGAAGCGCTGTCCGCTCCCTCTCTCTCTCTGCCTCCTTGGCTTCTTGGCTGGGAGTAGGTACTTGTGGCCTGCCCGCGGTGCTTACTTTCTTCCTCGAGACTCGGAAGCACTATCCGCTCCCTCTCTCTCTCTCCTCCTGCGCCTGCACCCAGCTGGGCTTTGCCCACAAGGACAAAGTCCAGGGCTCACTCGCTGCTCCTTTAGCAGCTAAACCCTCCTCTCCACAGGACCTTGCTCTCTCTCTTTCTCTCCTTTTTTCTTTTTTCTCCTTTCCAGATGGCAGACAAGAAGACACTGATCCGGTTCCACTGGACCAAGAAAACAGAGACGATGCCAACTGCGAAATCCTTTTTCATTACCTTCCTGAGAGGGATCCTGCAGTTGGTGGCCGGAGATCTCTACTGCCTGCAAGACAACAAGGCAGAGAGATACATGGAGGCCTACATGGCCACGGTCACCTCATATGAAAAGGCAACGAAAATGATCAGAGAAAAAGGTAAGCACCCCCGTTTCTCTGATTTCAGGCCGGAGCCTATGAGGAAGACAAACCAGAGGACCATCACAGTCCTCACATACAACCCCTACGTACCAATGGAACTGGTAACAGCGTTCCTAGGGAGGTATGTAACTGTGGTGGGCAAACCGATGGAGATCAGGGACAGTTGCGGCGTCTGGTACGGCAAACGCCAGTACCGAGTCCTCCTGAAAGAGGACCTAGAGGGCGTCGACGGTTTCCAGCACCCCCCGGCCCGCTTCAACATCGGAGCCGACAGGGGGTACCTTTACTACCCCAGGATGCCGGATTTCTGCAAGAAGTGCAGACAGTCCGGCCACAAGGAGAACACGTGTGACATCGTCAGATGTCACAACTGTAACAAAGAGGGGCACCTGGCAAAAACCTGCCGGGCAGCCAAAAAGTGCGACGGATGCGGTGCCGAGGGACACCTCCTTCACCAATGCAATCAATCTCCGTTCCGCCGTTGTTTTTTATTACATGGAGTGTTAATATGTGTGAGATGTTCCTTTTGAGATGTTTTTTTTTGCGGAATAAAGTATATTTTGTAGAACAAAAAAAATCTCATGACAAGGTTTACAAGTTATCTGTTGAACTACATTCTAATAGGTGTGGTCACATTCCAGGTCATTTGTTTACGTTTTTGTTTCTGCAGCAACTGTTAGATGAAATGTGCTAATATGTAACCTAACTCCAGTGTGAATAACTAGAAGAGGGGAGCAGCTCCATTCCAGACCAAGGGAGCTTTGAGATTGGCTGGGCCAGATCTCTCATTTGCATATCTGATTTAGAAATATAACACTAAACCCCCTTCTTGCATGGATTTAACTTGCACCCAAGAGTCCCCTACTGTGTATTGCTACTTATTTTTTATGATAAGTGGTGATTACCAGTTGACAGGTTTTATTTGTTGAATTATAAATGGTTTTGTATTATCATCCTGAATGGCCTGTACTGCCTGTTTGGTAGGGTATTTGTTTTCATTTCATTTACCAAATGGAATTTTTGCTCTTTTAGTATTTGTCTAGAAGGCTTTCTGAAGTCAGGAAGCCCATTTATTTGGTGAAAAAAGATTCTGTATTAATATTAATATTTCTCATACAACATAAATAGGGTCTTTTATGAATAAAAAGATCTTGCACTTGGAAATCTTGAGCAGTTTTGATTCCTAATATTTGACCTTAGGTGTGGGAACGGGTCTTTTTTGCAATTTGATTTCCAATTGATCAGCACAGTATAGAAAATAGACCCATAAAGCAACCTCAGCAGTGACAAATGTCACTGGGTCACTTGGGTTTATACGTCGGGGTCCGGTAGTGAAGCTCCGCTCCTGTTTAGCCTCCGAAGCCGTACAGGGTGCGGCCCTGGCGCTTCAGCGCGTACACCACGTCCATGGCGGTGACGGTCTTCCTCTTGGCATGCTCGGTGTAGGTGACGGCGTCGCGGATGACGTTCTCCAGGAACACCTTCAGCACCCCGTGGGTCTCCTCGTAGATCAGCCCGGAGATCCGCTTCACTCCCCCACAGCGAGCCAGGCGGCGGATTGCAGGTTTGGTGATTCCCTGGATGTTGTCGCGGAGAACCTTACGGTGACGCTTAGCACCTCCTTTCCCGAGTCCCTTTCCGCCTTTGCCTCTTCCAGACATCTTCTAGTTATCAGCTGTGAACACGACACACACTGCTCATCTTTGATGTATAATAGACATCTTTCTTTGATGTCTATTATACATCAAAGAAAGATTTTTATAGGTGTAGAAACTAGTAAATAAAGCCAATGATTTGTTTTAGAAATGTATTCTTAAAATATACAATTATTCACACCTGAACAATATGTAGTTCAAATTATACATTATATACAATATTGTATTCAAATGTCTAATCATCATAAAAAAAACAACTAGTAAACTTCAGTTACAAATTCTAGTAACATGGCAATATATATAGTAATGACAAACACAAACTAATTACATGAACACGCTAATATTTAACTCAAAACCACATTTCGATTCAAATATAATTTTTTAAAATTTACAACTTCTTTATTTCCACGAAAATATTATGTAGCACAAACGCGACTTTCTAATAAAGACAGAAAGAAACTGTTTGTTTTGTGTCTACTGGTGATCCTCCTCTCGATACTAATGAAATGTTTAATATGATCCCTCGAGAAAAAAAAGGAATCAATTTCCGCCTGGAATGATTGATGCCCCATCAAACATTTTGTAATATCCCTGGAAGTTTATACAGTAGAATCCTGGTTCGTGGCTTAAATTCAAGGTAAATGAACTAAGGAAACGAGTTGGAAACTTGATGTCGAAGTGGGATTTAAATGACCCATTTCACATTTTACTTCATTGGGCAGTATGTGCCAGAGAGCAATGCCACTGCATCTCTTCGATAGCTCAGTTGGTAGAGCGGAGGACTGTAGTGGAGTCAACAGGGAATCTTTAGGTCGCTGGTTTGATTCCGGCTCGAAGGAAGGTGCTTTTCATGTAATTTAATCAAAGAGTTAAAAAAGCGACTCTGTTTTATTCAGACATTGATCAAAAGCTCAATAATCGACTAAGCAAAGGCTCCTGTTCCGAATTCAGCCCACGTCTGATTGTCTTTTTTTTGCCAAGATCTGATCTTTGAATTAAGGGACTACACTGTCTGCTTTGTAATTCAAAAATACATACAAATGTCAAGTTTTTTGTAGAAATAAAGGTGTTCTCTGTTTTCAAAGGATAGTTACTTAATTGGCATAATGATTTGGTATTGATTTTGTATCGTTGTATTATAAAGTTTGTGCTTTCTGTGTTTTTATCGTATTGTGAACTTATTTTTTAAACAAATGCTTACAAAGGCAAACACGGCACACATCTGTTTATACCAGCGGTGAATTGTACATTTTTATTAAGTACAAGCTACTGTGCACTTCTGGGAGTATAACAGGTTCGATATAAAGTGGCAAAAATATAAAAGGGGAAAATACCCCAGACTGCGTGTAAAGCCCTCGTTGTGACTGTTTTAGATTAAAATGGCCTACTGTGCACGAATTGTTGCAGAAACACAATCTGATATTTTGATAATTATTATTTTAATAATTTGATCAAATTGAGGCCCAGGATCCAAATCTTCAGTTCTGATTTTTTTAAGTGATATCTTTCCTTCCTGTCGTGGAAGTCACACGATGTGAGCAATTGTTTTTTTTTACGTTGCAATCCAAAGAGCCTCAGACGCACTGTAACCAAACCAGGATGGATTCTGCTGGGAGCCGGACTGAGCTCATTCTCACTCCCTGTGCTAAATACAGAATTAGCTCTTCTCCGAACATCGTCTACAGCTGCTGGATGGTGCTCTGAGTCTTACTGCTCCGGCAATTACTTTGACGAAAGACAGATCACTTGTGCGCTTTTAACCTTCTCGCAGCTACTGGCGAGACTGACGCTCACGATATGAAGGCACCCGCTGGTATACCTTCTCTAACTTTCAGTCGCGACAAACTTCGCTTTTTTTTAAAAAAAGTAGATATAGCCCTGAAAAAAGCATTAGCTTTATCAGTTTTATATTAATCTATTTTGAATCAAAGTTTGATATTTTTTTTATTTTTTATTGCATTTTACATTACAATAATAATAATCATCATCATCATCATTATTGCGTACACTTATATAGCGCTGTTCTGGATACTCCACTCAATGCGCTTTACAGGTAATGGGGACTCCCCTCCACCACCACCATTCTCCTGAATGATCACAGAGACTCAGGACCTCGGTTTAATGTCTCAGCCGAAGGACGGCACCTGTTTACAGTTTAGTGTCCCCGTCATTGTACTGGGGTATCAGGACCCGCATGGACCGCAGGGTGTGCGCCCAGCGACAGAAACCAGACGTGTGTCGGGCTCGGCTGCGAGCAGGACAATGACGTCATGGGGACAAAGTAGAGGAAATCAAAACGGTTCTATAAAAGACCTGTGTCAGCTGTTGGTTTGCAGTCTGGGCTCTAAATCCTCCGATCCGATTTTAAATCTCTTTAGTACCTGAGCTGCGGCTTCTTCCGAGTATTTATTCGTATACTTATTATGTGTAAATGTATAGATGAAACCTTTCATATATTGTTCAGTTTAAATCAAAATGCTTTACTGATACAAGAGAGAAGTATAGTATGAAAGATGTGACAAATTTGTGATTTCTTGGAACAAAACGGTTTTTATTTGCATTCGATATGAAGCGGATTTTTAGCGCGACACCCAAACCCTTTGTCTTTTTTAGAGTGATTTTTAAACAGACATAAATGTAGAAAATGTGTTTTTTTTAGTACTGCAATAGCAGGGTCAGTGGCGTAATGAATAACGCGTCAGGCCTCACGTCAGAAAATTATAGGTTGGCCTGCCGTCTGGCTTGTTGCGTTTATACCACTTACATTCTTTTATATAAATGAACTCCACCTGAAAGCTATAGAAAACACTTTGGGTAAGTTGTCTGCAGCCTCATGCGAATTTTCACAACTTACCCAAAACACTGTACTGTCTGGAGATCAGCTCCAGCTCTGAACTCAATTGCAATGAAAAACCATGTGTAACAAAACTGGAGAACAGCTGAACTTGTGCTCAGTTCGGTGATGAGAGTTCAGAACTGTCCTTGTTGTAATTAGCACGAACTGCACAGGCTCTGAATCAGACCATGTCAATTAGTCTGAACAGTGTAGGACACGTTAATGTAGAATTATTAATAGGTTTATTAGTTAGTTAGTTCAGGTTTACCCACCTGAACTAATGTAGAATTATTACTTGGTCTGTCTCTTGTTTGTATATAAATGAATGTCTCTGACAACTTAATGTTAGTTTTACGATGTAGGTCAGGCATTGACATATGCACGAGTATAGGAAATGTCTCACTCCTGATTCAACTCATGTTCTATAGGAGATTGGCGATTCCTCCTGTTTCTCGTACAACCATATCAGAACAGAAGCCCGTGTCACCCAGCTGTGATTCAAGATCGACTCGCATCTTTATCCCTTTTTTGTTCGTGATCATTATTTTCTTTAGTTATGATCAATATTGAACTTTTTCTAAATTAAATGACAATAATCAAACATGCAGGCAGATTTTTGAAAAGTTTTCGGAATTGACAGGGTGCCCCTTTGGAACAGTCGTCAGAAAATGTGAGAAAATGAAAGTTATGTAATCTCTCCCACAAAGCATTGAAGATTGGAATCTGAGTGTAAAAAAGCTACCCGTCTCCCAATGATAGGCAGGGATACACACCATGACTCGAATAGACTCAGCGAACTTTAACACCTATGATATTACGAGTGCCTTGCACGTGTCGAATTTCAAGAAGGAACTACTACAACAGTTGTGGACATAATTCAATACCACCGGCAAAGTCCAATGCCGGCAACGTCTGAGAAAATAATGTTCACTCATGGAATTTGGTCTTTGAATGGCTGGTGGGAAAATTCATTTATACTCCTGTTGCACCCTCAGCTGAAACATGTTAAAATAACAACGCAGATTTGTTGGAGAACCTGACAAGAATTATTGGGTTAGCACTGTATGTATTCTTGTATATTTACTTTAATTTTAATATAAATGTAAACATGCATGCTGTATAATCTATTGTAATTTTAAAATATGTTAGCTGAGGATGCGAGGGGGGCTATTATACCTTGTGAAACACGAACTGTAAAAAAGGCTGGTATTTGAATAAAATTGGCGATCACAAGAAAACCACAATTTATGTGGTATTATCATCAATATCCTTCAAAATCTACGTTCAAATGAAGGATTTGAAGAAACTATGAAAAAAGCAATAGTAGCAGCAGAGGATTTTGATTTTTGCTCTTCAATTCAGTAGATCACTGTAGAGTTGCGCCCCTACGAACAGCACAAAGGATGAAACCCACCTCCTTCGTTATTGCTATGTTTGTGCCGGTGAAAGTAGCGTTTGTGCTATTGAAAGCATCTCGGAAGTTGAAGGTGCAGTCACTTCCACATGTCATGATATCATTAGATCCGACGACAAGAGCTGAAGCCCCCCAGTCCAAGCCAGCAATGTGAGGAAGATGGACATGGAGGAAGGTAGCGTGGCTGAGCGGTCTAAGGCGCTGGATTTAGGCTCCAGTCTCTCTGGGGGCGTGGGTTCGAATCCCACTGCTGCCAAATGTTAACGTTTTAAGACCTGCAATACGATCAGTAAAAGCGCTTTTTGTTAGGCTGCGGGAGGTGTTTAGAGATAGACTTTCTAAAAGACAGGCTTAACATCAAGGCAGAAAAAATATTTTGTTTTCTCAACAGAAATTCTCTTTGGCACGTTCAGCTTTATGTAGGGAACAACGTCTGCCGAGATCACTTTTGAGGCAGTGCACATGATAGTGTACCGGCAAGTACATTTAATATTGGCTGTGGTGGTGAGCTGCTTTTGTCTGTGAAACTTTTAATTCTTCACGCCGAATCGATGGCAGGGGTAAAGCTTATTAAATCTTTGAACATAGCGCTCCATCAGAAGTACTTTGTTCGTGATCAAAAGAGATCAGAGGATTAACTTCATGAATTCACATAGCATACCTTACAGGAAAGATTTAAAAGGGGAATTGATTGTGCTTCCTGATGTTGTTCCTGTGGTTTCTTTGGATACAAAGGTGAATGTTCTTTGACATTCTGCTAGAGTATCCACTGGGTGGGTTTTATCGATTAGCTCGGATAGGTCATCAGTGCTCCGTCTCCGGAAAATAATCAGCACTGTTTTTTCCTGTGCTGTCTTTTAAAACATATAAGATCACGAGTTTACAGATTTCTCCAAATAACAACTATACATTTTAACCCAGCGGTTAGCATTCCTTCAATCCAATAGTTTTACTCTGGGATAAAAGCAGCGCAATATACAGAGAGATGATACTCAAATATTTCAACGTTCTGTTGGATTACCTGTATGGAGATATCGCTCAGAATTCCTAATATGATTTTGAGTTCAGTTTTGCTTTACTACTTTCAGAGTCTTTTATTGACCTTGCTGAAGCAGAGAAGTGACATAATCACAAATGCGACCTACCTGTGCTGCTGTTTCTGGTTAATAATTATTATTGCGAGGAAAAAAAAACAGCTCCTTGCATTAAGAGCAAGAGCAACCAACGCGCTCTCTTGTTGAGTTGGGTTTTTTCCGTGGTGCTCTTCCTCAGATGCAAAGTTATTTGGCGAGCAAGGATCTCTGAGAAGGAGCCTGAATCCTTCAAAATACTACGGAAGGAATCAAATTTATACGTTTCTTTGGATCGAGAAGATGATCATTATGAGACTCAAAACATGCCTGTCTTTTCTTTTTTCGAGGACAAATGAATTATTGAGGTGTAAAAAAGGGTTCAAAACCAAAATCACCTGCTATTGCTGCTTTTTCTTCAAATCCTTCAACTGATCATCGATATCAAGGAATAATATATAGTTTCTTCAAATCCTTCAACTGATCATCGACATAGAGAAATAATATTATACAAATTGTGGTTTTCTTTTAATTGCAAATTTGACTGTAATTACATCTTCGTTTACAGATGTCTTGCATGTATCACAAGGTATAATAGTCGTCGTGCGTTCTCAGTTAAAATGTTTTAAAAAGTACAACATTTATGGTTACATCCATATTAAAATGAAGGTAAATATAACAAGATATTAAAATACAATTGTACAGTCCTAACTTAATAATGCCTCTGAAGTTTTCCAACAAATCCGAACTGTAATTTTAAAATATTATAGCTGAGAATGAAAAGAGAGTACAAAGATCAAATTCAATGAGTGAAAATGCACCAGTAGTTCTCTAAACTGAGTTTCTTCCCTGAAATGACTTGCTTGCGAAGCACCAAGCAGCCTTGAACGGTTCGCGGAAATCAAATATACAGTACAGATGGATTCAGAGTGTGCTTTCCAACTTTTGTGCAACATTTTCCTTTGATAGGGCAGAGTTGTCTTTACAATCTGGGTTAAATAAAAAGGTGTGACATCAGTGTTAAACAGCTTTCCTTCTTGGGGAACAACGGTTGTGTTCCATATTTCTAACTATTTTGGTTTCAAGATCGCAATTTAGTGTGAAACATAAAAGCCAGCTGGATAAGCTTGATTAATTTCCCTCACGGGATCAATAAAGTATCTATCTATAAATCTCTTACATGTCATTTACAATGGCCTTTCAACTAATAGCCCGTGCAGGGATCAAACCCCAGCTGTTGGTACGAGTTGCATAAGACCCTGTAACGCGCAGATAAGAAACTAACCTCTGCTTCTTCATTATATACACAGTGAGCTATATATGCGAGCTTACTGCCCCCTGCGGGCTCTGTATTTGATTGTGGTGGAGACCAGCCGTGGAGATAAAGTGAGACGGGTGTGTACATTAAAAGGCTCATAGCGTCCCTGGGAGGGCTCAAACCACCACCCTTTTTGTTAACAACCGAGCCACAAAGACTCATGTACAGCTAAACACTCCTCGGTCTCAGTGAAAGTGATACACTAAAATTTCAGGAGATTAATTTGTTTTTAAAGGAAAATCACCAACAGTGGCCGAGATCTACTGGAGTTTTTAATTCTATACTGCGATTTCTGTAGGGTACTCTGTGAAAATACGAGTTTTGACGAGAAGGGATGGACATATAAGGTCAGAAGGCTTGGGGAATTGAACTTTAAGGTGAAGACTGCGGGTTCAGTAGCAGCAAAACCTGATCAGTATCAGTTGACTCTGATATACTTTGAAAATGAACTTGGAGATTTAGAGTCAGACGTGCTACCGTTGCACCATGGGGTACTTAATTAAAAAAAATAGAAAAACAGTCAGTGTTCCTGGATCTGTTATTGAGAACAACACCTGCACTTCATCTGCGCAGGAAGAATAAAATGTGGTCTGGGATGAAGAGACTCTCTTCAGAAGAGCGGCGCTCCTCACAGGAGGAAAAAAAATCTTTTTTTTGTGAAGCTGATTTGTCTCCTTTGGGGAATTCAAATGAGCTGGAAGTTGTGACCTTGTGGTGCAAAGGTAGCGTGTCTGACTAAAGATCAGAAGGCTGCGTGTTCAAATCACGTTGAGGTCTACTTTTAGTTTTTCAGGTTCTGCTCGTCCTGAACACAGAATTCACACCATGCAGTTGAGTTCTATCTGTACACCACATAGATAATCTAAACAAAATAGAGCCCTACTGGACATACAGTTAGGATCTCACACAGCGAATACCCTTGAACACAAGAGAGAAGGCACAGTTCACATCTGCGAAACATCACGTCCGTCTTTAGAGACAGCTACATCAGAGAATGGAATCCCGGAAGTTTCAAATAACTTCTTTTAATACAGGTTCAAGCAAACCTGAAAGTTAGGGAGTTTCCGGACATTTTTTTTTATTAAAAAGTGTCTGAAGCCTGAAAATGTAATTTGAAAAAAAAAACCGCTATTGGACATTAGCAGGTACTTTTTGTAACAATTTGCTATTTCATGCTGGAAAACAAAGGAAACAGACCCAATGTTTGCTTTCAGGTGCGGTTCATTACATAATAGACATCTATTACTGAGGAGCTTGAATAAAATTTACACGAGCCAGGTAGAAGTCGGACCTACAATCTTGTGATCCAAAATCAGAAGAACCTTGTCGCCCTTGGGAGATGTCAAACGCATTGGACATGAAAAATGCCAGATAAAAGCCAGTTCTCTTCGTTTCTCAGTGTCGGGGCTGCTACTGTATGTAAAAGAGGCAAATTGCTCTGAGAGCAGGTTCAGCGCTTTCTGAACGCAGATGTCTCAGAGCGGTGTGTCCAAGAGGCTGTAAAAGGTGATGGTGGTCCTGTCACCGTAGCTTATTTGGTTAAAGTGCCTCTTTATTGAACAAAAGAACTGTGATTCAAATCCCAGCCGTGTCTTTCGTCCTATCTTGTAGTACAGAACGTACCATCTTGGGCACTCACAAAGGGCTTGATTTCGTTAAATGCATGTGTTCATTTCCTTTCTGGAAAACTTGTTTTTGATGAAATTCACACAGCTTGCGAAACATGAAATTCAGTTCTTGGTTATCAGTGCAGAAGAAATATTACCGGCTGGCAAAATAAACGGTAAGAGATTTTTTTTTTTGATTCGAGAAGAGACTCCACCAGTCAGTCTCTGTGGCGCAATCGGTTAGCGTGTTTAGCTATTAACCGAAAGGTTGGTGGTTCAAGTCCACCCAGGGATGGGTTTCTTCTGTGATGTAAACATTGTTTTCACATAGGTCGATTGGATTTCTCAGCTAAACCATAGCCATTTTAATATTTGTAGGAAATGTGACTGTTCAACACTTGTCAAAAATGTCCAATAATGCCCAACATCGCAACTCCCCAGAAAACCATATTCACCCAAGAAAAATGATCGTTGAATCGTCATTTATACTCCCGTCACATCCTCTGCTGAAATATTTTAAAAATACAATGCAGATTTGTTTGAGAACTTGACAAGCATTGTTTTGTTAGCACTGTGCAGTTGGATTTTGATATTTGGACATATTTACCTTAATTTTAAACTGTAAATACTGTACAATCTATTGTAATTGTGTTGTAATATTAAAATATGTTAGCTGAGGATGCAAAGGGGTGAGAGGGAAAGGTCAGAGGGTATAGTAACAACAAGGTTAGGATTGGTGGAGGTGGTAGGGGTGTTGATGGTTTTTCTCTGTAGAGGATGATTGAGTTTTTTATCCTTCTCTGAAGTGAGAAACTGGAAGAGTGCAGTTGAGAGATCTGATGAGGTTAGTTATAAAAGGAAGTTGATGTGGAGCTGTTAGCCGTAAGAATTCCTTAATGTCTTTGATGTTGTCATCAAAGATAAACTGCAGTAAGCAAAGATAAAAAGAAAATTATCTGTGCATACTGCCCTGTCTTTCTAACACCTGAAGAAGGCTCCACGGCCAACACGTCGTGTTTCCTTTCTTCTCTTTTCAGCATGGAATAACCCTTTACTTGTTCCTTTGCAGCCTACGCATGCTGACGCAGCTACTCACCTGATATTTAACATTCCTATAATCACAACTATGAATGTCCACTGTGGGTATTTTTTCCATGATTATTTATTCTATCATTGAAGCATATTTTATGTCATACCGAAGTGTCATAATCACCGATTTTTTTTTTCATTTAGAAAGTCAGAAAATGATAAATCACTATGAATTGCATTTAGCCTGTTCTGATCTAGAGTTTCTATATACTTTAACATGCCATGTTCACAATGTCACAACTCAGAAATGCAACATTGAAGTGTTGTAATTACCAATGTACATAGTGTTGGAACATTGAGATGTTTTGGTAATGAGGAAGGAGGGACATGCCATGTTCACAGGGTCATATTTGAAAAAATGGCACTGTAAAATTTCCTAAAGTTCAGGATTTTGATAGTCTGTTCCATTGTCTCTCACACCTCAGTGTCAGAATTTTTAGATGTTTTTATAACCAGGGGGTAGGTTTATAGCAAGAAGCAGGAAGTGCCATCACCTGTTGCTCATCCTCGGTTAACCATATGTTCTCATATGCCATGTTCTAAATGTCCCATTTATATTAAAAAGTTCTTGTAAAATGCAAGATTTTAAGACTTTTTATGATCAGAAGGCAAGGTCGTGGTAAATATGCAGAAAGTGCCTGTGAACTTATGTTTTGCCTTTGTCTTATTTACTTATTGTGTTTGTGTTATTGTGAGTTTTGAAAATTGGTTTACAATTTTCTGAAATGTGTTTCACACAAAAATGTTATTTGGATAGTCACTACTTACATATTCCCATTTACTGAGGATAAATACAGTAATCCATCCTGATTAGTACTTTTAAAAATTACTGTAAAGAGCCATCTACAGGCGAAAGGCGGCATAACAACACAGCAGCAGCATTAAAGGCAGAAGAAGAAGCTGGCGAATAAGAAGCCAGCTTCAGCCTCGTTAATGCAATACCATTGGGTGAGGTGGAAAAATATTTCTTGCTCTGAATCCTAACATTTTTATAGGAGGTGTTCTAGTACTTCTTGCCTCAGATAAAATTGCCAATACACTTAATTTCTACTCCATCAATATCAGCAGCATTATCGGTACTGAGTCCTAAATGTACGTCCTGTCATCATATAAAATGTCAAAAGTTTCGACTGCATTCAACTGATCAAATTTCTCTTCGATGACAGTTATAATTTTATCCAAAATACATCCAAAACAAATTTGCACTGTTTTTTTTTTAATCCAGAAGAGCATCATCATGAGACTCAAAACATACCTGTTTTTTCTTCTTTCCAGGAGGAAGGATTGTTCAGATTCAAACATTGGTCCAAAATAAATGTACTCTTCTATCGCTGTTGCTTCTTTAAATCCTTCATTTGAACGTCGATATTGAGGGATGATATCGTACAAATTGTGGTTTTCTTTTAAAGCAAATTATATTAAAATATGAGCCTCTGTTATAGTTGTCTTGGAAGTTTCGGAAGGTATAATAGACCCCCTTGTGCCCTCAGCTAAAATATGATAAAATACAACAAAATGTATTTACATAGAACAGCATTTATGGTTACATGTATATTACAATTAAGATAAATATACAAAAGTATTAAAATACAAATGTACAATCCTAGCATAATCATGCTGTCCAACTGTCTTTTTTGCTTGTCAAGTTCTCCAACAAATCTGTGTCGTAATTTTAAATATTCTAACTAAGGATGCATCGAGAGCATAAATGAATTCTTCTGCTAGCCGTTCGAAGATCAAAGTCCTTGGCTGAATATGATGTCCTTGAATGTTGGTCATTATTGGCCATTCCCAGTGATATTGACTTACATACTTAATTGTTTAACAAAAACATTCACATTTCTTGCAAATATCAAGTGGGTTAAGGTTTTGCTAAGAAATCCGAATAAGTAGAGATGAGGTTTACATTGCAATAATGAGAAGTGCATTTCTGGGTGGGCTCAAACCACTAACCTTTAAATTAACAGAGACTCACGTGTGTCCCTTTTCTCCATTTGCAAGCTTAAAAAAAAGAAAATAATGCTTTTTTCTTACCAGCCTGCGATATACAAGGCAAGATTTGTATTTCATCTTTAACAAGCTGTATGAATTTCATGAAAAGCAAGTTGTTCCAGAAAGAAAATGAAAACTTGCGTTAAACAAAATCAAGCTGTACGTAATCATCCATAGTGATACATTTTGTAAGACAAGACAGGAAGAAAAGCACTGCTGGGATTTAAGCATCTCCTGTTTAAGAGGAAAGCATGTTAACCAAATCAGCCAAAGTGCCCTCAGTGTATCAACACCATGTCTGAGTCAGTGATTGCAGCTGACTGTCACTGGAGGACAGTTCATCGTGAACAAGTCAGCCTGCATAATGAGGGGGAAGAGACTGACTTCTGTGATGCAGTATCGACAGATACTCACCTTCTGTCCAACTGTTCTCTGCTGCATTTTGGATTAGCAGGTAAATATTAGTTTCCATGCGTGTGTAGGGGTTTTGTGTATTTACTGGGACAATTATTAATTGTAGCAGTAAGTCACAAAATGATTCTTTGATGGCTATTAGAAAACCGACTTTGTGGGTTAACTCATTAACGCACACACACAGATACTAATACACTTATTAATACATAAAATGTGCATATAAACATAACATATCTTAAGAGTGTGGGTTAGCAGAATACAAAAGGTATATATTAAATCATGAAGAGTTCCAAACCAAGAGGGACATACATTCAGTATACCATTCATTTAGACTGTTTCGTAAATGAACTGGGATTACAACTTCTACACTAGATACTCAAAAGCAAGTACATCACTCATAGGTATTAGATTGATATCAATTGTGGTTGAGGTAACAACTGAATTCTCGAGCTGTAATGCAGAATGTTGAATACTCATCCGATCTGTGTGGATTCAGATCTCCCGCGGACATAAAGAAGCAGTGGCAGGCTGTTGTTGTGTGCAATCGGCGAGGAGGATGAGATTCCTGTTGCGATGCGCTGCTGATGCTCTTTGAAGACCGGCTAGTTAGTGTTGGCTGAAACTAGCAGAGCTTGTGCACATGGAAAGTGACAACGGGTCCAAGCCAGTCACACTCTTTAGATGGGAAGAAGACTAGTTCGTTCCCGATGTAGCGCTAGTCCTGAATCCTGAGATTCAGCTGTCGACAGTTCCAACCGTAGTTCACTCGTTGATCAGGCGAGCTTTGAAGGTGGAGTAACCGCGGTTCACGGGGCTTGCTGCTGGGCTAACCTCGGGCGGATCCTTTGGTTATGCGTGGGCAACCTCCGTTCTCGACTCTTAAAACAAAGTTAAGTCCTGGCACTCGGACACACTGGCCGTCACGTGATTGTCCGAGCTGAGTCTGAGAACGTCCTGGAGGGGCACCTTCTGGGCATCGTGCTGCCTGTTTTATCTGGAGGAACTACGGTAGTTCAGTGGCTTAAAGTTCCGCGGGCATTCGAGACCCACGTGGGGTTACCCTGCCCTACCAGTTCCTGATTGGCTGATTGAGGTGGAGGATGAGTAACAGTGACCTCTGACCTTAGGGTTGTAAACCTTGGGATGAACCTCTCCCATGGAATCTCCCAGACAGTAAGGCGCCAGAGATGACCACTTATTAGGGTGGCTGGTGAATCTCAGCCTTGGGAGCTGTTCCTTATCAGGAAACTCTATCAGCTAGAAAAACACCTTAAATGTGAACCAGATGGAATGGCCTCTCTGTATCCAGCTGCACTGAGATGAGGGAGAGAGGGACTGGCAAGGGAGCAGCAAACTTAATTCCTGTATTTTAAATACGCCTTGCCGCTACAGAAGTGTCCTTAGAAGAAAAACATCTTCTATGATAGTGGTACAGTCCATCACACCCCTCCTATAGCCTTTCAAAGAGAAAAAAAACTGACAACAAAGTATGTCTATGTGTGGTAATCAACCAGGTCTTACAAACATTCTTAAACCCTTCCACCTCCTTTCATTGCAAATGATTTGTACATGTTAGAAGGTTAATTTTGGCTTCTGATATTATGGTGGATTAAGAGTCCTGAAATCTTTGTAGAAGTACAAAGATGAAAGAAAGGGCAGTGTAATCATGGCCAAGAGAAGGCAAATGTTGGACTATCTGCTTGGATTGAATGGAGCAAAACGTAGGCAACTCCTTGAGCAGAACCTGCTTCATCCTTCAGACTGGGGTTTCTGAAGATCTGTACATTTGAACTTTCAAAGTGACTAAAGTAAAGGAGTTTTCCCTTTTTACCACATAATTCCCACAGATCAACACTAACAGAGAGCCTAATTCCAGACAGGATTCAGTCACTGTCTCTCAGGCATCCCAGCAGTGGATTTCATGACTTCAGAAAGCCATCTTCACCAGTGGAGATCTCAATGCTCTGAGGTTTACTGGCAGAGTCTCACACTGGGTAATGTTAGATGTTGATAAATAATGTCCTATGGAATTCTACTATTGATAAATTCTACTATGGAACTGCGATGTGTCTTGAAAAAAATCTTCTATGATAGTGGTACAGTCCAGCACAGCCTTTAAAAGAGAAAAAAAAAACAAGGTAAGTCTGTGGTGTAATCAATTACGTCTTGCAAACATATTTAACCTCTTCCAGCTACCAACATTACTGTTGGTACTGTTTACACATTAGATGGTTATTTTTGGCTTCTGATATTATGGTGGATAAAGAGCCCTGGAATCTTTGTAGAAGGACAAAAGAAGGAAAGAAAGGGCAGTGTAACCATGGCCAAGAGAAGGGAAATGTTGGGGAGAGCTTTTTTCATTCACTTTTTATCATTGTTTTTCCAGCCCAACAAAGATCAACATATATGAGCAGGCATCCTGTGCCAAATCCAATCTGCCTTCCTTCCAAGCATACAGGAATGTGAGTGAATTAAATATTGACATATGAAAATACACAAAAATATGCAATCACACTGTAGTGTGCTTTCTGAAGGCACCAGTTCTGTAGGGTTTGGGCATTTACTGGGACAATTATTAATTGTAGCAGTAAATCACAAAATTGATTCTTTTGATGGCTTTAGAATCCAACCATGCGACATAACTCAAACAACGCACACACACAGGTACTAATACACGAGGATACATTTATTAATACATAGAATATGCATATAAACCTAACAGATCTTATCGAGAGGGTTATCAGAATACAAAAGGTATATATTCAATCAGTTACAAAGTGTTACACATATCAAAAGGACATACGTTCAATATATCATTCATTTAGACCGTTTCGTAAATGAACTTGGTTATAACTTCTACATTAGATACTCAAAACAAGTACATAACTCTTAGGAATTAAATTGATATCAACTGGTTGGGATAACAATTGAATTCTCGAGCAGTAATGCAGTGAAGTTGAATACTCATCCAATCTCTGGGGATTCAGATATCCTGCGGACTCAAAGAAACAGTTGCAGGTTGTTGCTGTCCAATCCGCGCTCTCTGGCTCGGTGCCAGGCTGTGCTGTGCGGCTTGCGACAGTGCGCTGTTGATGCTCACTGACCGGCTAGTTAGTGTTGGCTTTAACTAGCAAAGTTTGCGCACAGGAGAAAAGATGACTGTGGGTCCCAGCAAGTCAGGAAGAAGACCAGTTCGTTCCTGATGAAGCGCTAGTTCTGAATAGTGATTCAGCTGTCCACAGTTCCAACCTGTTCACGAGGCCTGCTACTGGTGCTAACCTCGGGTGGATCCTCTGGTTACTCTCTGGCAACCTCCGCTCTAGACTCTTAGAACAAAGGAAAGTTCTGGCACTCGGACACACTGGCCGTTCCGTGGTTGTCTGGGCTGAGTCTCAGGATGGTCAGGAGGCGCTCTGCGAGAATGTCCTGCCCTTGGGAGCCTTCTGCTCCTGGGCCGTCCTGCCCTGGAATTCTCCTTTGAATTCCCTTTAGAAAAGTCCACAGAATTCTCCTGAATCTTACTACAGGCTCTCTGTGTTTCTTGTTTTTACCTGGAGGAACTTCAGCTCGTTGATTGGTGAAAGTTCCATGGGCATCAGAGTCCCACGTGGGTTACTTGGCCCTACCAGTCCCTGATTGGTTGATCAAGGTGAGATATGAGTCATTTACTCCTGACACCTAGGAATGCAGTCCAGATGTCCATCTGGCACTCCCTAGACAGATAGGCGCCAATGGATGACCATTGATCATGATAGCCAGGCTTAGCTAAGTGCATCCCCCTTTGGGAGCTGTCCCTTATCAAAGAAAACCTTAAATCAGCCTGCATGAGTAGTTTCTCTGTGGCTGCACCACAGAGATGAACAGAGATGGGGCCTCATTTGGGAAGGCTCAGAACACTTAATTCTTTCTTATTAATAAGCCTCGCTGCTACAACACATATGCAGTTTGAGCAAACATAAGACAATAACCAAGTACCACAAACTACCAGGCATCTAGTATCATTAGCAGTTCAGGTGGGGAGCTGCATCACCATGTGTAGGCTGCAAAGGAACAAGTAATAGGTCTATTCCATGCTTAAAAGAAAAGAAAGAAAACACAACATTTCAGCCGTGGAGCCCTCACACCTGAAGAAGGCTCCACAGCTGAAACGTTGTGTTTTCTTTCTTCTCTTTTCATCTAGTGTCATTAGCCTTTTAACAGTTCCTGTCAAAATAAAATAGAAATGGATAACATTCTAGAGAGAGTTTGAAATACCAAGATACAATTTAAAACATATCTCTTCCACTACAACCACAATATTTTGGAGAGATCGTTGAACCTCACTGTTCTGACATGTCCGTTAGCCTCCGTCCGGCTTCAGCAATGAATGTGGCGGGGCACATTCTGAGGGAGATGAGGTCAATCATGTGGCAGGAAAACCACGCTATGCTTTTTTTTGAGATCCTGAAAAGGACAGAAGGGCCATGTATATGTGTGCAGCTGGATATGTAATTACAGGTGGCGTAGCAGATTCTGCTGAAGCCCCACTGCCTGGTGTGGACGGTAGCTGTGTATATTGCAGCAGAATTGTGCATGTGAGATCAAGGGGGCATGTCATGTGTTTCAGCACTTCACTCCCTTCAGTAGCACATGATTCCCTGAGTTCGTTGGATGACCTGTGGACCGATCTTTCATGATGAAGAATTCCTTAAGAAGAATAGATCTTGGCCCACCATCCCAATGCCTCCGTCTCAAAACAGCAACCTCCCACTGCCCTTAGTCTGCAAGGCAGTCCTTTCAAATGCGATGACAACGCCTAGACCTTCGTTGCCTATTGTACGAGCTGAACTTTTGTGCTCATCAATTCAACGCTCTTTCCATCAACTCATCTTGTCTTTTGACGCTTCGTGTTTTGCGCTCCTTTGACTATCGGCATATCGGGTGACTGCAAACACTGAAGTTCTTGCTTACGGAGTGTGGAACATTGTTTTCAAGTGATCGCTGTTCTGTCATGTTGACGCCAAGTGAATCTTTCTTTGGCAACATGGGCAGGCTGACAGCAGTGCGAGCGAAAGTAATGGCAAATTTCTTGACTTATTTCTGAATGTGAATGTTCTTTAGAAAAGGGATGCGGCGTTGCTTCTCGCCCGTGTAAAGGTCACGCATTCCAGACGTGGTTATGAGCAAACAGTTGCCGCAAGTGTTTGAAAAGAGCAAGAGAGGAAGCAGCCCTGCCCCATGTGAGGATCAAACACCTTTTGGCACATCAAGCTCTAAGCACACACCTGGAGGATGCGAGAATTGATCCTGCTACCTCCCACATGCAAAGCAAGCGCTGTACCATACAAACCAACCCCCCTCACTGGGGCTTATGCCTCGGCGTCACCTAGTGCCGCTTGTTCCCCTCTTACCGGGCACAGTTCACTGCCCTTCGTCTACAAGGCAGTCGTGTAATTGCGGCTTTCTTGACTTATTGATGAAGGTCTGACTGGACGAGCGAATGACGCCTCTCCCCCATCCTCAAGCTCGCTGACAGATTGAAATGGAAAGTGCTGCTGTGGCTCGTTGGTCTAGTGGTATGATTCTCGCTTAGGGTGCGAGAGGTCCCGGGTTCAACTCCCGGACGAGCCCTTGTGTGCTCTTTTCCTCCTCTTCCACAAGACTGGGAACTGATATCCACATCACTTCCCAGCGTCTGCTTATGGAATGTGGAACGATGGAATGTGACTAATGACTGAACGAGCCTGGTGAATTCTCATCACGTGGCACAATGAGAGCGTGCAGTCAGCTGTCCGAGGCGGCAACCTCATTGCTCGTTCAAAAGAACACGTACTGAAAACTCATCACCACTATGTCGTAGATGAGCACTGCGATCGCTTGTTGTCATGCGTCCTTACTTGGGAAATGCAGAAGGAAAAACTGCCCTCTCTCAGCCACCGAAACGTGTGCGGCTCGCCTTGCGCTCTCTGCGCCTCACATATTTGTGGAGCTGTCTGCTCTTCTTTCTGTTGAAGTAATCAAGTTACGGGATGTCCTGCAGCCTATGATGTTCTCACTGAGAGCTTTCAAGATTTGAAGGAAAACTACGAGCTTGATTGCTCAAGTCGAACGAATGTGATTGTTAAGCAATCGATGATCAAAAGCACGTCTTCTAACAATTCGTGAGAGTATTATCAGCACTGTTTTCACTCGGATATACTTTTCACTTGCTAAGCTGACAAATTGGACGAGAAAATGCCGGAGACACACATAGTGCAGACTGAGGTTGGGAAGGAGGTGTGGCCCTTCAACGCTTGACAATTGAAGGACATTCTCTCCGCAACGGAGGAGCACCTGTCAGAAGTCACAGAGGCTAAATGAGAGCACCAGGCTCCTGGAGCTCTAAACTCAGACCTGGAGGATGCGGGCATCAATCTCGCTACCTCTGGCATGCTAAGCGAGCGCTCTACCATTTGAGTTTATCCTCCTCGCTTCATGCTTCTCGGCATCATGTCTTACCGCCTCTGCCCCTCTTACCGGGCACCGCTCACTGCCCTTGGTCTGCAAGGCAGTCCTTTCAAGTGCGATGACGACGCTGGGACCTTCGTTGCCTATTGTACGAGTTGAACTTTTGTGCTCTTTCCATCAACTCATCTTGTCATCTTACAGTCTGGGTAATTGGAGACTGCACTGTTCTGCTTCCTAAGGTCATATACGGGTTTTTCGCATGAAGCCGTATTGAACAGTATTTCTCGCATTGTGAACATGTGCACACAGCGGTCCCCCGGGTTCCAGTTAGTGCGTAATTATGCATCAATGAAAAACGAAATTAGCTCACTGAAAGTTTGATGTAAAGAATGTGGAAATTTCCAGAAGTTGTGGTCTTTTAAATGCATTTGGTTTGAAGACGTTCTGTGCTTCAATTGTGAAGATATGGACAAAACAATATTTGAGCGTGGTAAAAAAAAGTCATAAAAATGACAAAGTGAAGGCTGAGAAAGCATTCACAATGCATTTAATACACAAAGCAAGTGTTTTTGTAACTCTAAGAGATTTCGCGAAAGCACTACAGGCATGCCAAAATCGTTTTCGAACTTCAAGCTAACTTTACCCCGGTCTTAGAGAAAGGACTGCCTTTCACTTCTCTGTGTTTTCTTTCACAGCGCTGTGCACCTTTTCATTGCTCTCGCTTTCAGAGCCTCTGCACAGCACACGACTCGACATCAGGAAGCACATTGAAGTGAAAGCAGAAAGCGCTGCGACATGCACTGTGCAGATCCCGCCACACTAAGAGGTGAGTGGGTCTGTTCGATCACAGCGCATAGGCGAATCCCCAAACAGTGTGCGTGGCAACAAAAGAAGCTGCTCTGTTTTGAACTGGGGACATTGCACGTGTGAGGCTAACGTGATAACCACTACACTATGGAAACGGTGGGAAATTGTGCCCAGTGGCCCACTGCTGAGCTTCACCAATGCTATTCAGGGACCAATGCTATTCGATGTGAATTAAATGCTATTCAACTGTCCAATTCTATTCAGGGGTGGAAAAGGGTGGAGCCGTGTGTGTCTTTTGTTAAAAGACACCCCCATCTCAGAGCCGGAAGTACAAGCCTTCCTCCCGCAGGTCAACAAAGATGTTATTGTTTAAGAAGATCCTGCGAAAGTCGGCCATCTGCCTTTCAGCCCTGCAGTAGTCCAGGCTGAGAGAGAAGCAGTCCTTCACCCTGGCAATGTACAGCCTGACAAGGTCTGGCTTCAGGCCATTGTACATCATGAGGTTCCTCCTCTCCCAGACAGCTGTCCTCGTTAGGCTGAGGAGGACGTTCACTAAAATGGCGTTAACACCCCCCCTCAGTTCCGCGGTACCCAAAGAGGAACAGCTCTTTCTAGGGCACCCCGTCAAGAACAGCTCCTCGAACAGAGCGAAACAGGCCATCCAGCAGATCCGTCAAGTACGCCCTGGCTCGAGCTGGGGGAAGATCTTACCCCAGAACACCTCTGAGACCGGCACTCTGAAGCGTTTCGCCACCATCAGCCTGCAGAACATGCTGGTGGTGCACCCCAGGAGGTCCACCCCACAGTCCCCCCACTTCACCCTCAGCTCCGGCCAGGCCGGGCCTGCTGCCCCGTCTTGTAGATGGAGCTTCTCCAGCCAACTGTCCGGGAGACCGAGTTTGAGCTGCTCGTAATCCTGACGGATCTTACTGACAGGCAGCTCGTCGTTGACCTCTCGCACAGCGTCGACAATAGCCTGGGTGGGCAGAAATCCGTCCTTTACTTCATAAAGAAGATCCTTGACCTTGGATATGCCAGCCTCGTAGAGCTGCCTGTTCCATCGAGACACCAGCAGGGGGTCGAGGAACAGAGGCTGTTCCAGAATCTGGGCCCGGGTCTCCGGCGTGTAGGAGACATGCTGGGACATGAACTACCCCCTCGCCAGCAGGACCTCCCTGTAAAAGGAGGGCAGATGTTTTATCAACCCCGGAGTCAGCCTCACCAGGAGAGTCTCCTGCCCCAAGCCCCCGCAAGTCTCGAGGTAGCTTCCCATACCAATCTTCCAAATGCTGACATTATCCAGGTCAAGGAACTTCTTCACTACTTTCAGCCTAAAGCTTTTCAGCTTCAGGCCTACATCACACAGCTTCAGCCCACCCCTGGAGATTTCCCCAATGAGGGTGTCATGAGTGACCCGCGGAGGCTTCCCCTCCCACACGAATCCCACCACCAGTTGCCTAATCTCATTCTCTACCCGTTCAGGAAGAGGCATCACAGACAGTGGGTACCACAAGAGGGACAGGCACAGTGTGTTAACGAGCAGGACCCTTCCCTTTAGGGTCAGGGACCTGTGTCTCCACCGATTTAATTTGCCCTCATCTTAATGAGCTTCTCCTTCCACAGGAGAAGCCCAGTGGCCTGCTCATCAGCGTTAATGTAGATGCCAAGGACCTTCAGGTGACCCGTCTCAACCCTGAAAGGGTAACCGAAGAGCGGGGCAAGGTCTGCCCTCCCCACCGGCATGACCTCAGACTTCTCCAAGTTTACCTTGGCGCCCGAGGCAGCGCACCACCTCTAAATGGCCGAGATCTCCGCCACCTCTGCCAACGTCAGTCTGGTGTCGTCAGCATATTGGTAGATCAACGAGGTGGCGGTGCCCCCAGGCAAGGTCACTGGAAAGAAGCTCGTGAGGGAACCATTCACCTTGACACAGCTCACGATCCCCTTGTACACGAGCCTCACCCAGGAGATGAAGGCCTCGCCGAAGCCAAAGCTCTTCAAGACCTCAAACAGGAAGGAATGCTCCACCCTGTCGAAGGCCTTCTCCTGGTCCAGTTTCAGGACGTATCCACCCCTCGGCTGCTCCCGCATAAGGTCCACAACATCTCTGATGGAGCACACCGTGTCCGCGATGTCTCTCCACTTGACGCAGTAGGTCTGCGAAGGCGACAGGATCCTGGGCAGAACCTTCCCGAGCCCGAGGGAGAGAACACGAGTTAGTATCTTATAGTCTGTGTTCAACAGACTGATCGGGCGAAAGTTTTTCAAAAGGGAGGGATCCCCCTGCTTTTTGTAGACAAGAGAGATCACCCCCCTTCTCATAGATGGGGTCAGAGCGCCGGTCCTGGCAATCTCCTGGAACACCTCCAGAAGGAGGGGCCCCTGGGACTGCTGAAAGTGTCTGTAGAGCTCGGAGGAGAGCCCGTCCCACCCTGGGCTCTTGTTAGGAGACGAGCCCCGAAGTGCTTCAAGCACCTCCTCCAAGCTCAGCGCACTGTCACAGAGCTCACGATCGCTCTGTGACAGGCGGGTACTCACCCAAGCCAGCATGGCCCGGGTCTGCTGCTCATCCACCACTTCGGCCAGAACAAGGCGCTATAAAAAGAAAACACCTCATTCCTAACGGCCTCGGGGGCAGAGAGCCGCACACCGTCCTCTCCCACCAGCTCCTCAATGAAGGAGCTGCGCTGCCTCTCCTCCTCCAGGACGAAGAAGAACCTCGTGCTCTTCTCGCCCTCGGCCAGATACTGGGCTCTGCTGCGCACCCTGGCTCCTCTCCACTTCTCCTCCTCCAGGGCTTGCAGCTCACCCCTCAGCTCCAGCAAGAGCTCGCAGCCCCCGCCGTGATCTGCCAGGAGCCCGAGCTCTGAGGTGATCCGAGCCCGAAGCTCTCTCTCCCGCCTGGCCTTCTCCCGCCCCCGGGACAGGCCATACGAGATACTGAACTCTTTGATGCCGTACTTGAGATTATCCCACCTGACCAGCTTTTCTGACCTATACAGGGGACACTGCAGCTGCTGCCGGATTAGGTCTTCTATGCCCTGACACAATGAAGCCTCCCCCAGGAGCGCGTTATTAAAGCACCAGGGGCCGGGGCCCCGGTCCTCCTGTGCCCCTGCTACAGAGAAGTGAAGCACAGCATGGTCGCTCAGGGTCGTGAACACATGCCGCATCCGGCTCAGGCACGGGAAGAGACTCATGTGCCCCAGCAACAGGTCGATCCGGCTCTGTCTCAAGACACCTTCAACGACCTGCCGCCGAAAAAAGTCCCTCCGCACACCATAAGCCTGACACCACGCATCCACAAACCCATGAGCCTCCGCACTGCGCTCCAGGAAGCTGCGAGCAGCGCTGCTCTTAAAGGTCATCCCAACCGCGACATCGAGCGCACTCAGTGCACAGTTAAAATCTCCGACGACCAGCCCTGGCTGCTTGAAGAAGGCGAGCCGCTCAGCTTCCCCATTGGGGGCGTAGATGTTGCTCAGCAACACGGACTGTCCCAGAAACCTGAGACAGACCTGCAGGAGCCGGCCGTCCGTGTCGCGGTGCAGGAGCCTTACGCTCTCGTACACTCCCCTCCTCACCAGCACGGCCACCCCCCTCCTGCACAGGCTGGAGGCGTTGCTGTAAAACAGCTCCCCGTCCCACTGTGCTCGCACCTTTCGGACACACTCCTTGTCCCAGAAGGTCTCCTGGAGGCAGACAACATCCATCCGTCCCAGCAGAGCTAACACTGCCCCCAGCTTCGCTCTGTCCCTCAGCCCGTTGGCATTTAAAGAGGCGAAAGATGCCATCATGTATATGGCCATAAGAGTGAAGTTAATTCTCCGGCCCGCACAACAGTTTCCCCGCCCTTTCTGCCACATTCTCATTGCCAACACTTGCTGCTTCCTCCCCACCTCCTGTCTCCGCCATCGCAGAGACATCAAGGATGGGTCTGCGGACAACTCTTGAATTGGGCTTGAGGTTGGGCTGAGGCCTGACGTGGTGCCACTGGATCCCGGCCTTCGAGGGCCCAGGCAGTTGTACCCCGGCTTGCCCACTCCCCTCCCCCTCCTCCCTGTCCTCCCTCTCCACCCCATCCATCTCCACCACCTCCCCTTCCCCCTCCATCTCCATGCTCAGTAATTCCCCCTCCTCTGTCCCTGCCCCATCCATCTCAAGACACCCATCCTCCATTACTTCTTCCACCACTTCCCCTACCTCTCCTCCCACGACCATATCCAACTCCCCTTCCTCAGTCTCTGCCAACGGTGCCTGACCGAGTATTGAAGAGGCTCCCTCACCTGGCAGGGTGTCTTGTGGCCGCTGCAGGGCAACTGGGCGCTTCCCCTCAGGCTCCTCTGGGTCCTCGGGCATCTCTTCGTTTGGGCCTATGTCCACCTTGCCAGGGTCTTGTCGCCGTTGCCGCTGCTGCTTGGTCACACGCCTCGCAGCAGTGCCTTTGCTGACCCCAGCAGGCTTCTCATCCCCTGGCCCAGAAGAAGGCCCTGCTGGCTCACCGGTAAGCTGGGGAACCGCTGACGGTGATGGTGGTGGTGGTGCTGGTGCCGTCGCCTCCTCCCTCTGCATCTCTCCCTGCACAGGCTGGGGTGTCATAAGCCCACTGGTACGCTGAGGGGCCGCCTCTGGTGGTGGTGGTGCCCGTAGGATCTCAGCTGCACCACGCTGCACCGCCGCATGTTGTGGAGCAACCTCCCTCTGCTTCTCTTGCGGCACAGAGTGGGATGCAGCAGGATTGTTAGGGCAACGGGGCGCCCCTGCTGGTGGAGATGCTGGCTGGTCCCCGGCTCCTTTCTGCTGCACTGTACCCAAGATTGGAGGGGCCTCCCTCTGCCTCTCCCCCATTACCGGCTGGGGCGTTGCTGGCTCACTGGGGTCCTGGGGCACCGCTGCTGGCAACTCTCCATGCTCAGCTGCAGCGGCCACCCGTAGTCCATCTTCAACCCTTCAGCGTTGCGGGCAGCTGCTCCTGCTCCGGCTGGATCTTCCGGCTCCGGCTCGCAGTTGCAGCTCATGAGCGCATGGAGGCAGTCCGGGCACTTGGCAGTGGTGCAGTTCCTGGCGCAGTGGCCGGGCTGTCTGCACTCATAGAAGAGGAACTCAGGGCAATCCTTGGCGATGTGCCCCGAGTCCAGGCAGACATGACACACCCTTTGTTGCTGGTCGTGGAGGACCCTGAAGTACTGCCCCCCCTCTGCCGTGGCGAAGCGGGTGCTGTATGGCAACGAGGCTACATGCTCGGGAAAGCGAATCCGAACAAACCTCGTGCCATCAGCAATGGTGGTCCCGGGTTAGTGGCGCATCCTGATGTCCGAAATGACTCTCACCCCCCAGCTACTCAGCTTCTCCTTGATAGTCTAATCTGAGATATATGCCGGGAGGTGGAGGAAGGACACCACTACCTCCTTCCGCTCCAGCCAGTGGCAGTAGCAGGGTGTGGCCTGCACATCCAGCCCCACAGTCACCGTGTCTGCATGTTCCTTTGAGTCCAGAGTCAGTTCAAACTCTTTTGGCGTCTGGGGGCGGCAGGCAAAAAGAGAGCCCTCCCCACAGACGCTGTGCACCGCTGCGATAATAGCACCCGCTATTATCTCCACGCCACGGTTTCTCCACACCGCTCACATCCACCACAAAAGTATGCACCCTTGCAAAAACCCGCCGGGGGAGTCGGTCCGAATTCCTAATCCTTCTCTTTCCTACACCACTCTCCTCCTCCACTACAATAACATTCTCTGCCTCCATGTTTTTTCCTTCCATTAAAACACAAACAGGACTCAGAAAGCAACAAAAAAGCAACAAAAAACCCCCAAAAGTCTCTCCCCTCCCCAAACAGAGCTAGGCTGAAGGGGAGGGCTTAAAAAATCAACCAAAAACACCAAAAAACCACAAAAATCAAAGTCTTACTTAAGACAAACAAATCCTCTGTTCCTCTTCTTCTTCTCCTTCTGATAGAGAGGACAACTCCGTCACCTCTTTTACGACGCTGCTTTTTTTCCCTTGCGTTTTTCTCTTCTTCCACGTTCTCTCTCTTCACTGAGAATAGAATAAAAAATGCTCACGCTAATACACAAGCACCCGTGTCTCGCCAAAGCTGACAAATAAACAGACGGACAAGCCGCACTGCACGTGTGAACAAGGGAATGAGCGAGCGAGCGGGGATAGGGCGCCTCCTACGCTTAAAAGCTTACAGCACCTGGTATTCCAAGGACGTCTCTCATCCAAGTACTAACCAGGCCCATCCCTGTTTAGCTTCCGAAATCAGACAAGATCAGGTGTGCTCAAGGGGGTGTGGCCGTAAGCGAGAGCAAGGCTCGCTTGCACCCTTCTTATTGAGAGGACAGCTCCGTCACCTCTTTTATGACGCTGCTTTTTTTCCCTTGCGTTTTTCTCTTCTTCCCACATTCTCTCTCTTCACTGCCTTCGTCCCCGCTCTATTTCACTTCAGCCTTTCACTCTTGCTTCCTTCCAATGAGGACGGAGCTGCGGGAGTATAGAGGATCGCTGTGGAGAGCTGCTGCTGTGCTTTGACATCTGAGCTCGGTGGAAAACAATCTCAATACAATTCTGAAAAACGCGACTCCCCGAACGCCAGCCGAACAAGTCTTGAAGTGGAAATCTAATAAGTAAATTGTTTCTTAAAATGTAGAGAGCTTTGCAAAAAATATATTGGTGCTTTAATATAATATATTTCAAGGATGTAAATGCTGTGCTACAGTACGTGCAGAATTTTAGAAAACAGTGCATCAACAAAGTACACTGTTTAGGTTACTTTAGAAGACAATGTACCAAAACAATATATGCTGTCTGGGTCGTTAGAATTAGCTGAAAGTAACTGATTAGCTTTGAATAACAAATCTAGTGCTTCTTCTCTCGCTTTTTGATGTAATCTGTTTTCTCTTAGGGAAAGGGGAACTTTTAGAAGGGACAAAGCGCTGAGCTTTTTTACAGCGCAACGTCTTTTAAAAACCCTGTACTGCTTGTAACAAATTGAGTCTCTGGTTGCACTTTGCGAAGTGGCAGCAGGGCTTGCAATATTGAAATAAAGACCTTACTCAGGTGAGAACTCTCTCTTGTGGCTTCCTTGATAGTTCCATGACAATTTGGGGGCTTGTCCGGGATCAGAAACCTGAACGCGAACGGCTGCTGAAACTCCATCCGGACCCTGACAATTTTAGCAAAATTGGACGAACCTCGAAGGATAAATTGTTTATCCTTCCAGAAACGCGTCTGGAGAATTGGCAGCTGTCTGACGCCAGTAAGTGATCCTTAAAAATTAATAGTTTGAGAAGTGAGCCACAGGGGTGTTCTCACGCGGGTTTGATGAGTCTGGGACTCATATAAAGAACTTATCTTAACACAGACGTGTGGTTTTTGCTCTGCGGAGTAGTTGATGTGATAAGGTTCTAAGTAAGGCACCGATCGGTAAAAATGGGAAATTAAAATTCAAAGATGAAAAAGGGACCGAGCAGTCCAGCAAAAGTACATGTACGACAAATTCAGAGAAACAATTATAGCCTGGGTTAGAGTAAAAAAAATGTTTTATGTTCATGAACTGTAAAGCTAGGGTAATAGGTGTAAGGGAACTTGCACATAATTTATATATGATAATTAGGGGCCCATAACTATGAAGGATCTTTGTAAGTGAATCAGAATGGACAGAGGAAAGTTGAATTAGGAAAAAGAAGTTTCCTGAAGAAGGGGAAACTTAGAAGAGAAGGAGTCGAAAGGAAATAAAGTGAATTGGAAAACTTATGTAATGGAAAGAGGAATCACAGAAATAATGGGAAGCTTCAAAAAAGACTAGTCTTGAAACTAAAGAACAGCAAGATGCAGCTAAAGTCATGGCCATGCCTTCTAAAAAGAAAAAGTCTCCACCGAAACTAGAAAGCGGTCCGGAGCCAAAGCCTTTTCACTTGTTCGTGAAATGCTAATGTGCACTTTTACAGGTCCAGAAGGAACTCCAGCATATGTACATTGACATTGGTCTCCTAGTGAATTATTTGCATTAGTTAAGTCTTTTCCTAAATTGCCTGATGACCGTAAAGAATTTCGAAGAAAGGCAAGCCTTGTTCTTGATTGTCTTAAGCCTAATTACAGTGACATAACCTTGTTGCTAGATTATATTGTTCCTAAAGGTTTACAACGTCCTCTAAAAAGGAGGAGGCAGATTGGCGGATACGTGACCCAAATGATGAAGAAGTATCCATCTAAATTAAACCACACGGACATGGAGAGGAAAAGTTAGGCGGCCGCTTCTAAAAAGAGGTAAGGACTCCTCTTTTCTAAAAAGTCCCTTGTCCTCTCCATGTTGCTGTGGTGCTGAAGCAAGTACAACAGAAAAATGAGTTAATGGTGTATGTGTTTTTAGATGCCTGTATTGTGAAGGTGGGGTAGAAAAAAAGAGATAGCTGAAGGAATAGCGTCTCGCCCTGCCCGTGCGAAACAATCCAGGTGTTGCATCCTGGTACACGACTGCAGTACGGCTGAAGGTAGTAACTAGAACTGTACTCGCAGAAGAGCCGAAAATGGTAACTCGATTCAACTGTGTGTTTAAAGCCAGGATTTGGAACCTGGTCTGTGTTCCCGAATTGTGATAGTTCGTCAGTTTGTCTCGACTGGGGGGTTCCGCGGGGCGCGTGGGAGACATGTAAATGGTTTGGTGTGAAGAAAAAAAAAAGTTTGATTAATCCAAAGTGAAACTTAAAAGAAATATGTCAGACGGAATTTAGGCTGAACAGGAATGTAGAAAAGTGTATGAACATTTGGATAAAAATAAACAATATTTAGAGGAATATTTGAGAATTCAACAGAATATCATAGATGAGACGCAAAAATCTCTGATGGAAAAGCTAAAAGCAATGGCTGAACGAAACGAAGTTATATATGCAGAAAAAGAAACAGCAAAAGAAGAAATAGAACGCCTTAAGAGAGAATCTAGGAGAAGGGTGGGAATTAGTGATGATGTTGCCAAGAATGTACAACTATGCTTTCCTGATATTACGGACAGCGGAGACAGATTTGATTTAATAACTCGCGAAGCATGCATGCAGAAGTGCGAGCGCTGCAAATGGGAGGTAAAAAGACTCCCAAAGAGGAGAAAAGGGTGCCGCCAGTTTGTCCAAATTATTGTGCGACTTTAATGTTATACCGAGATATAAAACCCCAAAGACAAAACTACTAATAAGCTAATAGTGCAGTTACTAAAAAAAAGGTGTTTTGGGGAGAAATTGTAAGAAAGAGGCTTGATTTCACAATTAAAGAACATGTCAGAAGCTGAAACGAGAGCCGTGCGTGAACTAACAGTTTTAATCTAGTAAACCCCTCTGTAGCCTTCCTGAATTTATCTCAGGATTTAAATAAAAGTGAAATAATCTTACAGTGTGCAGTAACTGGGGGACACAGGAGCACAGCTGTCCTGTTTTTAGACTAAAACAGCATAAAGATGTGATATAAAGTTTTCTAACGGGTAACAGGAGGCTACAGGAGAAGGGGTGCAAGGGTTGTGTTTAAAGCAAATATAAGCTGTCACAGTCTGCTTGGGAAAAGATGTACAGTTTCAACTACTGATGTGGGTGGGGGACACCCCAGACCTATTTTAGGCCTAGACTGCAGCATTTTATAAGGAATTACTGCATGAAATAGCATTTATGTAAACTAACTCAATAGAGTTATGTGATATTGTGATTGTTTTACCTAATGAGGGAATCCATAAGGCCGGGCTACTCCAAGTATTGGATCTAAAGAGGAAAAAAAAGAGTATAAAACCAACTACATGATAAAGCCAGGGTGAATGCCTTCTCAGAACGAGCTTGTCTAGTGACGTATTGGTTTAAGGGGGGTAGTGCAGTCTAAAGACAAAATTGCCTTGACCCCTGCAGCAGAAACCGTTTTTGATGTTTTGAGACAAGCTTTCTTGCAGGCACTGGCCCTGGACTGGATTCCCTCAGACTGATCATCTGTATGTAATTTGTCTGTAAGTGAAAGAAATGGGTTGTGAGCCGTTGTGCTGGTGCAGGAGCATGGAGATAGGCATCGTCTGGTGGGTTATTATTATTCAGGACCCCTTGATGCAGTGGCCAAGGGGCCGTGTTTATGTGTTGTGCAGGCTACCTGCCTGGCTGTATAAACTGTGAATAATCTGGTGTAGAACTAGCAGACCGAATGAAAATATTTAATTGAAACTTGTAAATATGCTAAATGGAAAATTGTAGCAATTTATATAGACTATATATATACATTTGGTGTATGCCACAATTTTGGATGGCAGTGAAGGAATAGGGATTTCCCCAACATGGGAGATGGCTCTCCAGGCTTTTCTCAAGGCCCTCTCACCCGAGGAGCTGCGGCGCCACGTGCAGCTGGCCGCGCCAACATCGCTGGAGCAGGCCTTGGCCCTTGCTACACGGGCTGAGGCCGTGTTCGGGGTGACTGGAAGTGCCAGCAGACGCAGTGCGCCCTGCCGGCTGACCGAGACGGCGACGGAGGGATCCAGCGAGGGGGAAGAGGAGCCAGCCCGGGCAACCGCTGCGGGAAGAGGGGACACCGAGTCCGGTTCTGCCGGGCACCCGAACCTCACACTCCTCGATCGGCGTCGGGAAACGGGAACGGGGCGGCTCAGCGTGGGGAAGGCCGCCCCTCGAACACCTCAACCCCCGCTCCGGAGAGCGATGTTAAGACCGGTGCCCCTCACGCCACCGTGGGGCGAGTCGGCTGTAGCCGGGGCCTGTACCTCCACTGCAAAATCGAGGACCAACCCTGCCTGGCCCTACTCGACACCGGTTCATCGGTAACCCTACTCCGGCCGGGCGTCCTCCCCGACACCGAGGGCACCAACCCCCCAGGATGGGAGGCCTCCAGCCTGCGGCTAAGGACCGTGACGGGACAGCTCGCTGCAGTCCGGGGGAAACAGGTGCTTGCCTTCCGTCTAGGTGCAGCGACGGTGCGCCACCCCTGCTACCTCGCACCCATCCAGGAGGACTGCATTCTGGGGCTGGACGTACTGCAGCGAGTGGGGGCCAGTTTGGACTTGAGCCGGCAGGAGTTGGTGTGGCAGGGGGAGCGACTGCACCTGGTGGAGGGCAGGCCCGGCGAAGGCCGAGGGACGCGGGCTTGCCGGAGCCGGGAGAAAAAGAGGCAGTGGCGGCGGCGGCGGCAGTCGCCGGGGCAGACCTGGCCTGTGAGCCGAGGAGCGAGCGTGTCAGATCCTGCTCCCGAGTCAGCCGGGGGGCCAGACAAGGCGACGGCGGCGGGGGCCGAAGGTTGCGTGGAAGCGAGGCGCGCCGTTGAGGATCTCTACCAGCGGAGCTGCGAGGGCCTCGATCAAGACCAGCTGCTGCGGCTCCAGGAGCTACTCACCCAGAACAAGGATCTCTTTGCGGCGAGAGATGAGGACTGCACCCGCACTGCCCTGGTCCAACAAGATCAACACCGGCGACGCTCGGCCCATCCGCATCCCACCGGGACGCATGGTTCACGCCAAGAGGACCGCCGCCGAGGAAAAGATCCGGGAGATGGCCGCAGCGGGGGTGATTGAGCCCTCCGCGAGCCCGTGGTCGGCGCCAGCTGTACTGGTAAAAAAAAAAGACGGCTCGTGGAGGTTCTGCGTCAACTACCGCAAGCTGAACGAGGTCACCCGGAAAGATTCCTACCCCCTGCCGAGGATAGATGACGCCCTAGACTACATCACTGGGTCGACCTGGTTCAGCTCCCTGGACCTCCGCTGCGGCTACTGGCAGGTACCGCTTGCTCCCGATGCTCGCCCGAAGACGGCCTTTTCTATCGGCCAGGGCCTCTGGCAGTTTACTGTCATGCCTTTTGGCCTGTGCCATGCCCCGGCGACGTTCGAGAGGCTGATGGAGAGGGTGCTGGCATCTGTCCCGCGGAACCAGTGTGTGCTGTATCTGGACGATCCGATACTTCATGCCCGGGGCTTAGACCAGGCCTTGACGAACCTCCAGGCGGTGCTGGCCTGCATCCGCCGTGCTGGCCTGAGGCTCAACCCCCGCAAATTCGAGCTCCTGCGGTGGGAGGTGAGCTTCCTGGGACATGTTGTTGGACCGCGAGGGGTGGCTACGGACCCAGGTAAGGTCGCCGCAGTGAGGGACTGGCCGACTCCACGCACCATCACGGAGCTCCGCAGCTTTCTGGGGTTGGCCTCGTACTCGTACTGGGGTTCGTCCGGGACTTTGCCAGCATCGCTGCCCCGCTGCACCGCCTAACCGACAAGGGCCGCCGTTTCTACTGGGACTCGGGCTGTGAGACTGCCTTCGGCCGGTGAAGCTCTGGTGGTGGCCCCCGTGCTGGCCTACCCCGACCCGCGGTTGCAGTATGTTCTCGACACCGACGCCAGTGACTCGGGGGTGGGTGCGGTGTTGGCGCAGGAGGGGCCGGATGGGGAGCGCGTAGTGGCCTACTATAGTCGGGCTTTGACTAGGGCTGAATGGAACTACTGCGTGACCCGTCGCGAGCTCCTGGCGGTGATGGCGGCGGTCCACCACTTCAGGCCGTACCTGTTCGGGACCCGGTTCCGGCTGAGGTCCGACCATGTGTCCCTCACCTGGCTGCTCCATTTTAAGGAGCCGAAGGGGCAGATGGCGCGATGGATAGAGATCCTGCAGGAGTACGACTTCACTGTCGTGCACCGTGCGGGGTCTCGCTCTCTCGCGGCGCCCCTGTGAGGCCGCGGTGCACGGCCAGCCGGGCGTGGGGCACTTCGGCGGTAAAAAAACCCTGCAGCGTCTCCGAGGCCATTGCCACAGAGACGTGCAGCGGTACTGCCGAACGTGTGCGGTGTGCGTGGCGCAGAAGGGTCCCCCCGAGCGCTCTCGGGCCCCCCTCCAACAACACCAGGTGGGGGCTCCTATGGAGCGGGTGGGGGTGGAAGTTTTGGGCCCGTTTCGGCGCACCGAGGCCGGGAACCACTACGTCTTGGTGGCCATGGATTATTTTACGAAGTGGCCGGAGGCCTACGCCCTCCCGGACCAGAGTGCCCCCACGGTGGCTGATGCACTGCTGGAGGGGATGTTTGCCAGGCTGGGGGTGCGTGCCAGCGCCTGGGGATCACTAAGACGCGGACCACACCGCTGCATCCCCAGAGCGACGGGTTGGTGGAGCGGTTTAATCGGACGCTCGCCACCCTGGTGTCCCGGCACCAACGGGACTGGGACCGCCACCTCCCCCTTGCGCTCTGGGCGTATAGGACCGCGGTCCAGGAATCCACCGGGTGCACCCCGGCCTCGCTCATGCTGGGCCGGGAAATGCGAACCCCGGTGGACCTGGTCTTCGGCCCGCCGCCCGGAGACGGGTCGGCACCACCGGCTGGACCGGACTACGAGTGGGACCTGCGGCAGCGGATGCAGCGGGTGCACAGCTTTGCACGGACCCACCTGACACAGGCGGGGGTCCGGCAGAAGCGGTACTACGACCTGCGCTGCAGGGGGCCTGCCTTCCAGCCCGGGGACTCGGTTTGAGTGTACAACCCGCGCCGCCGCAAAGGCCTCAGCCCTAAGATGGCGCCGTCTTGGGAGGGGCCCGCTGAGGTACTCGGGGTGGTGGGCGAGGTCTGCCACCGTGTCCGGTTGCGAACACGGGGGAGAGTGGTGGTCCTGCACTGAGACGGCCTGGCCCCCTACCGGGCCCGGGAGGAGGAGCCATGTGGGGAGCCTCTAGAGGAGCAGCCGGGGCTTGAGCCGGCCGATAGTGGGGCGTCCATGGGTCGCCAGCCATCACCGCGGCGCAGCGGCCGCTCACGCAGGGTTCCGCAGCAGTTAGCCGAGTACGAGTACAGCCTGAGGGGGGTGTTCGACGTCGGCGAGACGCCAGACGCTTCAGGTGGGGGCAGTGTAACACCCTCGCCTGGTGGTGGTGAGGAGGAAGCGCCCCTAGGCCCTCGTAGTACCGCTGGGCATGCTGGGAGTGGTAGCCGGGGAGAGTCTGAGGGTCAGCACGATGACCAGCGGCTGACCCTACCTGTGTAAATAATGTCCTAGTATTTCTAGCGTTCTGTGTAGTCTTATAAGAGTATAGTGTGTTGTTAAGTAATTACCACCATAAAGATGTGTACGTGTTCCGTCTCCTCATGTGCGTGTATATTCTGTGTTTGGTTTTGTGTGGTTGTTAACAAATAAAGCTAGCGCTTGGTTTGTTAATCGCGTCTCTACTGGTCTTTTGTTCTGAAAAGAACCTATAAATGCTACAATATATTCATTTATTACTGGTTTCATTCATTGAGCACGGATACAACAGAGGTACAGCCATTCACTATTTGACATGTCTGAACTGGTACAGAACATAGCAATCAGAAAACAGGTGAAACTGTCTTTAGAATTAGCACACAGTACTGAGGCCCCCATGACCAAATAAAGGCTAACCTCGATAATCAGCCTAAATAATGCAGACCACAGCAAAACGACTGACTTTGAAAAGGGAATGAATGTCCGGAAGGAGAAGTGTAACCAGCTTGAGATGCTTCTCGGGACCTCTAACTAAAAGAAACCGGGAACCAGCAGTGGAATCCACTCCTTTCGAACTAGGATCCTATCGCAGCTCGTGGTGTCGTAACTCTTCCGTATCTGATATTGGACCAAGCACATCAGGGGAGAGGGTGAACACAATCCCCCACTACCAGAAATTATGCAGTCGAGATTCCCACATTTGGGGAATTCGCAGGGGTCAGCACAGCCGGAGTGCAATGGCCGAGCCTCGCTCTGGGTGAACCGATTTCGATTTTTAAGAACTTTTATTTCCTTTTCACAATCAAATACAGGGCATCACAAATGCTTTACATTAATATACATACTTAAAACAGTATATATGATCACATCTTATTACATTTTGACACGGTACCAGTTACATAGCAACAATTTCTTTTTTCTGAAGCAAATCACATTCTTTACTTAAACATGATAATGTTTTTCACAGTTTCTTGAGATATTGACCTATGCTCTCTATTTCCCACAGATTTTCTGCTTCCTCCCTCCTTTCTCTCCACAGATCTCTGAGGTAATAGTTCTCTCGGGTGATGAACAGGGCCAGGCTACCTGCTGCCTTGACTGGGACCTCGATGCCTTTTGAACAGCCCCATGTTCCTCACTCTCCACAGGGCGTCTTTCCCACTGTTCACCACGGCCCAGATCCTGTCAAACACGTCAGGAGGAAGTTTGACAGGAGAGATGCCGTATATGACGAAAGCAGCGGTCAGGGTAAATTGGGGCGAGAGAGCTTGCAACCAATCTTCAAACTGTGCCCAGAAGGCCTTAGCAAAAAAGCAGGACCACAGGAGATGGGTCACAGTCTCCTCCTCGCCGCAGCCCACCCTAACGCAGCGAGGGCTGGGGGTGAGGCCTAAGAACTAAGAAAGTTCGTACCGGTAAGCACTGGTGGACGACACTCCAGGCTAAATCTCTGTGAATGTTGCACAGAAACTTAGAGGATGTGTGTTTCCACACCTTCCTTGTTTGGGCTGATGTTAAAATGCCCACAGGGGTCTGCCTATTGTTCTGGGGTGCAACGAAATCTTCCAGTTTTTGGACGCTGACATCTCGGAGGGGAATATGGCGAATTGGGTGAGATCTTAGAAAACTTTTAACTGTCCCATAAATTGCAGGGCATGTGTCAGAGAGTGGGACATCCAGCTTGGGTCTGACACCCCACACTCTGAACACCTCCCTACCTACCCAGAGCCTGGCACAATAAGTCCAGGTATGCGCTGCAGGTGCTGTTGCAAAGCCTCTCAGCACAGAGGCCAGGAAAATGCACAGCAGCTTCGTAGCAATATCTGGGACAGACTTCCCCCCTGAGGGTAGCGGCCTGTACATTATTTCCCTTCTGAGTCTTTCCTGCTTCCCACCCCATAGAAATTGAAACATCAATCTCCTCAGCACCGCCGCAACACGGTGTCGGATTGGGAAGGTAGAAGCCAGAAAATTCAAGACAGGCAAGAGCTCGGCTTTGATGACCAGCACCTTACCTGTCATGGTGAGGTCTCGGTCCTTCCATTGCATCAGTTTTTTGTTTAAGATTGGCAATTTGTTCTGCCAATTTACTGTTCCCATCTCTTCTCCAAAATACACCCCCAGGACCTTAATTCTCTTCTCTTGCAGCCTGAGGTCATGTCCTTCTTTTGGCTCCCTCCAGTTCTGATAAAAAATCTCACTCTTAGATTTGTTAATTTTTGCAGAGGAAGCCAAAGAGAAACGATCACATCACTGCAGAGCTCTGCTAATTGAGGCATTGTCAGAGAGGAGCAGGGTGACGTCATCCATGTATAGAGATGTCTTTACCTGTCCTCCCCCACTTCCAGGCACTGGTATCCCATTAATGGCCTGATCCTGGCGCAAGGCACAGGCTAAGGGCTCCATAGCCAAAACGAATAACAAGGGGGATAATGGACAGCCCTGCCTCACCCCTGAACAGACTTCAAAGGGGCGTGATCTATTGCCATTAACCATTACTCTGCTGTTGCTACCTGTGTACAGCAGGTTAATCCACTTTCTCATGATGGGGCCAAACTTCATGTGCTCAAGTACCGATGTTAAGTACTGCCGGTTTAGGCGGTCAAAGGCCTTTTCTAGGTCTACACCTAAAATGCACAGAGGGAGGGAGCGATCCTCTGAGTACAGACAGACATCCCTCAACAAGGCCAGGTTGTCGCTCATCAGGCGTCCTGCTATCCCACAAGTCTGTTCTTTCCCCACCAGTGAGGCCACTACATTTTGTAGGAGCAGGAAAAGGGCTTTGGACAGGATCTTAGTGTCCATGCCTAACAGGTTGAAGGGTCTCCAGTTCTTTATGTCATTCTTTGCTCCTTTCTTAAACAAGAGAGAGATAGTGCCTTCTCTTAAGGAGTCAGGCAGCAATTCTGTCTTATAGCTTTCCTCGAATAGGAGCAGTAGCGGATCCTGAAGCAGATCCCAAAAGGTGCAGTAAAATTCTTTAGGGAGCCCGTCAGCACCCGGATTTTTCCCCTTTTGTAAGCTCTCCATAGCCTGTCTCAGCATTTCTACTGTCAAATTCCTCTCAAGTACTTCCCTATCTTCTTCACTCAAAACGTTTTCTAGCTTTGAGGTAAAAAAATGAATTTCTTCATCCTTTACCTCTGTAGAGCTGTACAGTCTTGAGTAGAAGGCCTCGGTGCAGGAGAGGATAGCACTCGGCTCTGTTCTCTCTCTTCCCTCCTCATCAACTACACTTTTCATGACAGACTTGGAGCCTACCACTTTCCTGAAAAAGAAGCGAGTACACTTCTCATTTTCTTCCAAGAACTGCACTCAGCTTCTTAACAGCACTCCTCGACTACTTTCTTTCGCTATGCTCCGGATGTCCTTTTTTAAGAGGGTGATATCCTTGAGCACATCGAAGCCACTGTGCAGCATCGTGTAGAGACGCTGCAGCTGCCTCTGTTTCCTGGCTAGCACCCCTCTCCGTCTGGCAGCAGCCTTCCTTCCCTCAGCCATGAAAAAGGCCTTTGTCCTCACCTTCACCTCCTCCCACCACTCTCCTACTGACCCATACAGACACTGCAAGGACAGCCACCGTGATAGTTTCTCCTTGTAGCGGGATACTAATCCCCTCGTTCTCTAGCAGCTTTCTGTTGAGTTTCCAGAGGCCTGGGCCAAAGACAGTCCCGCCCTTGAGTTCCACTCTACACCCTAAAGCCTGATGATCTGAGAAGAAGACAGGCTGAAGAGTGACCCCAACAACTTTCACTCTCTCTGAGACAAAGCAATAGTCAATTCTGGAGCTGCTATTCCTCCCTGACCATGTATATCCTGCTGTTGTGGGATATATACATCTATATGTGTCTGAGAGTTTAAAGTCTTGAACTAAGTTTTGCAGGGCCAGTGAGCTGGAATCCAATTTTATCGGCCTTTTGGCTAAGATCAAGTTCAAGTGGCATGCCCGCAGTTCTTGTCTTTCCAAAGTTCTAGAAGGCGATCGAAGATCCTGAAGAGCGCTTGAGCTGGTATCACCCTAGGTTGAGCCTAGGGGGTTAAGGCCAAGCAGCAGCTGAGCTGGGTGGGATCCGGCAGCAACGTTCTCTCTCTCTGCTCTCTCCTCTCCCCTCTCCCTTTCTCTCTCTCTGCCTCCTTGGCCTCTTGGCTGGGAGTAGGTACTCGTGGCCTGCCCGCGGTGCTTACTTTCTTCCTCGAGACACGGAAGCACTATCCGCTCCCTCCCTCTCTCTCCTCCTGCGCCTGCACCTAGCTGGGCTTTGCCCACAAGGACAAAGGCCAGGGCTCCCTCGCTGCTCCTTTAGCAGCTAAACCCTCCTCTCCACAGGACCTTGCTCTCTCTCTTTCTCTCCTTTTTTCTTTTTTCTCCTTTCCAGATGGCAGACAAGAAGACACTGATCCGGTTCCACTGGACCAAGAAAACAGAGACGATGCCAACTGCGAAATCCTTTTTCATTACCTTCCTGAGAGGGATCCTGCAGTTGGTGGCCGGAGATCTCTACTGCCTGCAAGACAACAAGGCAGAGAGATACATGGAGGCCTACATGGCCACGGTCGCCTCATATGAAAAGGCAACGAAAATGATCAGAGAAAAAGGTAAGCACCCCCGTTTCTCTGATTTCAGGCCGGAGCCTATGAGGAAGACAAACCAGAGGACCATCACAGTCCTCACATACAACCCCTACGTACCAATGGAACTGGTAACAGCGTACCTATGGAGGTAAGTAACTCTGGTGGGCAAACCGACGGAGATCAGGGACAGTTGCGGCGTCTGGTACGGCAAACGCCAGTACCGAGTCCTCCTGAAAGAGGACCTAGAGGGCGTCGACGGTTTCCAGCACCCCCCGGCCTGCTTCAACATCGGAGCCGACAGGGGGTACCTTTACTACCCCAGGATGCCGGATTTCTGCAAGAAGTGCAGAAAGTCCTGTCACAAGGAGAACACGTGTGACATTGTCAGATGTCACAGCTGTAACAAAGAGGGGCACCTGGCAAAAACCTGCCGGGCAGCCAAAAAGTGCGACGGATGCAGCGCCGAGGGACACCTCCTTCACCAATGCAAGGTAAGCAAACCTTCATTTGCGCAGGTGGTGGAAGCCGGCCGGCAGAAACCGGTCTCAAGACAAAGGGAGAGAGGTGAGAACAAAAAACCCGCACCTCCCCCGCAGAGAACTGAAACTGCCGAGGTCACACCCCCAGCCGCACCAGTGTCACAAGATGGCCGCCAGGACGACGGACAAAATGGCTGACCGGAGGAAGGGCCCTAATAACTCCCAGCAAGAAGGGAAAGAGAAAGGGGGAGAAGAGATGCAGGGCGGATCCACCTTCGGAAGGACAAAAGAAAAGAGTGGTAAGCGAGAACCGTTTCCTCGTCCTAGAGGAAACGGAACTTTCTTCCCCCGAGGCCCAGGAACAACCGGAGGAGGCAGCCCAGGAAATGGAAACCCTCCCCCCCGAGGCCCAAAGACGACAGGAAGTGACAGCCCAGGAAACAGAACCCCCCTCCCCCGAGTCCCACGGACAACAGGAAGAGGCAGCCCAGGAAGAGGTAACCCCCTCCCCCGAGGCCCAGGACAACAGGAAGAGGCAGCCCAATAAGTCGGAACCCCCTCCCCCAATCCCCAGGAACAACAGGAAGAGGCATCCCAGGAAGTGGAGCCCCCCTCCCCCAAGGCCCAGGAGCAACTGGAGGTCCCGGAAACTCCTGGAGAAAGGGAAGAAAAAAGCCTTCCCGAAGCGGTGGCGGAGAATATCCTTGAGGAAGACGAGGATTACTTTGAAGCCGCCCTGGAGCCGGGACTGATGGTAGGGCTGGACCTGTCCAGCATGTTTACCTTTCAGTCCCCAGCGAGGCCTGGAGGGAGCCCAGCATATTCCCCCCAGGACCCGAACGAGAGGAGTTACATCTAGGCTAAACAGTGCGCAGATGTAGAGTCCCAAGTTTTCCACTGTAAGCACAAAGAGAGGAGGTTCAACTTTCACTTGTTTAATCATGACTGTGAAACTTATCTTTCTAACAACTAACGTGAGAGGGCTAAGAGACCCGGTGAAAAGACGGGGAGTCTTTCATGATCTGGCCTCAAAGTCTTTCTCAGTTTGTTTCTTACAGGAGGTCCACCTGAAGGATGAAAGCGACAAGCTGACATTCACCAGGGAATGGACGAAGGGAGAATCATGCTGGAGCGTAGGAGGTGTCCACTCTTCTGGAGTGGGAATCCTCCTCGGAAACCCAGAAATGACGCTGGTTTCCTCCTTCTCGGTGGTGCAGGGCCGGATCCTGGTCGCAGACATCGACTGGAGGGGGCAGAAGTTGAGAGCAATTAACGTCTATGCTCCGACGGAACCCTCTATCCGGAAGGAAGTGTTTGCTGACCTGACCAGCTGCTGCACCACCAACAGACAGGTCTCCCGGACAACGACTGGGAGAAGGGGAGCGACGCTAGTTCGGCAGAGCTGGAGTTGCTACTCAAGCAGTTCTCCCCGGTAGACGGTTTCAGACGGTGCCTCCCTAACGACACCGGAACGACATGGAAAAACTCCCGGGGAGTGTGCAGCCGCCTGGACTACATCTTTCTGCACACGACCTGCTCCCTGGAGTCTGCGACGGTGTCCCCGGAGTGGTATTCCGACCATGAGCGCTTGACGGTGGTGGCTAACACCAACCTGCCGGCATTCAGTCGTGGGTACTGGAAACTGAACCGGGAGATACTGGAGGAAGACGACTTCAAGGCACTGTTCCGTAAAGACTATGCGAGCTGGAAGTGGTGTACCCACTGCCGGCTAGACTCAGACGAGCGCTGCAAGGGATGATCTTCGGCTTCGTCTTGGGCGGCAAGTACGAGTACATCACGAGAAACCGGATGTGTCAGCTGGTCGAGGAAGGGGGTCCAGATGTCCCACATTTCCCCCTGAAACTCGACTGCATCTTCTACTGCAACCTCTGTTGGGCGCTGCGGGAGCCCATCAGCCACAAGTACCAGTACTTTGTCAGGCTGTGGCTCTCCGTCCCGATGAGGCACTTGGTCCAGTGGTCAAACACTGGGCCCAAGGCAGAGATGCGACCGGAGTTCTACACCCATGCTGTCAAGTGGAGCAGGAGGTACGAGGCCACGAGACAGCCAGAGCCCTGCAGCAACCACAGAGCTCTGTACAAAGAGGTGAGGGGGCATCTGGTCGCCACAAAAGGCTAAGAGTTCCCAGACAAGTCTGGGAAAGAACGCAGCCGAAAGAACTGGACAACCAACTGAAGGACCTCAACTGGATGGCTGTACACAAGTGACTGGCTACCAGAGAGGTCCTCTACAGACACTCGCTTACCAGGAACCCGCATTGCCCCCGGGACAAGTGTTTCGTCGAGGAGACTCAGGAGCACGTGTTCTAGAGCTGCCCCTTCGCCAAGGCGTTGTGGGGCAGAATGGACAACATTATGCAACTCCTGGGAACGGATGCGGTGCTCAGTTACCAGTACATTCTGCTGGGGGCTGGCACCCACTGGACTGGACAAGGGGACACAGGACCTGCGGGGGCTGCTGCTGTCCCTCACAAAACAAGGACTGTGGAAGGCGAGGAACACTCTCATCCGGCACAACATAAAGTGGGGGGCGAGGGAGCTGGAGGAGAGGATCCTGGCGGACCTCAGGAGGAGGACGAAGCACCACGTCGCCAAATGGGGTTTCCCCACGGCGAGGGAGCGCTGGAAAGGACTTTGGGATATACAGGGATTAAAGGACGATAGCGAGTGGTAGGTTTGGAGGGACTCTCTTAATTGCGCAAATCCGCCCCCACTTGCAAAGATTGATAACGGACAATCAATCTCCGTTCCGCCGTTGTTTTTTATTACATGGAGTGTTAATATGTGTGAGATGTTCCTTTTGAGATGTTTTTTTTTTTGTGGAATAAAGTATATTTTGTAGAACAAAAAAATCTTATGACAAGGTTTACAAGTTATCTTTTGAACTACATTCTAATAGGTGTGGTCACAGTCCAGGTCATTTGTTTACGTTTTTGTTTCTGCAGCAACTGCAGCAATTTCATTTAGATGAAATGTGCTAATATGTAACCTAACTCCAGTGTGAATAACTAGAAGAGGGGAGCAGCTCCATTCCAGACCAAGGGAGCTTTGAGATTGGCTGGGCCAGATCTCTCATTTGCATATCTGATTTGGAAATATAACACTACACCCCCTTCTTGCATGGATTTAACTTGCACCCAAGAGTCCCATACTGTGTATTGCTACTTATTTTTTTTATGATAAGTGGTGATTAGCAGTTGACAGGTTTTATTTGTTGAATTATAAATGGTTTTGTATTATCACCCTGAATGGCCTGTACTCAAGGTTTGGTAGGGTATGTGTTTTCATTTCATTTACCAAATGGAATTTTTGCTCTTTTAGTATTTGTCTAGAAGGCTTTCTGAAGTCAGGAAGCCCATTTATTTGGTGAAAAAAGATTCTGTATTAATATTAATATTTCTCATACAACATAAATAGGGTCTTTTAGGAATAAAAAGATCTTGCACTTGGAAATCTTAATAAAGCTGTGTGCTTCCATACACTCGAGCAGTTTTGATTCCTAATATTTGACCTTAGGTGTGGGAACGGTTCTTTTTTGCCATTTGATTTCCAATTGATCAGCACAGTATAGAAAATAGACCCATAAAGCAACCTCAGCAGTGACAAATGTGCAAAAAGTGATCACTTGTTTTCGCCCGCTTTGAAACTGAAACCCTTTGGTGTGTTAAGAGAATGCGATAACCACTACACTGCGCAAGGTGGGAATGGGTGACTTGCAGAGAGTGTTGAACTTCGAGAAAGGACTTCTCTCAGGAATATATTTCCACATTCTGAAGAGGAGATTTACTCCATTTCTGTAGTCTGACTTCCTCTTTTGCTAGAGAGCTGTAGAATGTGGAGTCACCTATCCAGCTCTGGGAGCAATGTGTAGATAACAGGTTTGTTACTGCCGGATGAGCACAGTAAATTAATACAGCAGAATAAACACACTGAGTATTTGAAGGGAATTAACAATCTTTTACGTCTCGTCATGTTCAATGCTGCTGTCATTTCTGTAATATTGTGATTATCATGTTCATCACACATGCGCAAGATCCCCTGTTTGAAATTGGGCAGAAACAGGTGTCTTTTTATCTTCTCACATTTTGCACTCCTGCCAGTGTTTTTGGATCTTGTTTTGTCTTATTGCAAGAATTCGAATTTCCTGTGTCATTCATCACATCACATCACATCAAACAGCCAGCAGATCGTGTCACCTTTCAGATAGTCATTCTTCTGCTTCCTAAATTTCCTAGAGACAGGTCTTTTCAGCAGAACTGACAAACGTGGCAAAGCAACCTGATAAGACCAGGTCCTAGAAGTCACTACTCAGTCAGTTACTACTGCCGAAATGCAAGCCCTTCCTCCAGCCTGAAGAAGTTGATCCTACATTACTCATGAAGAAGATGTATCTACCAAACCTCAGAGAGCTGAGCTGGATCACTCCAGTGGAGGGGGAGAGACAGAGAGGCACCAGGCTGCAGGCTGTGGACTTCTGAGTGAGCTGAAAAGGGACAGGTAGAAACATGTTGAATATTTAGTTTTACAACAATACCTTGAGTTTGGACTGCGATCAGCTTCATTTTGTATTTCAGCTGTGAAAATGCAATTTCAAAAATGCACGCCCCAGTCATGTTAGGTTCAAGTTACAGTTGCATCACAACTCAATACATTTGCAATTCACTTCAAATGTTGTTTTTGTTTGATCCAGTCTGTCCTCACCTAAAGGAGATATGGACTCAGTCTTTGGAATTTGTATATATATATATTTCAGTGATCCCTCAGCCATTCCTTCTGTTTTGTAATTCAATTTCTCTTTTAAAATTCCTTCCCCACTTCTAGGACCTGCAGTTGCTGAACTCCACAATGGCTTCTATTGGAAAGCCTGTGACTGAGACCAAGTAAGTGTTCACTTTTTTATGAAACCATTATTTATTTTGGAGCAATGAGCAATTCTTATATAAATACAATAAAATCATTATGCTCAAACTATGAGAGAGAAAATTAAGGATAATTTAAGAAATCAGTCTTAGCTTGTTTCTATACACAGATGGTATTATTTATTTTCAAAGGAAACCCACGAGGATTCCCCTGGTGTGCAAGATGTGCCTGAATACTTTTGATCAGCTTCCTGCTCACTTGAAGAGGGCGTGTATGAAGCACGCCACGGCAGAAGAGATCAGGATGGCCTCTCAACAGGCGAGGAAGGACATGATAAATCACCTGAAGAACATCGTGGATTACAACAGAATAGAGATCGTGTCTGGCGAGGCAAACAGGGCAGTGGTTGTAAGACTGCTGAAGTCCTTGGCATTAGGGACTAAATATACTAAACGTATGATGCTAAAATGTTTTCACATATATTAATGTAATAAATGATTGCTTATGCTTTATGCACTACTTCACTGCTTCACTGCTCTATGCTGTCTGGAAATAAATCCTCAGACTGCTTACTGCCCTGGGCATGTACCAATAAATCCGAATGCACATCTGAATCCCAAACAGAATCTCTAGTAAAATACGATCATTTGTGAAACAGGCAAATGACTGTCTCAGGGGCCCATTCCTCATTCTCAAGACACATGTATGTAGTACGTACACCATGCATTGAGCAATAGGGACTGAAGACACCACAGGTAAGGTTAGAAGTCATTCTGAGGTGCCACATGTGAGGGATACAGCTAGGCATCTGAAATGCAGGGTTTGAGAGCCCTTTCAGGAGCACTGCATCCTTTGAGACAGACCCGTGCGTGTTAAACAAATGATCATTTCTTTCAGCATTAGGGACTAAATATACTAAACGTATGATGCTAAAATCCTGAAAAAAGGATGTGCTCCATCTCGTCAGTAGATTGGATTCCAAAACTGATTTGGGTCAATATACATTACCTTTGAAGATAAGGTACAGTCTACTGTAGGGAACCATCAACGTAGAAAGCATTGGCCTTCCCTGGGGGGCAGGTAGGTGCAAAAGATAAACCTTTATCCTATCTTTATCCTAAGATAAGTGGCCAAGCAGTATTTTTCCAAGTTTCACCAAGCTCATCATGTTGCCATAGTAGACAAAGTTCTATAAAATGTTAAATAACTTTAAAAAAAAGCATTTTGGTCTTTCAGTACTGTACAAGGTGAATTAAACTGTCCCTGGTAATGCAAAGTAGTTAGAAGCATCCCAGAAACTTTATCTCTAGAAACATTAGCTGTTTTATATCATGTAATTTAGTGTGATGTTGTCAGAATTCAAGGACATTATCACACACAGAAATTGGTTCAGTTAAATCTAAAAAACACAGCTAAACATGGGTTTAAATGTAAAATAGAAGTCTTACCTCTTGTCAAAAGATTTAATTCAAGAAGTGAACCTCAGATCCTTCTTTGAAAAAAGTAAGTTCAAATGAAAATGATTGTTAAAAACTGGGCTTTCAATAAATGACAAATTTAATCTAATACTGCTCTGATCATGGTAGCAGGAAGGTGTGTAAATTACTCTGTACCTAGGAGTAGTTTGATCCCGAGTTCTGAATCCCAAACAGAATCTCTAGTAAAATAGGAGGCACTGGACTATAAATACCCATCCATGTTATAACACACTCACCAAGGGTTTTTTAGTTTAACTCTGAGCTTTGGGAGATTTAATACCTATGGTACCCATATTCATCCTTTATTTAAGGGAAGTACACATCCTAGACACACAGGAAACCCTCTTGCCCCAAGGGAAGACCGATACTTTGGATGGTAATGATTGAACCTGGCTTACAACAGACATCTTTTGAAATGGTAATTCTTTCAGGTGGCTTGGCAAACTTCCTGCCCCAGCTAAGACAGGTACTTTGGATGTTAATGCTTGAGACTAGACATCTTTGGAAATGGTAATTCTTTCCGAGGGCTTGGGAAACTCTATTTCTTTGAATGCACCTGCACTGTTGAATATACTTTAAACCCATGCTTAGCCATGTTTTTAAAATTAAATTATAACGATTTCTGTGTTTGATAATGGTAGCAAAGGCTTCCTCCACCCACTGCTTTGCCAAAGGGAAGTGCTGTTTTCTGGGAGGGGTGGAGTCTTTGCTCGGTGTCACTTTCTGCTGAGTGCAATATACCTTTCACTTTTCACCTGCAATCGAGACAGGAGGTACAGTAACTCTGAGACTTGACTAAGGTCCTGGATATTGAATCACCACTACGATCAAGAGGTAAGACTACATTTTTACTTTTAAATGCATTTGCTGATAACCTTTTAAAACTAATATGCAGTCAGGTAGATGCATCTTTATTCTTAAGCGTCTCTCAGTGCATTGATATCGTTTTTACTAATCTAATATCAAGAATCTCATCATGTGCATGCTGAGCTGTGGAATATATCTTTGTGTTAAATGGTATTGCTTTGTATATTGTATAATTGAAATACAGCCTCTTTCTGGTTACAAGTATTGGCTTAGAAGACTTCTCCTTGCATTGTATAATCAGGGCCAGTTCAATGGGAGCTCTGCTAAGTGGTGGGTTGGGCAATCATTACTGGATACGAGTGTCAAGTGTCGACACGAGTGTGAGCAGCGTCGATTCGAGTGTGAACGGTGTCGACATGAGTCCTGTTGTTCAGTATAGTGTCAATACGAGTGTGAACAATGAGTCCTGTTGTTCAGTACAGTGTCAATACGAGTGTGATAAGTGTCGACATGAGTGTGAACACTGAGTCCTGTTGATCAAAAAAGTATCAATACAAGTGTGAACGGTGAGTCCTGTTGTTCAGTATGGTGTTAATGTAAGTCTTATCCTGTATAGTATAAGTTAACATAAGTATTGACCCGTATCCTGTTCTCTACAGACATCACACTACCCAACAGTGATGTGGAGTACGCCACCGTCAACAAACCGAGAGCAGCACAAAGTGAGGACTTTTTTAACTCTTTACCACAGTATAAAACCCACAGGAGTAATGAGAATGACACTGAAAACAACAACACTGATAGTGAACAAGAGATTTTGAACAATACACATTCTAGTCAGATTTAAATACCCACAGACCTGACCGTTGGAAGTAGTAAAAAAATGCAAATTATTTTTTTTCTGCGTGCAGGTTTTCTAAGAACTGAAGAAAGGTTAAAAACGAGAGAACGCCATTCGGTTTTTCAAGCCTGTCTGGTAGTTAGTGATTAATTGGACCCATGATTTAATCCACCTGTATCTGGAGAGAAGCCAGGGTATCGACATCAACAACAAGGCTGGGCAGCTTGTTCCCCACCCGCCTCTGTGTAAAGACGCGTCACCCATTCTTGGTTTTATTTTCACCTTTCACTATACGTGAAGAATTCCAAAAGGTGCACAAATGCTCAGGAGCTATTCTGTGGTTCAGCGATGTCTCTGGAGCCTTTTTTCAAAGTGTGCGACTTCCCTGTGTGTCTCCCCGAACACAGGGTCTGACTGAAGGGGCACTGACCTGCAGGAATGGGAGGAGACCGAGCTGGGACGGTTCTGCCACGTCAGCGAAACTCTGGACCCCGACTTCATCTGCCAAAGAAACAGCAGCGTCAATTAACTCAGCCAGTGAGTTCAGCGAGATGGGACACATCTCTTTATGAAGAGATGTGTCCCATCTCTTCATAACCCGTCTCCTATCAATCCTACTGTGTTTCATTTACTCTTCCTCACTCTGTCTCCTGTCCGGTTGTCTGCACTTAAAACTGAGGTATTTCCTGCGATCTCCTCTCTCTCGCTGTGTCTCCTGTCCTGTGGGTTTGTTACTGAGGGATTCTCTGTGATCTCCTCTCTCTCTCACTGTGTCTCCTGTCCTGTGTGTTAGTATGTTTGTTACTGAGGTATTTCCTGTGATCTCCTCTCTCTCACTGTGTCTCCTGTTCTTCAGTGGTTTAATTCTCTTAAATAATTTAGCTCATTCCTCTCTCACTCACTGCGACTCCTATCCATTCTGTGTTCAGTTCCTCTGACTTGCCTCTTGCATCAGCGCTAGCAATATCATGCATCTATTTAATTTAAAATTATTGATCTGTCACCTTGATAGTTCGATCTCGGCTACAGTTAGCATAGATGGCACAATTAAAAGGACGATGAGCTCAACATCTGTGCGCGTCTAATTAACTGAACCGTACAGAACATCGTGCCTCAGATAGTCTCTCGCTGGCGGGGTCGCCCATCGGCGAGACCACGTCTCCAGGAAATTCTGCGGACTGGACACCGCGGGAGGGTGGGGCTGTGTTTCCGCACGAACGCCGGAAATCACTCAGGATCTCCAGAGAGACTCCTGTAGCCTTACAGCATCACAGTCACAGGCCTCAGCATTGCAACTGTATAATATCAAACGCCCAGACACCCCGAGGTGAGGCCAACCAGTCTGAAGTATTACCTGTAAACACCAGGCACACTGGAACCTGACTTCATCGTCCACTTAGCGCAGAGGTGGGGCAGACAGTCAGTTTTCTGGGGAGAAAAAAAACAACACCAGGAATTTAGCATACTGAAAGGATCATGGAGTGATGATCTGGCTGAACCCGCTTGGCTGAGGGCTCCTGGCCAGAGGACGAGGAGGCTGGGACCCCCCCTGCACAGCGAGCAGGAGTGACCAGGGGGGGCAGCTACACAGGTGGAGACGGGGTGGGAGAGGGACGCGAGGGAGAGAGGGGGATCACGAGCAGTATTGACAGTGTTTCAGGAGAGGAGTCAGGAGTGATTGCTAAAATATCGACACCCGAGTCTGACCGAACTAGGGTGTGGCCATCCCTCTCGAACTTTCATCACAAACTCCTGTCTTCCTGCGGTGTCTCTGAGGAAGCTACCATTTTTCATTGGCTAATAAGAGGTGGAAGAGGTGTTAGTGGGACAGCAGGGGGGCGCTGACCCTGCGGTCTGATACCCCAGTATAGTGACGGGGGACACCATACTGTAAACAGGCGCCGTCCTTCGGATGAGACGTAAAACCGAGGTCCTGACTCTCTGTGGTCATTAAAAATCCCAGGGCGTCTCTCGAAAAGAGTAGGGGTGTAACCCAGGCGTCCTGGCCAAATTTCCCATTGGCCCTTACCAATCATGGCCTCCTAATAACCCCCCTCTCTGAACTGGCTTCATCCCTCTGCTCTCCTCCCCACTGAGAGCTGGTGTGTGGGGAGCGTTCTGGCGCACTATGGCTGCCGTCGCATCATAGTTGCATGCCTTCCACCTCTTAGTCAAAGTCACCAACGATCTCCTAATAGCTTCTGATTCTGGTTCTCTTTCCATACTCATCCTTCTTGATCTCAGTGCTGCCTTTGACACTGTTGACCATAACATCTTGCTTTCTCGTCTCGAGACTGTGTTTGGAGTCTCTGACACTGCCCTCAAATGGTTTAAGTCTTACCTCACTGATCGCTGTCACTTTGTCTCTCTCAATGGGTACAGGTCTGAAATTGGTCTTGTCAAGTCTGGTGTCCCTCAGGGCTCAATACTGGGCCCCTTGCTCTTCAGCATTTACATGTTCCCACTTGGTCAGCTTTTAAGATCACATGGCCTCAGCTTTCATTTTTACGCTGACGATACTCAAATATACATCCATACCAAACCCGACACTGATGTGGCTGTCTCTATTCTATCTAATTGCTTCTCTGACATAAAAATTTGGATGACTCAAAACTTCCTTCATCTTAACTGTGACAAGACTGAAGTCATGCTTATTGGTACCCCCCATCAACTTCGTAAAGCCAGTCCTGTAACCCTGTCTGTAGATGGCTCTGTACTTGAGCTCCAATCAAAATTGAAAAACCTTGGGGTTATATTCGATTCTGGCATAACATTCGACCCACATGTACAGCATACTGTCAAAACATCTTTTTTCCACCTTAGAAATATCGCAAGACTACGCCCTATGCTATCATTAACTGTGGCTGAAAAGCTGATCAACATATTTGTATTCTCTCGAATTGACTACTGCAATGCTCTGCTCCCTGGGGTATCTAAATCTACTCTGAACAAGCTGCAGTATGTCCAAAATTCAGCAGCCAGAATCCTGACCAGGTCTAGTGCAAGTGTTCACATTACTCCTATCCTGGAGTCCTTGCACTGGCTTCCGGTCAAATTCCGCGTAGACTTTAAAATCCTCATGCTCACCTACAAGGCTTTACATGGCTTGGCATCTCAATACCTGTCTGAACTTTTATCGCCCTACTCCCCACCTCGCAACCTCCGCTCTTCAAATTCTGCCCTCCCAAGCCCGTCTACATTGTAGTGGCGACAGGGCCTTCTCCTGCTATGCCCCCAAGCACTGGAACTCTTTGCCCAAGGATATTAGAGAGTCACCTTCTCTAAACTCCTTCAAATCCAGACTCAAAACCCTCCTTTTCAGAAAAGCCTTTACTTAACTGGTTCCATTCTTCACCACTCTGCTCTTCTTAATACCATCTTCCACAGTCTCATCTACTGTTATTGTTGTAATTATAATTGTGTCCTGTCTTGTGAAATTTTCTTATTTATTGTTGTAGTCTTCTTATTTATTGTTATTGTCATCCTGTAAAGCGCTTTGAGAAGCCACCTTTAAAGGCGCTATATAAAATAAAGTTTATTATTATTATTATTATTATTATTATTATTATCATCATCCAGGTGGGGGCTGTACATTGGTGGCGGTAGAGGGATACCCCATTCCCTGTGCAGCGAATTGAGTGGGGTGTCCAGAAAAGCGCTATATAAGTGTTAGCAATTATATAGCTCAGCCCCTCAGTAGTTGAGATCTCTGTTATACCCATCTAGAAACATGCAATCAGCATGTTATTGCTGAAGCAATAGTCACAACATTATTCCACACCTGGGTGAGAGGCGGGTTATGATGACAGTCATGCTTTCTACACCTTATACTGAGCTCAGAAATGGACCGGGCGGACATCTCACGAGCAGATCCCTCCGCGTATAAGAAAGGCAACTTGTCTCACCAAAAATACCACGGATTCACATCCAAAATATGATAAAAAGGCAAAAACCCCACACTTGGAATGCAAACGTACCCTACAAAGGAAACACGGTTTTAAAACCAACTTGATTTTCCCCTGGAGAAACCTTTTTATGGACACACATCGCATCTATTACACATGTATAACTAAATATAAAGATAAAACTTAATATAAGAAGTCATGACATATCACACATGACGAAGTCTGGTCCAGAATAAACAGTTTACACTGACCCACCTTTATTTACCCTGGTCACTCACTTCTATTAACTGTTTAATTGGGTAACAAATGAATATTTGTTTCAATTTGGGATCTACACCTGGGAGCCCTGAAATGTTGGCCAGAGGGGAGAAGCTGATATTCAGACGTGAGAATATATTATGATGTTGTTTTTCACCTGTCTAATCAAAGCTTGTTCAAAAATGATCTGATTATAGGACACACGAGTTTATAATCATACTCATTCCACTTTTTAACCCCGTATATATCCACAATATGAAACGTATATACACTAAATCTCACGTGTGACTCCCATAATATACATTTCTTTCCGAAAATTAGGAACACTTATTACAATTATCAACCCCCCATGACGAGGCAATATTTCATACCTTTGTTTCTTTGTGGGTTCAAAGTTCTGTCCTGTCGTTTCACACGTAATGTTTTGGTAGTTATCTCAATTTTCCTTTGCAATTATCTCCAAGATCATCATCAACTTTTTGTAAAACGCTATGCACAACTGATATTTAAAGAAAGTCCTGTACCAAAACGTCTTCGTAGGGAAAGACAACTTTTTTTTCCTTACGTCAGTCGCTACACGGTTACTCTTAAAATCCATTCATCGCCTTAAAAAAAAAGTTTCGTTTTTTATTGTGGTTCACTGACATTTCTGTCACAATTCTGAGGGACCCCAAATAAAATTAACTTGCCGGTATAAAGACGCCGGCGAGGTTAAGACAGGTATCGAGCCACCTGCGTATCTAACGGACGTTTAAAATAAAAAAAATGGCGTGTAATGTTGCGAAGGGCTACTGTTTTTTTTATAGTTTGTCGATTGTAAGGGACGTGGGCCGCAACAGAAATACTGGTCGGGGTGGGAAAAGGTTTATTGATGGTTTATTGTACCGCAACGGTCACAATTGACTCACCAGCAAAGATGGCGCCGAGGCCACATCGACTCCCTCCCGCCCTGCCTCGCACCGAAGCTCGAGCTGCGGAGCGCGACGCCGAACCGCCAGTCCGCGGGCGCGGGCGCCGGATATAGACGTCATAAACCCTTCCGAGGCGCAGGAATTATAGATCACTGTAGTTTCTTCTGGACCCGGGTTAGGGACAGTGTGCCCTCCGTGAGAGTCTTCTGAGGAAGCCAGTGTCTCATGGGTGTCCAGGCTGGGTACCATCTGTCCATCACAGGACACACAGACACACACACTCACACATCCTGGACAGGACACCAGTTCATCACAGGACACACACACACTCACACACCCTGGACAGGACACCAGTCCCTCACAGGACACACACACACAACCTGGATAGGACACCAGTCCCTCACAGGACACACAGACACACACACTCATACACCCTGGACAGGACACCAGTCCATCACATGACACACACAGACTCACTCACACACCCTGGACAGGACAGCAGTCCATCACATGACACACACACACTCACACACCCTGGACAGGACAGCAGTCCATCACAGGACACACACACACTCACTCACACACCCTGGACAGGACAGCAGTCCATCACAGGACACACACACACCAGGTCCAGTTTTCCCAGAAGCCAATTAGCCCAAAAGCCTGTCTTTGGACCCGGAGAACACAGGGAGACCATGCAGACTCCACACAGACAGTCCCCCCCCGGGTCCAGACCCGAGCCCGGAGCCCCCCCGCGCTGAACCCCTCCGTACAGACGGCCGCACACAGCTCCGTTGTTCCCGATTCCCGAGGTGATCTGTTAAAAGAAGCCGGTGTGTTGCCTCCAGGTGAGGCCCGCAGCCCGACGCCGGTGGTGGCGGTGCTGGCGGCGGCAGAGAACGCGGCGCCGGTGCCAACGACGAGCAGGGCGCCCCCCCCCCGTGAGCCCCTCGACGTCGGGGCCGCGGCCCGCCCCAGCGACAGCGCCCCCCGATCCGGCAGGCGGCCGGTCTCCCGCAGGGAGAAGACGATGGAGCAGCTGGGGAAAGTGTCTTCCGTCCGAGGTAGGAGCAGCAGGGCTGGGCGTTTTGTTGGAGCGAAGTCCCCCTCCAGATAACCCATGAACCCCGTCTCTACTGTCACTCCAGTCAGGACAGGAGGCTCTACTGTACACAGAAGGGGGTGGGGGTGGGGAACAAGCTGCCAAGCCCTGTGGTTGAAGCCGATACCCTGGCTTCTCTCCAGACACAGCTGGCTGAGCTCCTCCAGTCAGGACAGGAGGCTCTACTGTACACAGAGGGTGGTGGAGGTGGGGAACAAGCCCAAGCCGCCCAGCCCTGTGGTTGAAGCCGATACCCCGGCTTCTCTCCAGACACAGCTGGGTGAGCTCCTCCAGTCAGGACAGGGGGCTCTACTGTACACAGAGGGTGGCGGGGGTGTGGAACAACTCCTTTGTTCGGGGCCTTGGGGCATTCTTGTTGTGAAAGGCGCTATATAAAACAAACTCAGTTGAAATTGAATCTTACAGGTTTGGGTTTTTCGGAGATCTTGTCAGAGATCTTGTCTGACATGCCCGTTTCAAAAACGTAACGATAGTCCTCACGCCCGAGCGCCGCCGGTCTGTGACGTAACGTATCCTTACACAACCATGACGGTTTCATCATGGACACCACGAAAGCCCGAAATGTGGTCGACGTTTTAATTTGGCAACGCCACGATGGATCCCAGTTTTTTTTTTTATTTTGGAGGCCAAAGAGGACAAAAAAGGAAACGTCCGGAGTGGATCGATGGTCATCTCTGCAGTTGTTCTGATGTTCTGGAAAAAAACAAACAAAAAAAAACGGCTCGCTTGCCCGGTCGTGTAGTGTTTCCACACCCCACGCAAATCAGCTTCTCTTCGCTCCCAGGGGCTCGTCGCCCGCCGCACCCCTCTCACGTGATAGGGGCTTCCCCCGGCTGTGACGTACTTACCCTACCCCCTTCGGCCAACGTCATACCGAAGGTCGGCGATGTTGACGGACTGTCTTGTAGCTGATAAGGGTTTAAATTTCGACTTAAGGAGTTGGCCATCGTTATATTTCGCGAGGTATAATACAGGGGGAAAAATAACATTTATATTTATCAACGTACTAGTAATACTGGGTGGATGTCACGTTCCCCAAAGTTCAGTGCCTCTCTCTAATAAAGTAGAAACGCGACATTAAACTCCGTTCGAAACGGGAGAAATCACCAGGACACGATACAACTGACGTCCGGAAAAGAAAGAAAAAAAGAACTCCTATTCCCATTTGGATTAAGGGAGCCTGTACCTTCACGAGTCCGGGTTGTGAAAACTTCTTATATTAATAATTAATAAGTCTGGACTCTCCACTCAGAGCTCCTCCCAGGTCAGGGGGATCCCCTCCAGCCCCCCCAGTGTGCAGCCCCCCCTGGATGATGCTCCAGTCCGCTCAGCACACAGCAGCTCTCAGTGGGGAGGAGAGCAGAGGGATGGAGCCAGTTCAGAGAGGGGGGTGATAAGGAGGCCATGATGGGTAAAGACCAGGGGGGGAATCAGGCCAGGACACTGGGGTAACACCCCTACTCTTCTCCAGAGACACCCCGGGAATGTTAATGAGCACAGAGAGTCAGGACCTCGGTTTGACGTCTCATCCGAAGGACAGCGCCTGTTTACAGTCCAGTGTCCCCGTCACTATACTGGGGCATCAGGACCCACACAGACCGCAGGGTGAGAGCGCCCCCTGCTGGCCCCACTCACACCTCTCCCAGCAGCAATCTTAGGGGGGAGGAGGGAAAAAACCAAAAGCTAAACAGATATTTTTTTAAAAAAATTTATTGATGCTTAACAAAAGGTCATCAGTCCAGTCTGGGACCACTCAGCTTCAGTCCAGTGCAGTCTGGGGTCCCTCAGCTTCAGTCCAGACTGGGGTCCCTCAGCATCGGTCCAGCACAGACTGGGGTCCCTCAGCTTCGGTCCAGTCTGGGGTCCCTCAGCTTCGGTCCAGCACAGACTGGGGTCCCTCAGCTTCGGTCCAGACTGGGGTCCCTAAGCTTCGGTCCAGCACAGTCTGGGGTCCCTCAGCTTCGGTACAGCACAGCCTGAGGTCCCTCAGCTTTGGTCCAGTCCAGTCTGGGGCCTCTCAGCTCCAGTCTAGTGCAGTCTGGGGCCCCTCAGCTCCAGTCCAGTCCAGTCTGGTGTCCCTCAGCTCCAGTGCAGTCCAGTCTGCAGTCCCTCAGCTTCAGACCAGCACAGTCTGGGGTCTCTCAGCTTCAGTCCAGCACAGACTGGGGTCCCTCAGCTTCGGTCCAGCACAGACTGGGGTCCCTCAGCTTCGGTCCAGCACATCTGGGGTCCCTCAGCTTCAGTCCAGACTGGGGTCCCTCAGCTTCGGTCCAGCACAGTCTGGTGTCCCTCAGCTCCAGTCCAGTCTAGTGCCTCTCAGCTGCGGTCCAGTCCAGTCTGGTGTCCCTAGGCTCCAGTCCAGTCGTCTGGTGTCCCTCAGCTCCAGTCCAGTCCAGTCCAGTCCAGTCCAGTCCAGTCCAGTCCAGTCCAGTCCAGATCTTAGCAGGTACAGAACCAGGAAAGGAACCTGGAAAGAATATTGTTATTGCAGGTGTGAGGGACATAGACACAGACGTCACCATGACATCAAACAGCAAGAGGAGACTCCTCCTTGAATCACAGACATGACCGGGCGGCACCCCCCTGTCTGCTCACCCGCCCCTCCTCTTCCTCTTCTTGTCCTTCCCGGCAGCCTGCTCCTCCTCTCCCTCGCTCTTCCTCTCCTGAGCTACGGTCTCCGCCACCTCCATCGGCTCGTCCTGATCTTCTGTCTCCACCGACACGCAGCTCAGGGACATCAAAAAGACGCATCGGCGCTTCTGAAGCAGAGACAGGAGAGTCACGTTAAGAGTCGGACTGGACACTCCAGTACATGAACACTGCACTGAGAGAGAGAGGGGTTCATACAGACACACTGACTGGACACTCCAGTACATGAACACTGCACTGAGAGAGAGAGGGGTTCATACAGACACACTGACTGGACACTCCAGTACATGAACACTGCACTGAGAGAGAGAGGGGTTCATACAGACACACTGACTGGACACTCCAGTACATGAACACTGCACTGAGAGAGAGAGGGGTTCATACAGACACACTAACTGGACACTCCAGTACATGAACACTACACTGAGAGAGAGAGGGGTTCATACACACACACTGAATGGACACTGGACAGGAGTAAAGAGAGGATCAGAGCATTACCCACCTTCTTTTTCTTCTGTCTCACAGGAGGTGGTGATTGGACCTCCTCCAGCTGGAGTCCAAAGAGGGAGAGAGGGGGCAGGAGAGGGACAGCACAGGGAGAGAAAGAGAGAGACAGGTGAGTCAAGTGTCCCAAGAGCACAGAGACTCTGCTGAGATCACACTCGCAGTGAGTGAGCCTAGGTGTAGCCCACTAATACTGACCCACTGGAAACCACAGGACAGAGAGGAGGAGAGAGACACACTGAGGACAGAGAGGAGGAGGAGAGAGACACTGACAGACAGGGCTGAAAGAGAGAGAGACAGAGAGGCAGGGACAGGCAGACAGCAGGACGAGAGAGACACTGACAGACAGGGCTGAAAGAGAGAGAGACACTGAGACCCAGGGACAGACAAGACGGCAAAACTCCACCACAGACAGGACAGGGGGCAGGGTGGGACCAGCACTGACCTCCTTCCTCTCTCCTGCCGGAAGAGCTGTCTCCACCTCCTCTTCATCCTGCAAGTCAAGAGACAGGCTGAGAGAGAGACGGGCTGGCGGGACATCGGCGAACAGAGCTGAAGTCAGAGAGCAGAGGAGACAGGCCCAGCTGGGACAACGCAGGACAGACAGAGAGACAGACAGGGAGACACACGGAGAGACACAGGGAGAGAGACCCAGCTGGGACAACGCAGGACATACAGAGAGCAGGGAGACACACGGAGAGAGAGAGGAGGGAGGGAGACCTAGCTGGGACAACGCAGGACAGACAGAGAGACAGGCAGGGAGACACACGGAGAGACACAGGGAGAGAGACCTGGCTGGGACAACGCAGGACAGACAGAGAGCAGGGAGACACACGGAGAGACACAGGGAGAGAGGCCCAGCTGGGACAACGCAGGACAGACAGAGAGCAGGGAGACACACGGAGAGACACAGGGAGAGAGACCCAGCTGGGACAACGCAGGACAGACAGAGAGCAGGGAGACACACGGAGAGACAGAGGAGGGAGGGAGACCTAGCTGGGACAACGCAGGACAGACAGAGAGACAGGCAGGGAGACACACGGAGAGACACAGGGAGAGAGACCCGGCTGGGACAACGCAGGACAGACAGAGAGCAGGGGGACACACGGAGAGACACAGGGAGACAGACCCAGCTGGGACAACGCAGGACAGACAGAGAGCAGGGAGACATGGAAAGACACAGGGAGAGAGACAGGGAGAGAGGGACAGACACAGAGAAAAAGAGAGACTCAGACAGAAGGACAGAAAGACAGAAAGAGAGAAGTACAGATGGACAAAAAGACAGAGAAAAGGACAGAAAGACAGAAAAGGACAGAAAGACAGATGGACAGAAGGACAGATGGACAGAGAAAAGGATAGATAGAGTGATGGATAGAAAGACAGAAAAAGACAGAAAGACAGAAAAGGACAGAAAGACAGATGGACACAGAAAAGAACAGAAAGACAGAAGGACAGAGAAAAGGACAGAAGGACAGGACAGAGAAAAGGACAGATGGACAGAAGGATAGATGGACAGACGGACAGATGGACGGACAGACGGACAGACGGACAGACTCTGCCCCACTTGCCTCGTCAGACATCTCAGCCTCTCTCCTTGCCCTCCGCACCGGGGAGCCCCAGGAGGGGCCTGGCGGGGCCAGGCGGGCGATGGGGGGCAGGACGGGTGGGGGCAGGGGCAGGGGCACCGCCCCGGGCAGCAGGGGGGGCTCGAGGGGCATGGCGGCGAGGAAGGGGGGGCGGCGGGGCGGGGCGGTCAGGGGCCTGAGGGGGCCGGAGGGGGGGGCCGGGGGCGGGGAGCGGAGGGGGCTCTCGGGCGAGGAGGGGGGGGACACCGAGCGGAACGAGCCGGGCGACCCCGGGAGCTCCAGCTGCAGCTCGGCCGCCCTCTCCAGCTTCTGGACGAGCTCGGGGAGACACGAAGACACCACAGGATTCTGTCCAGCGGGGAGAGGGGGAGACACAACGCAGGGGGGATGAGGAGCACAGACTACGCCTGGACAGGTGAGTGTGTACACTGTGTCCAGTGAGAGTGTGGACAGGTGAGTATGTACAGTGTGTCCAGTGAGAATGTGGACAGGTGAGTGTGTCCAGTGTGTCCAGTAAGAGTCCGGACAGGCGAGTGTCTCCAGTGTGTCCAGTAAGAGTGTGGACAGGTGTGTCCAACAGTAAGAAGCTGTCTTACCCTGTAACCCAGCTCAGGGGTGTTAGGGGGTGCTCTGTCTCCTCCCCAGATCTCACCTTCAGGTCGTGTGAAATGCCGGACCACTAGGAGACGCTGGAAACGAGGACACAAGACAAAGGTCAGGTCCACAGAGCTCACTCAATCACTACAGCAAGCAGAGACCTCTCGGCCATCAGGACTGTGGGGGTCAGTGTGGGGAGCTGTAGGGTATCGGGAGTTTAGGGGTCAGTGTGGGGAGCTGTAGGGTATCGGGAGTTTAGGGGTCAGTGTGGGGAGCTGTAGGGTATCGGGAGTTTAGGGGTCAGTGTGGGGAGCTGTAGGGTAGATGTGGGGCACCGGGCCCACCACAGGGCGGCCGGTCCAGTCTCGCGGAAGGCGACCAGGTGAGACTTACGGAAAAGCACCGGGACTTGGGCCGGGACCTCTCCCGCTGCCAGTCCGGGTTCGGCCTGTCCAGTGTGTCCAGTAAGAGTGTGGACAGGTGAGTGTGTACAGTGTGTCCAGTAAGAGTCTGGGACGTTCAGAGGCAATCTGTGCTCTCAGAAGGCTATAATGGACCTGCGACCCTGTCTCTTGAGCCGAGGCGTGTCCTCAGTCAAGATCACCACTGGAAGTGTCTCTCCTCGTCTGGAGGTGTTACCGTGAGACCTGGTCTGTCAAGCGCTTTGCGCTGCTATGTGTGTGAAAGGTGCTCTATCAGTGAAGTTTATTATTATTATTATTATAATACAGCGAGCTCTGCTGGGGGCGGAGAGGCCAGTCGGAGGAGGGCTGGACGCTGGACGCTGGACGGCGGGCGGGAGGGGTGGACTTACGATGCCTCGCCGGGCCCGGGTCCTGCTGCGACCGCGCACGGCCGTGCGGCATCTCTGTCGGTCCATCGTCCTGCCGAGACAACCAGAGTCACAGAGGGGAGGGGAGGGGGCGGAGCCACACAGCTGGGCGGCTTGTTCCCCACCCCCGCCCCCCTCTGTGTACAGAAGAGCCTCCTGTCCTAACTGGAGGACCTCACCCAGCTGTGTCTGGAGAGAAGCCGGGGTATCAGCTTTGTTCCACACCCCCGCCACTCTTTGTGTACAGTAGAGCCTCCTGTCCTGACTGGAGGAGCTCACACAGCTGTGGCTGGAGAGAAGCCAAGGTATCGGCTTCAACCACAGGGCTGGGCAGCTTGTTCCCCACCCCCGCCACCCTCTGTGTACAGAAGAGCCTCCTGTCCTGACTGGAGGAGCTCACCCAGCTGTATCTGGAGAGAAGCCAGGGTATCGGCTTTGTTCCCCACCCCCACCACCCTCTGTGTACAGTAGAGCCTCCTGTCCTGACTGGAGGAGCTCACCCAGCTGTGTCTGGAGAGGAGTCAGGGTATCGGCTTTGTTCCCCACCCCCACCCCCCTCTGTGTACAGTAGAGCCTCCTGTCCTGACTGGAGAATCTCACCCAGCTGTGTCTGGAGAGAAGCCAGGGTATCGGCTTTGTTCCCCACCCCCACCCCCCTCTGTGTACAGTAGAGCCACCTGTCCTGACTGGAGGAGCTCACCCAGCTGTGTCTGGAGAGGAGCCAGGGTATCGGCTTCAACCACACGGACTGGGCGGCCTGTTCCCCACCCCCACCACCCTCTGTGTAGAGGTGCACCTCCTCTCAATATCTTTTTACAGCACGATCACACCCATAAGAGTGGAGTAACGGTAAAAAAAAAACAACTTATTTCTCCACTTACTTTGTTAGTTCTTGCCAGCGGCGCTTTTGACTGACTTACCGATTTCACGGGGATACTGAAGAGCGATTCTGTTTATTAAGCGCTATATAGTTCTTTCCTCCTCCTCTCTCTTCACTCCTCTGAGCTCACGGGGCTCCGGCGCCGCCCCCCGCTAGAATCCGCCGCTCTGTGACGTCAGGCGGCTCATTGTGACGCCCCCGTGACGTCAGCCCCCGACGCGCTCACGGCTCGGCCGCGAAACAAAAATGGCCGCCATTTTTCGCGGTTGTTTTTTTTTGGGGGGGCGGACATTTTATTTTTCCAACTCTCGGCGGCCAGCCGGGTGTCCCTGTACGACCCCGGTAGTCGCCACCTCGGACAGGCAGGGGAAACGGGTCCAGCTGTTTCCGGCCCAAGGGTGACAAAAGCTGCACTTGAATTTAAAGACAAAATCACGTCGAGGGCGCATTCAGCACCCCCACGTCCAACACGGGTTTCCGTGGGGTGGGGTTCAGTGAAAGTAGCACCCCCCCCGACCCCCAAGTCGAAGAAAGACCAACCTCCACCCCCCTCTAGCGCCCAAGGGCGGACATTTCGGGCCACGCCACGTCCAAAAAACACGGGTCCCCCCCGTCCTGCGGGGAAAAGAGACGCCATTTTCTTTTCCGAGCGCTGCGTGGGACCTCACGACCCCCCCCCCCCCAAAAAAAAAACGGGCTTCGCAGACGAGGAAACCCAGGCACGTCGACCTCTCTACAACACCACCCGGCCGTTTCTGTTTCAGACCGTGGGAAAAAAATAAATAAATAAAATGTCGCCCCTCACCGACCGCCGCGCAAAAAAACACAACTTCACGCTACAGAAACGGGCTGTGTGTGTGGGGGGGGGACACGGGAAAAAAATAAAACCTGCGTGTTTTCGGCAGAGTAAGCTCAGCGGGGAAACTCCCTGAATCTCGGGGTTGCTTCTTGAACCCCGAAAACGACCTTTTCTCTCTCTCTCTCGTTTTCTTGTTGTCTGGGACGTTCACGAACTCCGCCGCGTCAGTGCGATTCCCAGCGGGACTTGAACATAACGCCCCCCGTGGGGCCACAGCGCCCCCGTGTGGCCGAGAGGACCACCACCCGCAGGGCTGAGCTTTTACTGCCGTGTCCCGCTTTCACTCTGGCGATGAAGGAGGGAATCAAGGAGGAGAATTAATATTGTGATCCACCAGTCCATCACAGGACACACACACACCCTGGAAAGGACAGCAGACCATCACAGGACAGGTCCATCACAACCCGGACTCACACACCCTGGACAGGACACCAGCCCATCACAGGACACACACAGACTCATACACCCTGGACAGGACAGCAGTCCATCACAGGACACACACACTCACACACCCTGGACAGGACACCAGTCCATCACAGGACACACACACACCCTGGACAGGACACCAGTCCATCACAGGACACACACACACACACCCTGGACAGGACACCAGTCCTTCACAGGATACCAGTCCATCACAGTACACACACACCCTGGACAGGACACCAGTCCTTCACAGGATACCAGTCCATCACAGGACACACACCCTGGACAGAACACCAGTCCATCAAAGGACACACACACCCTAGACAGAACACCAGTCCATCAAAGGACACACATACAAACCCTGGACAGGACAGCAGTCCATCACAGGACACACACACACTCACACACCCTGGACAGGACACCAGTCCATCACAGGACACACACACTCACACATCCTGGACAGGACACCAGTCCATCACAGGACACACACACCCTGGATAGAACACCAGTCCATCACAGGACACACACACCCTGGACAGGACACCAGTCCATCAAAGGACACACATACAAACACTGGACAGGACAGCAGTCCATCACAGAACACACACACTCACACACCCTGGACAGGACACCAGTCCATCACAGGACACACACACACTCAAACACCCTGGACAGGACACCAGTCCAGCACAGGACACACACACTCTGGATAGAACACCAGTCCATCACAGGACACACACACACTCACACACCCTGGACAGGACACCAGTCCATCATAGGATGTTCAGTGCCTCTCTCTAATAAAGTAGAAACGCGACATTAGACTCCGTTCGAAACGGGAGAAATCACCAGGACACGATACACCTTGCTCCAGACGAAAGGAGAAGACCTGTACCTTCACGAGTCCGGGTTGTGAAAACTTCTTCTGGCAGTTCAAAACGTTTCGAAGAGACAACAGCGCTACCCTGTTTTCCATTTCTATCGTGTGTTATTATACAGTCATAAGTATCTGTACTGATCACAGAGTCCCCCTCTCACTGCCAGGACTGAAGCCCAGTGCAGCACGAATAATAATAATAATTAATAAGTCTGGACTCTCCCCTCAGAGCTCTTCCCAGGTCAGGGGGATCCCCTCCAGCCCCCCCAGTGTGCAGCCCCCACCTGGATGATGCTCCAGTCCGCTCAGCACACAGCAGCTCTCAGTGGGGAGGAGAGCAGAGGGAAGGAGCCAGTTCAGAGAGGGGGGGGTGATTAGGAGGCCATGATGGGTCAAGACCAGGGGGGGAATCAGGCCAGGACACTGGGGTAACACCCCTACTCTTCTCCAGAAACACCCCGGGATTGTTAACGAGCACAGAGAGTTGGTTTGACGTCTCATCCGAAGGACGGCGCCTGTTTACAGTCCAGTGTCCCCCGTCACTATACTGGGGCATCAGGACCCCCACAGACCGCAGGGTGAGAGCGCCCCCTGCTGGCCCCACTCACACCTCTCCCAGCAGCAGCCTTGGGGGGGGGGGGGAGGGAAAAAACCAAAAGCTAAACAGATTTTTTTAAATTTTTTTTTTATTGATCCTTAACAAAAGAATAAAAATTACAAGCTTCAGTCCAGTCCAGTCTGGTGTCTCTCAGCTCCAGTCCAGTCTGGTGTCCCTCAGCTCCAGTGCAGTCCAGACTGGGGTCCCTCAGCTTCGGTCCAGACTGGGGTCCCTCAGCTTCGGTCCAGCACAGTCTGGGGTCCCTCAGCTCCAGTCCAGTCCAGTCTGGGGCCCCTCAGCTCCAGTCCAGTCCAGTCTGGGGCCCCTCAGCTCCAGTCCAGTCCAGTCTGGTGTCCCTCAGCTCCAGTCCAGTCCAGTCTGGGGTCCCTCAGCTTCAGTCCAGCACAGACTGGGGTCCCTCAGCTTCGGTCCAGCACAGTCTGGTGTCCCTCAGCTTCAGTCCAGACTGGGGTCCCTCAGCTTCGGTCCAGCACAGTCTGGGGTCCCTCAGCTTCGGTCCAGCACAGACTGGGGTCCCTCAGCTTCGGTCCAGCACAGTCTGGTGTCCCTCAGCTTCAGTCCAGACTGGGGTCCCTCAGCTTCGGTCCAGCACAGTCTGGGGTCCCTCAGCTCCAGTCCAGTCCAGTCTGGTGTCTCTCAGCTCCGGTCCAGTCCAGTCTGGTGTCCCTAGGCTCCTGTCCAGTCCCGTCTGGTGTCCCTCAGCTCCAGTCCAGTCCAGTCCAGTCCAGTCCAGTCCAGATCTTAGCCGGCACAGAACCAGGAAAGGAACCTGGAAAGAATATTGTTATTGCAGGTGTGAGGGACACAGACACAGACATCACCATGACATCAAACAGCAAGAGGAGACTCCTCCTTGAATCACAGACACGACCAGGCGGCGCCCCCCTGTCTGCTCACCTGCACCTCCTCTTCCTCCTCTTGTCCTTCCCGGCAGCCAGCTCCTCCTCTCCCTCGCTCTTCCTCTCCTGAGCTACGGTCGCCACCTCCATCGGCTCGTCCTGGTCTTCTGTCTCCACCGACACGCAGCTCAGGGAGTTAAGAAGGGCGCACCAGCGCTTCTGAAGCAGAGACAGGAGAGTCACGTTAAGAGTCGGACTGGACACTCCAGTACATGAACACTGCACTGAGAGAGAGAGGGGTTCATACAGACACACTGACTGGACACTCCAGGACATGAACACTGCACTGAGAGAGAGAGGGGTTCATACACACACACTGATTGGACACTGGACAGGAGTAAAGAGAGGATCAGAGCATCACCCACCTTCTTTTTCTTCTGTCTCACAGGAGGTGGTGATTGGACCTCCTCCAGCTGGAGTCCGAGGAGGGAGAGAGGGGGCAGGAGAGGGACAGCACAGGGAGAGAAAGAGAGAGACAGGTGAGTCAAGTGTCCCAAGAGCACAGAGACTCTGCTGAGATCACACTCGCAGGGAGTGAGCCTGGGTGTAGCCCACTAATACTGACCCACTGGACACCACAGGACAGAGAGGAGGAGGAGGAGAGAGACACACTGCCTGGACACCACAGGACAGAGAGGAGGAGGAGGAGAGAGACACACTGAGGACAGAGAGGAGGAGGAGAGAGACACTGACAGACAGGGCTGAAAGAGAGAGAGACACTGAGACCCAGGGACAGGGAGACAGCAGGCCGAGAGAGAGACACTGACAGACAGGGCTGAAAGAGAGAGAGACAGAGAGGCAGGGACAGACAGACAGCAGGCCGAGAGAGAGACACTGACAGACAGGGCTGAAAGAGAGAGAGACACTGAGACCCAGGGACAGACAAGACGGCGAAACTCCACCACAGACAGGACAGGGGGCAGGGTGGGACCAGCACTGACCTCCTTCCTCTCTCCTGCCGGAAGAGCTGTTTCCACCTCCTCTTCCTCCTGCAAGTCAAGAGACAGGCTGAGAGAGAGACGGGCTGGCGGGACATCGGCGAACAGAGCTGAAGGCAGAGAGCCGGGGAGACAGGCCCAGCTGGGACAACGCAGGACAGACAGAGAGCAGGGAGACACAGGGAGAGAGACCCAGCTGGGACAACGCAGGACAGACAGAGAGCAGGGAGACACAGGGAGAGAGACAGGGAGAGAGGGACAAACACAGAGACTCAGACAGAAGGACAGAAAGACAGAAAGAGCGAAGTACAGACGGACAAAAAGACAGAGAAAAGGACAGATGGACTGATGGACAGAAAGAGAGAAAAGGACAGAAAGACAGATGGACTGAAGGACAGATGGACAGAGAAAAGAACAGAAAGTCAGAAGGACAGATGGACAGAGAAAAGAACAGAAAGACAGAAGGACAGTGAAAGGGACAGATGGACAGAAGGAAAGATGGACAGAGAAAAGGACAGAAGGACAGAGGGACAGATGGACAGACAAACAGATGGACGGACAGACAGATGGACAGAGAAAAGAACAGAAAGTCAGAAGGACAGATGGAAAGAGAAAAGAACAGAAAGACAGAAGGACAGTGAAAGGGACAGATGGACAGAAGGAAAGATGGACAGAGAAAAGGACAGAAGGACAGATGGATAGAAAGATAGAAGGATAGACGGACAGACGGACAGAAAGACAGATGGACAGAAGGACAGATGGACAGAGAAAAGAACAGAAAGTCAGAAGGACAGATGGAAAGAGAAAAGAACAGAAAGACAGAAGGACAGTGAAAGGGACAGATGGACAGAAGGAAAGATGGACAGAGAAAAGGACAGAAGGACAGATGGATAGAAAGATAGAAGGATAGAAGGACAGACAGACAGAAAGACAGACGGACAGATGGACAGAGAAAAGAACAGAAAGTCAGAAGGACAGATGGACAGAGAAAAGAACAGAAAGACAGAAGGACAGTGAAAGGGACAGATGGACAGAAGGAAAGATGGACAGAGAAAAGGACAGCAGGACAGATGGACAGAAGGACAGACAGACAGACAGACAGACGGATGGACAGACAGACAGACAGACAGACGGACAGACGGACAGACGGACAGACAGACAGACGGACAGACGGACAGACAGACAGACAGACAGACAGACAGATGGACGGACAGACAGACGGACAGAAGGACAGACGGACAGACTCTGCCCCACTTGCCTCGTCAGACATCTCCGCCTCTCTCCTTGCCCTCCGCACCGGGGAGCCCCAGGCGGGGCCTGGCGGGGCCGGGCGGGCGATGGGGGGCAGGACGGGTGGGGGCAGGGGCAGGGGCACCGCCCCGGGCAGCAGGGGGGGCTCGAGGGGCATGGCGGCGAGGAAGGGGGGGCGGCGGGGCGGGGCGGTCAGGGGCCGGAGGGGGCCGTAGGGGGGGGCCGGGGGCGGGGGGCGGAGGGGGCTCTCGGGCGAGGACGGGGGGGACACCGAGCGGAACGAGCCGGGCGAGCCCGAGCGGGACGAGCCGGGCGACTCTGGGAGCTCCAGATGCAGCTCGGCCGCCCTCTCCAGCTTCTGGACGAGCTCGGGGAGACACGAAGACACCTCGGGATTCTGTCCAGCGGGGAGAGGGGGAGACACAACGCAGGGGGGATGAGACTACGCCTGGACAGGTGAGTGTGGACAGTGAGAGTGTGGACAGGTGAGTGTGGACAGTGTGTCCAGTGAGAGTGTGGACAGGTGAGTGTGGACAGTGTGTCCAGTGAGAGTCTGGACAGGTGAGTGTGGACAGTGTGTCCAGTAAGAGTCTGGACAGGTGGGTGTGTCTCTACAGTGTGTCCAGTAAGAGTCTGGACAGGCGAGTGTGTCCAGTGTGTCCATTAAGAGTCTGGACAGGCGAGTGTGTCCAGTGTGTCCAGTAAGAGTGTGGACAGGTGTGTCCAACAGTAAGAAGCTGTCTTACCCTGTAACCCAGCTCAGGGGTGTTAGGGGGTGCTCTGTCTCCTCCCCAGATCTCACCTTCAGGCCTGCTGAAATGCCGGACCACTAGGAGACGCTGGAAACGAGGACACAAGACAGAGGTCAGGTCCACAGAGCTCACTCAATCACTACAGCAAGCAGAGACCTCTCGGCCATCAGGACTGTGGGGGTCAGTGTGGGGAGCTGTAGGGTATCGGGAGTTTAGGGGTCAGTGTGGAGCTGTAGGGTATCGGGAGTTTAGGGGTCAGTGTGGGGAGCTGTAGGGTATCGGGAGTTTAGGGGTCAGAGTGGGAAGCTGTAGGGTATCGGGAGTTTAGGGGTCAGTGTGGGGAGCTGTAGGGTATCGGGAGTTTAGGGGTCAGAGTGGGGAGCTGTAGGGTATCGGGAGTTTAGGGGTCAGTGTGGGGAGCTGTAGGGTATCGGGAGTTTAGGGGTCAGTGTGGGGAGCTGTGGGGTATCGGGAGTTTAGGGGTCAGTGTGGGGAGCTGTAGGGTAGATGTGGGGCACCGGGCCCACCACAGGGCGGCCGGTCCAGTCTCGCGGAAGGCGACCGGGTCAGACTTACGGAAAAGCACCGGGACTTGGGCCGGGACCTCTCCCGCTGCCAGTCCGGGTTCGGCCTGACCGGTGTGACCTGTGAAAACGCCAGACAGCCCATCTCTGAGACAGCTCTAACCACACAGCCCAGCCCAGTCGTGTCGAGACTAGGGGCCTTGGGCAGTCTCTACAGTGTGTCCAGTGAGAGTGTGGACAGGTGAGTGTGTACAGTGTGTCCAGTGAGAGTGTGGACAGGTGAGTGTGTACAGTGTGTCCAGTGAGAGTCTGGACAGATGAGTGTGTCTCTACAGTGTGTCCAGTAAGAGTCTGGACAGGTGAGTGTGTACAGTGTGTCCAGTGAGAGTCTGGACAGGTGAGTCTCTACAGTGTGTCCAGTGAGAGTCTGGACAGGTGAGTGTGTCCAGTGTGTCCAGTGAGAGTCTGGACAGGCGAGTGTGTCCAGTGTGTCCAGTAAAAGTCTGGACAGGCGAGTGTGTCCAGTGTGTCCAGTAAGAGTCTGGACAGGTGAGTCTCTACAGTGTGTCCAGTGAGAGTCTGGACAGGTGAGTGTGTCCAGTGTGTCCAGTGAGAGTCTGGACAGGTGAGTGTGTCCAGTAAGAGTCTGGACAGGCGAGTGTGTCCAGTGTGTCCAGTGAGAGTCTGGACAGGTGAGTGTGTCCAGTGTGTCCAGTGAGAGTCTGGACAGGTGAGTGTGTACAGTGTGTCCAGTGAGAGTCTGGACAGGTGAGTGTGTACAGTGTGTCCAGTGAGAGTCATGACAGGTGAGTGTGTACAGTGTGTCCAGTGAAAGTCTGGACAGGTGAGTCTCTACAGTGTGTCCAGGAAGAGTCTGGACAGGTGAGTGTGTCCAGTGTGTCCAGGAAGAGTCTGGGACGTCCAGAGGCAATCTGTGCTCTCAGAAGGCCATAATGGACCTGCAGCTTGGTGTTCCTCGGACCTGCGACCCTGTCTCTTGAGCCGAGGCGTGTCCTCAGTCAAGATCACCACTGGAAGTGTCTCTCCTCGTCTGGAGGTGCTACCGTGAGACCTGGTCTGTCAAGCGCTTTGCGCTGCTATGTGTGTGAAAGGTGCTCTATCAGTGAAGTTTATTATTATTATTATTATAATACAGCGAGCGCTGCTGGGGGCGGAGAGGCCAGTCGGAGGAGGGCTGGACGCTGGACGGCGGGCGGGAGGGGTGGACTTACGACGCCTCGCCGGGCCCGGGTCCTGCTGCGACCGCGCACGGCCGTGCGGCATCTCTGTCGGTCCATCGTCCTGCCGAGACAAGCAGAGTCACAGAGGGGAGGGGAGGGGGCGGAGCCACACCGCTGGGCGGCTTGTTCCCCACCCCCGCCCCCCTCTGTGTACAGAAGAGCCCCCTGTCCTGACTGGAGGAGCTCACCCAGCTGTGTCTGGAGAGAAGCCAGGGCTTCAACCACACGGACTGGGCGGCCTGTTCCCCACCCCCACCACCCTCTGTGTAGAGGTGCAGCTCCTCTCAATATCTTTTTACAGCACGATCACACCCATAAGAGTGGAGTAACGGTAAAAAAAAAACAACTTATTTCTCCACTTATTTTGTTAGTTCTTGCCAGCGGCGCTTTTGACTGACTTACCGATTTCACGGGGATACTGATGAGCGATTCTGTTTATTAAGCGCTATATAGTTCTTTCCTCCTCCTCTCTCTTCACTCCTCTGAGCTCACGGGGCTCCGGCGCCGCCCCCCGCTAGAATCCGCCGCTCTGTGACGTCAGGCGGCTCATTGTGACGCCCCCGTGACGTCGCCCCCGACGCGCTCACGGCTCGGCCGCGAAACAAAAATGGCCGACATTTTTCACGGTTGTTGTTTTTGGGGGGGCGGACATTTTATTTTTCCAACTCTCAGCGGCCAGCCGGGTGTCCCTGTACGACCCCGGTAGTCGCCACCTCGGACAGGCAGGGGAAACGGGTCCAGCTGTTTCCGGCCCAAGGGTGACAAAAGCTGCACTTGAATTTAAAGACAAAATCACGTCGAGGGCGCATTCAGCACCCCCACGTCCAACACGGGTTTCCGTGGGGTTTGGTTCAGTGAAAGTAGCACCCCCCCCGACCCCCAAGTCAAAGAAAGACCAACCTCCACCCCCCTCTAGCGCCCAAGGGCGGACATTTCGGGCCACGCCACGTCCAAAAAACACGGGTCCCCCCCGTCCTGCGGGGAAAAGAGACGCCATTTTCTTTTCCGAGCGCTGCGTGGGACCTCACGACCCCCCCCCAAAAAAAAAACGGGCTTCGCAGACGAGGAAACCCAGGCACGTCGACCTCTCTACAACACCACCCGGCCGTTTCTGTTTCAGACCGTGGGAAAAAAATAAATAAATTAAATTTCGCCCTTCACCGACCGCCGCGCAAAAAAACACAACTTCACGCTACAGAAACGGCCTGTGTGAGGGGGGGCACGGGAAAAAAATAAAACCTGCGTGTTTTCGGCAGAGTAAGCTCAGCGGGGAAACTCCCTGAATCTCGGGGTTGCTTCTTGAACCCCGAAAACGACCTTTTTTCTCTCTCTCGTTTTCTTGGTGTCTGGGACGTTCACGAACTCCGCTGCGTCGGTGCGATTCCCAGCGGGACGTGAACATAACCCCCCCCCCGTGGGGCCACAGCGCCCCCGTGTGGCCGAGAGGACCACCACCCGCAGGGCTGAGCTTTTACTGCCGTGTCCCGCTTTCACTCTGGCGATGAAGGAGGGAATCAAGGAGGAGAATTAATATTGTGATCCACCAGTCCATCACAGGACACACACACACCCTGGACAGGACACCAGTCTTTCACAGGACACCAGTCCATCACAGGACACACACACACCCTGGACAGGACACCAGTCCATCACAGGACACACACACCCTGGACAGAACACCAGTCCATCAAAGGACACACATACAAACCCTGGACAGGACAGCAGTCCATCACAGGACACACACACACTCACACACCCTGGACAGGACACCAGTCCATCACAGGACACACACACACTCACACATCCTGGACAGGACACCAGTCCATCACAGGACACACACACCCTGGATAGAACACCAGTCCATCACAGGACACCAGTCCATCACAGGACACACACACCCTGGACAGGACACCAGTACATCACAGGACACACACACCCTGGATAGAACACCAGTCCATCACAGGACACACATACAAACCCTGGACAGGACAGCAGTCCATCACAGGACACACACACACTCACCCACCCTGGACAGGACACCAGTCCATCACAGGACACACACACACACACTCACACACCCTGGACAGGGCAGCAGTCCATCACAGGACACACACACACACTCACCCACCCTGGACAGGACACCAGTCCATCACAGGACACACACACACACTCACACACCCTGGACAGGACACCAGTCCATCACAGGACACACACACACTCACACACCCTGGACAGGCCACCAGTCCATCACAGGACACACACACACTCACACACCCTGGACAGGACACCAGTCCATCATAGGATGTTCAGTGCCTCTCTCTAATAAAGTAGAAACGCAACATTGGACTCCGTTCGAAACGGGAGAAATCACCAGGACACGATACACCTTGCTCCGGACGATGGGAGAAGACCTGTACCTTCACGAGTCCGGGTTGTGAAAACTTCTTCTGGCAGTTCAAAACGTTTCGAAGAGACTACAGCGCTACCCTGTTTTCCATTTCTATCGTGTGTTATTATACAGTCATAAGTATCTGTCCTGATCACAGAGTCCCCCTCTCACTGCCAGGACTGAAGCCCAGTGCAGCACGAATAATAATAATAATGAATAAGTCTGGACCCTCCACTCAGAGCTCTTCCCAGGTCAGGGGGATCCCCTCCAGTCCCCCCAGTGTGCAGCCCCCACCTGGATGATGCTCCAGTCCGCTCAGCACACAGCAGCTCTCAGTGGGGAGGAGAGCAGAGGGATGGAGCCAGTTCAGAGAGGGGGGGGTGATTAGGAGGCCATGATGGGTCAAGACCAGGGGGGGAATCAGGCCAGGACACTGGGGTAACACCCCTACTCTTCTCCAGAGACACCCCGGGATTGTTAATGAGCACAGAGAGTCAGGACCTCGGTTTGACGGCGCCTGTTTACAGTCCAGTGTCCCCCGTCACTATACTGGGGCATCAGGACCCCCACAGACCGCAGGGTGAGAGCGCCCCCTGCTGGCCCCACTCACACCTCTCCCAGCAGCAGCCTTGGGGGGGGGGAGAGGGAAAAAAACAAAAGCTAAACAGATTTTTTTTAATTTTTTTTTTATTGATCCTTAACAAAAGAATAAAAATTACAAGCTTCAGTCCAGTCCAGTCTGGTGTCTCTCAGCTGCGGTCCAGTCCAGTCTGGGGCCCCTCAGCTCCAGTCCAGTCTGGTGTCTCTCAGCTCCAGTCCAGTCCAGACTGGGGTCCCTCAGCTCCAGTGCAGTCCAGACTGGGGTCCCTCAGCTTCGGTCCAGCACAGTCTGGGGTCCCTCAGCTTTGGTCCTGTCCAGTCTGGTGTCTCTCAGCTCCAGTCCAGTCTGGTGTCTCTCAGCTCCGGTCCAGTCCAGTCTGGGGCCCCTCAGCTCCAGTCCAGTCTGGTGTCTCTCAGCTCCAGTCCAGTCTGGTGTCTCTCAGCTCCAGTCCAGACTGGGGTCCCTCAGGTTCGGTCCAGCACAGACTGGGGTCCCTCAGCTTCGGTCCAGACTGGGGTCCCTCAGCTTTGGTCCAGCACAGTCTGGGGTCCCTCAGCTTCGGTCCAGCACAGACTGGGGTCCCTCAGCTTCGGTCCAGCACAGACTGGGGTCCCTCAGCTTCGGTCCAGCACAGTCTGGTGTCCCTAAGCTTCGGCCCAGCACAGACTGGGGTCCCTCAGCTTCGGCCCAGCACAGACTGGGGTCCCTCAGCTTCGGTCCAGCACAGTCTGGGGTCCCTCAGCTTCGGTCCAGACTGGGGTCCCTCAGCTTCGGTCCAGCACAGTCTGGGGTCCCTCAGCTCCAGTCCAGTCCAGTCTGGTGTCTCTCAGCTCCAGTCCAGTCCAGTCTGGTGTCCCTAGGCTCCTGTCCAGTTCCGTCTGGTGTCCCTCAGCTCCAGTCCAGTCCAGTCCAGTCCAGTCCAGTCCAGATCTTAGCCGGCACAGAACCAGGAAAGGAACCTGGAAAGAATATTGTTATTGCAGGTGTGAGGGACACAGACACAGACGTCACCATGACATCAAACAGCAAGAGGAGACTCCTCCTTGAATCACAGACACGACCAGGCGGCGCCCCCCTGTCTGCTCACCTGCACCTCCTCTTCCTCCTCTTGTCCTTCCCGGCAGCCAGCTCCTCCTCTCCCTCGCTCTTCCTCTCCTGAGCTACGGTCTCCATCGGCTCGTCCTGGTCTTCTGGCTCCACCGACACGCAGCTCAGGGAGTTAAGAAGGGCGCACCAGCGCTTCTGAAGCAGAGACAGGAGAGTCACGTTAAGAGTCGGACTGGACACTCCAGTACATGAACACTGCACTGAGAGAGAGAGGGGTTCACACAGACACACTGACTGGACACTCCAGTACATGAACACTGCACTGAGAGAGAGAGGGGTTCACACAGACACACTGACTGGACACTCCAGTACATGAACACTGCACTGAGAGAGAGAGGGGTTCATACAGACACACTGACTGGACACTCCAGGACATGAACACTGCACTGAGAGAGAGAGAGAGGGGTTCATACAGACACACTGACTGGACACTCCAGGACATGAACACTGCACTGAGAGAGAGAGGGGTTCATACAGACACACTGACTGGACACTCCAGGACATGAACACTGCACTGAGAGAGAGAGGGGTTCATACACACACACTGATTGGACACTGGACAGGAGTAAAGAGAGGATCAGAGCATCACCCACCTTCTTTTTCTTCTGTCTCACAGGAGGTGGTGATTGGACCTCCTCCAGCTGGAGTCCGAGGAGGGAGAGAGGGGGCAGGAGAGGGACAGCACAGGGAGAGAAAGAGAGAGACAGGTGAGTCAAGTGTCCCAAGAGCACAGAGACTCTGCTGAGATCACACTCGCAGGGAGTGAGCCTGGGTGTAGCCCACTAATACTGACCCACTGGACACCACAGGACAGAGAGGAGGAGGAGGAGAGAGACACACTGCCTGGACACCACAGGACAGAGAGGAGGAGGAGGAGAGAGACACACTGAGGACAGAGAGGAGGAGGAGAGAGACACTGACAGACAGGGCTGAAAGAGAGAGAGACACTGAGACCCAGGGACAGGGAGACAGCAGGCCGAGAGAGAGACACTGACAGACAGGGCTGAAAGAGAGAGAGACAGAGAGGCAGGGACAGACAGACAGCAGGCCGAGAGAGAGACACTGACAGACAGGGCTGAAAGAGAGAGAGACACTGAGACCCAGGGACAGACAAGACGGCGAAACTCCACCACAGACAGGACAGGGGGCAGGGTGGGACCAGCACTGACCTCCTTCCTCTCTCCTGCCGGAAGAGCTGTTTCCACCTCCTCTTCCTCCTGCAAGTCAAGAGACAGGCTGAGAGAGAGACGGGCTGGCGGGACATCGGCGAACAGAGCTGAAGGCAGAGAGCCGGGGAGACAGGCCCAGCTGGGACAACGCAGGACAGACAGAGAGCAGGGAGACACAGGGAGAGAGACCCAGCTGGGACAACGCAGGACAGACAGAGAGCAGGGAGACACAGGGAGAGAGACAGGGAGAGAGGGACAAACACAGAGACTCAGACAGAAGGACAGAAAGACAGAAAGAGCGAAGTACAGACGGACAAAAAGACAGAGAAAATGACAGATGGACTGATGGACAGAAAGAGAGAAAAGGACAGAAAGACAGATGGACTGAAGGACAGATGGACAGAGAAAAGAACAGAAAGTCAAAAGGACAGATGGACAGAGAAAAGAACAGAAAGACAGAAGGACAGTGAAAGGGACAGATGGACAGAAGGAAAGATGGACAGAGAAAAGGACAGAAGGACAGACGGACAGAAAGACAGATGGACAGAAAGAGATGGACAGAAGGACAGATGGACAGAGAAAAGAACAGAAAGTCAGAAGGACAGATGGACAGAGAAAAGAACAGAAAGACAGAAGGACAGTGAAAGGGACAGATGGACAGAAGGAAAGATGGACAGAGAAAAGGACAGAAGGACAGATGGACAGACAGACAGATGGACGGACAGACAGATGGACAGAGAAAAGAACAGAAAGTCAGAAGGACAGATGGAAAGAGAAAAGAACAGAAAGACAGAAGGACAGTGAAAGGGACAGATGGACAGAAGGAAAGATAGACAGAGAAAAGGACAGCAGGACAGATGGACAGACAGACAGACAGATGGACAGACGGACAGACAGACAGACAGACAGACGGATGGACAGACAGACAGACAGACAGACGGACAGACAGACGGACAGACGGACAGACGGACGGATGGACAGACAGACAGACAGACAGACGGACAGATGGACAGACAGACAAACAGACAGACAGACGGATGGACAGACAGACGGACAGACGGACAGAAGGACAGATGGACAGACAGACAGACGGACGGACAGAAGGACAGAAGGACAGACGGATGGACAGACAGACAGACAGACAGACAGACAGACAGACGGACAGACGGACAGACGGACAGACAGACAGACAGACAGATGGACAGACAGACAGACAGACAGACAGATGGACGGACAGACAGACAGACAGACAGACGGACAGACTCTGCCCCACTTGCCTCGTCAGACATCTCCGCCTCTCTCCTTGCCCTCCGCACCGGGGAGCCCCAGGCGGGGCCTGGCGGGGCCGGGCGGGCGATGGGGGGCAGGACGGGTGGGGGCAGGGGCAGGGGCACCGCCCCGGGCAGCAGGGGGGGCTCGAGGGGCATGGCGGCGAGGAAGGGGGGGCGGCGGGGCGGGGCGGTCAGGGGCCGGAGGGGGCCGGAGGGGGGGGCCGGGGGCGGGGGGCGGAGGGGGCTCTCGGGCGAGGACGGGGGGGACACCGAGCGGAACGAGCCGGGCGAGCCCGAGCGGGACGAGCCGGGCGACTCTGGGAGCTCCAGATGCAGCTCGGCCGCCCTCTCCAGCTTCTGGACGAGCTCGGGGAGACACGAAGACACCTCGGGATTCTGTCCAGCGGGGAGAGGGGGAGACACAACGCAGGGGGGATGAGACTACGCCTGGACAGGTGAGTGTGGACAGTGAGAGTGTGGACAGGTGAGTGTAGACAGTGTGTCCAGTGAGAGTGTGGACAGGTGAGTGTGTACAGTGTGTCCAGTAAGAGTCTGGACAGGTGAGTGTGTCCAGTGTGTCCAGTGAGAGTGTGGACAGGTGAGTGTGTCCAGTAAGAGTCTGGACAGGTGAGTGTGTCCAGTGTGTCCAGTGAGAGTCTGGACAGGTGAGAGTGTACAGTGTGTCCAGTGAGAGTGTGGACAGGTGAGTCTCTACAGTGTGTCCAGTGAGAGTCTGGACAGGTGAGTGTGTCCAGTGTGTCCAGTGAGAGTCTGGACAGGTGAGTGTGTACAGTGTGTCCAGAAAGAGTCTGGACAGGTGAGTGTGTACAGTGTGTCCAGTGAGAGTCTGGACAGGTGAGTGTGTCCAGTGTGTCCAGTGAGAGTCTGGACAGGTGAGTGTGTACAGTGTGTCCAGTGAGAGTGTGGACAGGCGAGTCTGTACAGTGTGTCCAGTGAGAGTGTGGACAGGTGAGTGTGGACAGTAAGAGTCTGGACAGGTGAGTGTGTACAGTGTGTCCAGCAAGAGTCTGGACAGGTGAGTGTGTCCAGTGTGTCCAGTAAGAGTCCGGACAGGCGAGTGTGGACAGTGTGTCCAGTAAGAGTGTGGACAGGTGTGTCCAACAGTAAGAAGCTGTCTTACCCTGTAACCCAGCTCAGGGGTGTTAGGGGGTGCTCTGTCTCCTCCCCAGATCTCACCTTCAGGTCTTGAGAAATGACGGACCACTAGGAGACGCTGGAAACGAGGACACAAGACAGAGGTCAGGTCCACAGAGCTCACTCAATCACTACAGCAAGCAGAGACCTCTCGGCCATCAGGACTGTGGGGGTCAGAGTGTGGAGCTGTAGGGTATCGGGAGTTTAGGGGTCAGTGTGGGGAGCTGTAGGGTATCGGGAGTTTAGGGGTCAGTGTGGGGAGCTGTAGGGTATCGGGAGTTTAGGGGTCAGAGTGGGGAGCTGTAGGGTATCGGGAGTTTAGGGGTCAGTGTGGGGAGCTGTAGGGTATCGGGAGTTTAGGGGTCAGTGTGGGGAGCTGTAGGGTATCGGGAGTTTAGGGGTCAGTGTGGGGAGCTGTAGGGTAGATGTGGGGCACCGGGCCCACCACAGGGCGGCCGGTCCAGTCTCGCGGAAGGCGACCGGGTCAGACTTACGGAAAAGCACCGGGATTTGGGCCGGGACCTCTCCCGCTGCCAGTCCGGGTTCGGCCTGACCGGTGTGACCTGTGAAGACGCCAAACAGCCCATCTCCGAGACAGCTCTGACCACATAGCCCAGCCCAGTCGTGTCGAGACTAGAGGCCTTGGGCAGTCTCTACAGTGTGTCCAGTGAGAGTGTGGACAGGTGAGTGTGTACAGTGTGTCCAGTGAGAGTGTGGACAGGTGAGTGTGTACAGTGTGTCCAGTGAGAGTGTGGACAGGTGAGTGTGTACAGTGTGTCCAGTGAGAGTCTGGACAGGTGAGTGTGTCCAGTGTGTCCAGAAAGAGTCTGGACAGGTGAGTCTCTACAGTCTGTCCAGTGAGAGTCTGGACAGGTGAGTGTGTACAGTGTGTCCAGTGAAAGTGTGGACAGGTGAGTGTGTACAGTGTGTCCAGTGAGAGTGTGGACAGGTGAGTGTGTACAGTGTGTCCAGTGAGAGTCTGGACAGGTGAGTCTCTACAGTGTGTCCAGGAAGAGTGTGGGACGTCCAGAGGCAATCTGTGCTCTCAGAAGGCCATAATGGACCTGCAGCTTGGTTTACCTCGGACCCGCGACCCTGTCTCTTGAGCCGAGACGCGTCCTCAGTCAAGATCACCACTGGAAGTGTCTCTCCTCGTCTAGAGGTGTTACCGTGAGACCTGGTCTGTCAAGCGCTTTGCGCTGCTATGTGTGTGAAAGGTGCTCTATCAGTGAAGTTTATTATTATTATTATTATTATAATACAGCGAGCACTGCTGGGGGCGGAGAGGCCAGTCGGAGGAGGGCTGGACGCTGGACGCTGGACGGCGGGCGGGAGGGGTGGACTTACGACGCCTCGCCGGGCCCGGGTCCTGCTGTGACCGCGCACGGCCGTGCGGCATCTCTGTCGGTCCATCGTCCTGCCGAGACAAGCAGAGTCACAGAGGGGAGGGGAGGGGGCGGAGCCACACAGCTGGGCGGCTTGTTCCCCACCCCCGCCCCCCTCTGTGTATAGAAGAGCCTCCTGTCCTGACTGGAGGACCTCACCCAGCTGTGGCTGGAGAGAAGTCAGGGTATCGGCTTCAACCACAGGGCTGGGCGGCTTGTTCCCCACCCCCACCACCCTCTGTGTACAGTAGAGCCTCCTGTCCTGACAGGAGGAGCTCACCCAGCTGTGTCTGGAGAGGAGCCAGGTTATCAGCTTTGTTCCACAGCCCCGCCACCCTCTGTGTAGAGAAGAGCCTCCTGTCCTGACTGGAGGAGCTCACCCAGCTCTGTCTGGAGAGGAGCCAGGGTATCAGCTTTGTTCCACACCCCCGCCACCCTCTGTGTACAGAAGAGCCTCCTGTCCTGACTGGAGGAGCTCACCCAGCTGTGTCTGGAGAGAAGCCAGGGTATCGGCTTCAACCACAGGGCTGGGCAGCTTGTTCCCCACCCCCACCACTCTCTGAGTAGAGGTGCACCTCCTCTCAATATCTTTTTACAGCACGATCACACCCATAAGAGTTGAGTAACGGTAAAAAAAACAACGTATTTCTCCACTTATTTTGTTATTTCTCACTTTTGACTGACTTACCGATTTCACGGGGATTCTGAAGAGCGTTTCTGAAGTTGAAACTAACGATCTAAGTCGAAGTAACTTTATCGGAAGAAACACGTGTTTAGAAAGGACTATATAGCGCTTTCCTCCTCCTCTTCTCTCTTCACTCCTCTGAGCTCATGGGGCTCCGGCGCCGCCCCCCCGCTAGAATCCGCCGCTCTGTGACGTCAGGCGGCTCATTGTGACGCCACCGTGACGTCACCCCCGACGCGCTCACGGCTCGGCCGCGAAACAAAAATGGCCGTCATTTTTCACGGTTGTTTTTTTTGGGTGGACATTTTATTTTTCCCAACTCTCGGCGGCCAGCCGGGTGTCCCTGTACGACCCCGGTAGTCGCCACCTCGGACAGGCAGGGGAAACGGGTCCAGCTGTTTCCGGCCCAAGGCTTACAAAAGCTGCACTTGAATTTAAAGACAAAATCACGTCGAGGGCGCATTCAGCACCCCGACGTCCAACACGGGTTTCCGTGGGGTTTGGTTCAGTGAAATTAGACCCCCCCCGCCGACCCCCAAATCAAAGAAAGACCAAACTCCACCCCCCTCTAGCGCCCAAGGGCGGAAATTTCGGGCCACGCCACGTCCAAAAAACACGGGTTCCCCCCCCCCCCCCCCCGTCCTGCGGGGAAAAGAAACGCCATTTTCTTTTCCGAGCGCTGCGTGGGACCTCACGACCCCCCCCCCCCCCCAAAAAAAAAACGGGCTTCGCAGACGAGGAAAACCGGGCACGTCGACCTCTCTACAACACCACCCGGCTGTTTCTGTTTCAAACCGTGGGAAAAAAATAAATTAAATTTCGCCCTTCACCGACCGCCGCGCAAAAAAACACAACTTCACGCTACAGAAACGGCCTGTGTGAGGGGGGGCACGGGAAAAAAATAAAACCTGCGTGTTTTCGGCAGAGTAAGCTCAGCGGGGAAACTCCCTGAATCTCGGGGTTGCTTCTTGAACCCCGAAAACGACCTTTTTTCTCTCTCTCGTTTTCTTGTTGTCTGGGACGTTCACGAACTCCGCCGCGTCGGTGCGATTCCCAGCGGGACTTGAACATAACGCCCCCCGTGGAGCCACAGCGCCCCCGTGTGGCCGAGAGGACCACCACCCGCAGGGCTGAGCTTTTACTGCCGTGTCCCGCTTTCACTCTGGCGATAAGGAGGGAATCAAGGAGGAGAATTAATATTGTGATCCACCAGTCCATCACAGGACACACACACACCCTGGACAGGTTAGCAGTCCATCACTGGACACACACACCCTCACACACCCTGGACAGGACACCAGTCCATCACAGGATGTTCAGTGCCTCTCTCTAATAAAGTAGAAATGCGACATTAAACTCCGTTCGAAACGGGAGAAATCACCAGGACACGATACACCTTGCTCCGGACGATGGGAGAAGACCTGTACCTTCACGAGTCCGGGTTGTGAAAACTTCTTCTGACAGTTCAAAACGTTTCGAAGAGACTACAGCGCTACCCTGTTTTCCATTTCTATCGTGTATTATTATACAGTCATAAGTATCTGTACTGATCACAGAGTCCCCCTCTCACTGCCAGGACTGAAGCCCAGTGCAGCACGAATAATAATAATAATTAATTCGTCTGGACTCTCCACTCAGAGCTCTTCCCAGGTCAGGGGGATCCCCTCCAGCCCCCCCAGTGTGCAGCCCCCACCTGGATGATGCTCCAGTCCGCTCAGCACACAGCAGAGGGAACAGAGGGATGGAGCCAGTTCAGAGAGGGGGGGGTGATTAGGAGGCCATGATGGGTCAAGACCAGGGGGGGAATCAGGCCAGGACACTGGGGTAACACCCCTACTCTTCTCCAGAGACACCCCGGGATTGTTAATGAGCACAGAGAGTCAGGACCTTGGTTTGACCTCCCATCCGAAGGACGGCGCCTGTTTACAGTCCAGTGTCCCCCGTCACTATACTGGGGCATCAGGACTCACACAGACCACAGGGTGAGAGCGCCCCCTGCTGGCCCCACTCACACCTCTCCCAGCAGCAACTTTGGGGGGGGGGAGGGAAAAAACCAAAAGCTAAATAGATTTTTTAAAAAAAAAATTTATTGATGCTTAACAAAAGAACAAAAATTACAAGCTTCAGTCCAGACTGGGGTCTGGGGTCCCTCAGCTTCAGTCCAGTCCAGTTTGGGGCCCTTCAGCTTCAGTCCAGTCCAGTCTGGGGCCCCTCAGCTCCAGTGCAGTCCAGACTGGGGTCCCTCAGCTTCGGTCCAGCACAGACTGGGTTCCCTCAGCTTCGGTCCAGCACAGTCTGGGGTCCCTCAGCTTCAGTCCAGACTGGGGTCCCTCAGCTTAGGTCCAGCACAGTCTGGGGTCCCTCAGCTCCAGTCCAGTCCAGTCTGGTGTCTCTCAGCTCCGGTGCAGTCCAGTCTGGTGTCTCTCAGCTCCGGTCCAGTCCAGTCTGGTGTCCCTAGGCTCCAGTCCAGTCCAGTCTGGTGTCCCTCAGCTCCTGTCCAGTTCAGTCTGGGGCCCCTCAGCTTCAGTGCAGTCCAGTCTGGCGTCCCTCAGCTCCACTCCAGTCCAGTCCAGTCCAGTCCAGTCCAGATCTTAGCTGGCACAGAACCAGGAAAGGAACCTGGAAAGAATATTGTTATTGCAGGTGTGAGGGACACAGACACAGACGTCACCATGACATCAAACAGCAAGAGGAGACTCCTCCTTGAATCACAGACATGACCGGGCGGCGCCCCCCTGTCTGCTCACCTGCACCTCCTCTTCCTCTACTTGTCCTTCCCGGCATCCTGCTCCTCCTCTCCCTCGCTCTTCCTCTCCTGACCCATGGTCTCCGCCGCCTCCATCAGCTCGTCCTGATCATCTGTCTCCACCGACACGCAGCTCAGGGACTTTAAAAAGACGCACCAGTGCTTCTGAAGCAGAGACAGGAGAGTCACGTTAAGAGTCGGACTGGACACTCCAGGACATGAACACTGCACTGAGAGAGAGAGAGGGGTTCATACAGACACATGACTGGACACTCCAGTACATGAACACTGCACTGAGAGAGAGAGGGGTTCATACAGACACACTGACTGGACACTCCAGTACATGAACACTGCACTGAGAGAGAGAGAGGGGTTCATACAGACACACTGACTGGATACTGACTGGACACTGGACAGATGTAAAGAGAGGATCAGAGCATTACCCACCTTATTTTTCTTCTGTCTCACAGGAGGTGGTGATTGGACCTCCTCCAGCTGGAGTCCGAGGAGGGAGAGAGGGGGCAGGAGAGGGACAGCACAGGGAGAGAAAGAGAGAGACAGGTGAGTCAAGTGTCCCAAGAGTACAGAGACTCTGCTGAGATCACACTCGCAGTGAGTGACACCGACACTAACCAGCCTCAGGACAGCACTGCTAGAGCACCACAACCCAGACTCAACCACATCACAGCACAGATCAAACAGCAATATCTCACACACTGGGACACACACACACAAACACAACATAAACTGGAATGCTACAGAACCTTAAACAGACAATACACACTAGCTGAATATTTGACCAAAATAAAAAATAACAAACAGAAACAGACCCTGACGAAGTACAGGCTCAGTGACCACAACCTGGCCATAGAAACTGGGCGACACAGGCAGACCTGGCTGCCCAGAGAGGACAGGCTGTGCTCCCACTGCCAGCGGGGAGAAATAGAGACAGAGGTGCACTTCCTACTGCACTGTGACAGATACTCTGGGATTAGAGAAACATTCTTCCTGAAATTCAGAAATCTAATCCCAGAGTTCCCACACCTGCCAGAATCACAACGGGTCCCAATCCTACTGGGAGAGGGAGGAGTGAACTCAGTTGATCTGGCAGCCCAGTATGTGATCTCCTGTCACAGCCTGAGGAACAGTGAGTCTGTCTCCCAATAATGCTCCAGCCGCCTACAGTATATGTCAATATTTTATAATATGTCTTTGTTGTAAATGTCTGTAACGTGTCTGCTTTATGCAGAGAGTGGCGGGGGTTGGATGTCAAGGCCTGACGATACCGTATTACGCAGAGAGTGGAGGGGTGGGATGTCAGGGCCATACGACACTTCTTTATTCAGAGAGTGGAGGGGGTGGGATGTCAGGGCTAGATGACACTGCTTTACACAGAGAGTGGAGAGGTGGGTGTCAAGGCTATACGACAGTGCTTTCCGCAGAGAGTGGTGGGGGTGTGATGTCAGGGCCATACAACAGTGCTTTACACAGAGAGTGGTGGGGGTGGGATGTCAGGGCCATATGACACTGCTTTACACAGAGAGTGGCGGGGCTAGGATGTCAGGGCCATATGACACTGCTTTACACAGAGAGTGGTGGGGGTGGGATGTCAGAGCTTGACGACACTGCTTTATGCAGAGAGTGGAGGGGTGGGATGTCAGGGCTATACGACAGTGCTTTCGACAGAGAGTGGTGGGGGTGTGATGTCAGGGCCATATGACACTTCTTTACGCAGGGAGTGGCAGGGGTGGGATGTCAGGGCCTGACGATACTACTTTACACAGTTAGTGGTGGGGGTGGGATTTCAGGGCCATACGACACTTCTTTACGCAGAGAGTGGCAGGGCTTGACGACACTGCTTTATGCAAAAAATGGAGGGGTGGGTGTCAGGGCTATATGACAGTGCTTTCCGCAGAGAGTGGTGGCGGTGTGATGTCAGGGCCATACAGCAGTGCTTTACACAGAGAGTGGTGGGGGTGGGATGTCAGGGCCATATGACACTGCTTTACACAGAGAGTGGTGGGGGTGGGATATCAGGGCCTGACAACACAGCTTAACGCAGAGTGTGGAGGGGTGGGTGTCAGGGTTATACGGCAGTGCTTTACGCAAAGAGTGGTGGGGGAGGGATGTCAGGGCTTGACAACACTGCTTTATGTAGAGAGTGGAGGGGAGGGTTTCAGGGCCATAAGACACTGCTTTATGCAGAGAGTGGAGGGATTGGTGTCAGGGCCATATGACACTACTTTACACAGAGAGTGGCGGGAGTGGGATGTCAGGCCCTGACGATACTACTTTACGTAGACAGTGGCGGGGGTGGGATGTCAGGGCCTGACGATACTTATTTACGCAGAGAGTGGCAGGGGTGGGATGTCAGGGCCTGAAGATACTGCTTTTCGCAGAGAGCGGAGGAGGTGGGATACAACCTCTCAGTGGGGCCAGCAGGGGGCACTCACCCTGCGCTCTGTGTGGGTCTTAATGCCCCAGTGTAGTGACGGGGGACACGATCTGGCCCACCAGCGACGAGCAGGTTACCAGATCTAGACAAAGGGGGCAACTCTTAGTCGTATGAGCTTAGTCACACATCGCAGCGATTAAAAAAACAAAACAAACATATTATGTCTGTTACTAACGACTTTTTTTTCCTACATTGAAAGTCTCTTTCCCGGGTGATTTTCTAGCGCGACTGGGGCTCTTCATTTCTCCTCGGTGTCTCATCGCGGGCGGATTTGAAACAGACCACAGAAGATGGTCACACACTATATTATTATTGAGAGACAGGCTCACTGTACCTCAGGCTGGGACAGTAGATCACACTGTATTATTATTATTAAGATTATTGAGAGTCTGGCTCACTGTTCCCCAGGCTGGGACAGGAGATCCCACACTGTATTATTATTATTGAGAGACAGGCTTACTCTCTGTTCCTCAAGCTCAGACAGGACATCACATACTGTATTATTATTGATTGACAGGCTCACTGTTCCTCAGGCTGGGACAGGAGATCACACACTGTATTATTATTATTTAGAGACAGGCTCACTGTCTGTTCCTCAGAGTTGGACAGGAGATCCCACACTGAATTATTATTTTAGAGAGACAGGCTCACTGTATGTTCCCCAGGCTGGGTCAGGAGCTCACACAGTATTATTATAATTATTGAGAGACAGTCTCACTGTCTGTTCCTCAGTCTGGGACAGGAGATCACACACTGTATTATTATTATTGAGAGACAGGCTCACTGTCTGTTCCCCAGGCTGGGACAGGAGATAACACTGTATTATTATTGAGAGACAAACTCACTGTCTGTTCCTCAGGCTGGGACAGTAGATCACACTGTATTATTATTATTGAGAGTCTGGCTCACTGTTCCCCAGGCTGGGACAAGAGATCCCACACTGTATTATTATTATTTAGAGACAGACTCACTGTCTTTTCCTCGGTCTGGGACAGATGGTCACACACTGTAAAATTATTGAGACAGGCTCACTGTCTGTTCCTCAATCTGGGACAGTAGATCACATTGTATTATTATTATTAATATTATTGAGAGTCTGGCACACTGTTCCCCAGGCTGGGACAGGAGATCCCACACTGTATTATTATTATTTTGAGACAGGCTCACTGTTTGTTCCTCAGGCTGGGACAGGAGATCACACACTGTATTATTTTTATTGAGAGAGAGGCTCACTGTCTGTTCATCAGACTGGGACAGGAGATCCCACACTGAATTATTATTATTGAGAGACAGGCTTACTCTCTGTTCCTCAGGCGAAGACAGGACATCACATACTGTATTATTATTGATTGACAGGCTCATTGTTCCTCAGGCTGGGACAGGAGATCAGACACTGTATTATTATTATAGTGAGACAGGCTCACTGTATATTCCCCAGGCTGGGACAGGAGGTCATACATTATATTATTATTATAGAGAGACAGGCTCACTGTATGTTCCACAAGCTGAGACAGGAATTCACACTGTATTATTATTATTGAGAGACAGGCTCACTGTCTGTTCCTCAGGCTGGGACAGAGGATCACACACTGTATTATTATTGAGAGACAGGCTCACTGTCTGTTTCTCAGGCTGGGACAGAGGATCACACACTGTATTATTATTGAGAGACAGGCTCACTCTCTGTTCCTCAGGCTGGGACAGGAGATCACACATTGGCTTGTTATTGAGAGGCAGGCTCATTGTCTGTTCCTCAGGCTGGGACAGGAGATCACACGCTGTATTATTATTATTGAGAGACAGGCTCACTGTCTGTTTCTCAGGCTGGGACAGGAGATCACACACTGTATTACTATTATTGACAGATAGGCTCACTGTGTCTTCACTTGGGCTTGAACAGGAGATCACACACTGGATTATTATTATTGAGAGAGGCTCACAGTCTGTTCCTCAGGCTGAGACAGGAAATCACACACTATTATTATTACTGAGAGACAGGCTCACAGTCTGTTCCTCAGGCTGGGACAGGAGATCACACACTCTATTATTATTATTGAGAGACAGGCTCACAGTCTGTTCCTCAGGCTGGGACAGTAAATCACACACTCTATTATTATTATTGAGAGACAGGCTCACTGTCTGTTCCTCAGGCTAGGGTAGGATATCACACACTGTATTATTAGTATTGAGAGAAAGCCTCAGTGTTCCCCAGGCCGGGAAAGGAGATAACACATTGTATTTTTATTATTGAGAGACAGGCTCACTGTTCCTCAGGCTGGGACAGGAGATCCCACACTGTATTATTATTATTGAGAGACAGGCTCACTGTCTGTTCCTCAGGCTGGGACAGGAGATCACAAACTGTATTATTATTATAGAGAGACCTGCTCTTTCCTGACTGTTCCTTAGGCTGGGACAGCAGATCATAATCTGCTTTATTATTATTGAGAGACTGGCTCACTCCTGTCTGTTCCTCAGGCTGGGACAGGAGATCACACACTGTATTATTATTATTGAGAGACGGGCTCACTGTCTGTTCCTCTGACTGGGGCAGGAAATGACACACTGTATAATTAGTATTGAGAGACAGGCTCAGTGTTCCCCAGGCTGAGACAGGAGATCACACACTGTATTATTATTATTGAGTATCTGGTTCACTGTTCCCCAGGCTGGGACAGGAAATCACACACTGTATTATTATTATTGAGAGACAGGCTCACTGTCTGTTCCTCAGGCTGGGGCAGGATATCACACACTGTATTATTAGTATTGAGATACAGACTCACTGTCTGTTCCTCCTGCTGGGACTGGAGAACACACACTGTTCTATTATAACTGAGGGACATGCTCACTGTATGTCCTTCAGACTGGGACAGGACATTCCATACTAGGTTATCATTATTGAGAGACAGGCTCGCTGTCTGTTCCTCAGGCTAGTACAGGAGATCACGCACTGTATTATTATTATTTAGATACAGGCTCACTGTGTGTTCCTCTGGCTGGGACAGTAGATCACACTGTATTATAATTATTGAGAGGCTGACTCACTGTTTCCCAAGCTGGGACAGGGGATCACACACTGTATTATTATTGAGAGACAGGCTCACTGTCTGTTCCTCTGGCTGGGGCAGGGAATCACACACTGTATTATTATTATTGAGAGACAGTCTCACTGTCTGTTCCTCAGGCTGGGACAGGAGATCACACACTGTATTATTATTGAGAGACAGGCTCACTGTCTGTTCCTCTGGCTGGGGCAGGGAATCACACACTGTATTATTAGCATTATTAAGAGACAGGCTCGCTGTCTGCTCCTCAGGCTGGGACAGGATATCACACACTGTTGTAGTGTTCTCTCACGAGGCACCAGTTCTGTAGGGGTTTGGGCATTTAATGGGACAATTATTTTTGTGGCAGTAAATCACAAAATTGATTATTTTAATGGTTTAGAATCCAACCATGCGACATAACTCAAACAATGCACACACAGGTACTAATACACGAGGATACATTTGTTAATATATAGAATATGCATGCAAACCTAACAGATCTTATCGTAAGGCTTAACAGAATACAAAAGATATAAATTCATTCAGTTACAAAGAGTTACACATATCAAGAGGACATAAGTATATCATTCATTTAGACCGTTTCGTAATTGAACTTGTTTACAACGTCTACATGAGATACTCAAAACAAGAACATAACCCTTAGGAATTAAATTGATATCAACTGGTTGGGAGCAGTAATGCAATAAGGTTCAATACTCACTGCCAGTGGGTCCCTTTTCTCACCGTTTCCGTAGTGCAGCGGTTATCACGTTTGCCTCACACGCGAAAAATCCCCGGTTCGAAACCGGACGGGAACAGCCTCTTTCTGTACGCTCCTGTACTTCACAGAGGTCTTGAGCGACCGGTCACATGTTCCTTTCCTTCTGAGTGACGTTCCTGCAACACTCTCCCGCTCCTCTTGGTGCGCTCATGCCGCAACACAGGAAGGCTGGAGCAGGTGGCTGTGGGCTTTGCGCACTGCCGAAATAGCTCAGCTGGGAGAGCGTTAGACTGAAGCTCTGAAGGTCCCTGGTTTGATCCCAGGTTTCGGCATTTTGTTTCATCGCGCCCTTTGTTCCTCTCTCCAGCGCCCCCTGCCTACAGTGACGCGTCCAGTCAGGCAGTACTCCTCTGTAAAGCGCCGTTCGTTCACGTCGATTGGCTTTTTTTTGCCTTCATTCGTGCGAGTAGTAAAAGCAGACGCCCCTATTCTGCCGTGAACCTGATTCGAACCGGGGTTGTTGCGGCCACAACGCAAAGTACTGACCACTATACGATCACAGCGAGTTACCGAGACACACGCGGCAGGGCGGAAAGGGCTGTGCTCTCTTCGTGTGACATAATTCGGAAAAGTCCTGACGTTGCATTTCAACTGAGCCCCAGTATACATCGACCCTTCGACACTCTGAGTGACAACTCTCTTGCGTGTTTTCTCATATTTATGTAGTTTGCTTGCATGATGCCGGGAACAGCATGGTTGTTCGCTGCCATATAGTCTAGCGGTTAGGGTTCCTGGTTTTCACCCAGGCGGTTCGACTCGGTTTTGCCTCCTGCTTTCCAAAAGATCAGCACCGTGTACGAAAGAGCCGCATTAAAACTACTCGAACGTGCAAAACGTGCGAGAAGAGGGGGCGCTTGTTTCCAACCGAAACTTCTCGCGTGTGAGACGAGCTGATCATCGCTGTGGGAGGGTTACTCTGGTAGACAGGGCTGACCTTCGGCAATAGGATTTATAGTCTCCAAGATGATATTTGCACTTTCTGGAGAGGCGATTTTCTCCACTTCAGTAGCCCGATTTCGTCGATTGCGTGGAGAGGGCTGTAGAATGTGGCGCCGCCTTTCCTGCTCCGTCCATGACAGGCGTGCTGGTCTCTGGAGAGAGAGCACGGTCCATCAGCGCACTCCAATAAAGGCACTGGAAGCAGCTAAATCGCATTGGCGAAGCTCAGCGCTGGGCCGCTGGGCACGTCTTACCACCGTTTCCGTAGTGTAGTGGTTATGACGTTCGCCTCACACGCGAAAGGTCCCCGGTTCGAAAGCGGCGGAAACAGACATCTTTTGTCGCCAGGCACAAAAGGGGATTGGGGATTCGCCTAGCGCTGTGATCGAACAGACCCACTGGACCCACCTCTTAGTGTGGCGGGATCTGCACAGTGCATGTCACAGCGCATCCTGCTTTCACTTCAAGGCGCGTCCTGATGCACCCCAGTCTCCCGCGTGACAGGTGGGGACAGGTGACAGGTCCTATACTAACGAGGAAGACATCGCTCTCTCCGACCCCCGGCATCGTGTCCCGACCCACCGTGCTGGAAGCCGACGCGTGCTGTGATTCCTTTACGGAGCAGAAATGACAACCGAGGAGCCGAGAGATCATTTCAGCATTTCGCGTCTGAACGGAAAACACAAACGACCAACTCGGAATGACTTGCCTTTGACGCTTCTCAAAGCGTTCTTTGTGCATCGAACAGACCCACTCACCTCTTAGTGTGGCGGGATCTGCACAGTGCATGTCGCAGCGCTTCCTGCTTTCACTTCAATGTGCTTCCTGATGTCGAGTCGACTGCCGTGCGGAGGCTCTGAAAGCGAGAGCAATGAAAAGGTGCACGACGCTGTGAAAGAAAACAGAGAAGTGAAAGGCAGTCATTTCTCTAAGGAGGTGAAAGAAAAGCTACTCCCTGTCGGGGAATCGAACCCCGGTCTCCCGCGTGACAGGCGGGGATACTTGCCACTATACTAACGAGGAAGACATCGCTCTCTCCAACCCCCGGCATCGTGTCCCGACCCAGCATGCTGGAAGCCGACGCGTGCTGTGATCCCTTTACGGAGCAGAAATGACAACCGAGGAGCCGAGAGATCATGTCAGCATTTCGCGTCTGAACGGAAAACACAAACGACCAACTCGGAATGACTTGCCTTTGACGCTTTTCAAAGTGTTCTTTGTGCACGACGACTGCGCCGCCTAGCAGATACAAAGGGGTTGTACAACTTTGAACTAGCAAATGGAAGAGGGCTAAGCCCCCTCTCTTTTAGCCCAGGTTCGATCTGTCTCCCAGAATCACCAGGGCGCACACACACACACACACCCGTGCCGTTGAAGTGCTCTGCTTCATTTCTAAGGGCAACTCAACATTCACTCCTACCCCGAGTGCAGAAAAGACAGCATCCACAGCAACAACAGCTCAGGTCTCTGCACAGGAGCTAAGCTGCCCTCATCTCCTCTGCTCTGCGGCTCCTGCGGAGTGGAGTCCTGCCTGGAGCCGTGTTTGCAGGCGGCGGCTCCCCGCGCCCTGTCTGGGCGTCGTGTCCAAGAGCTCCTGGGAGGAAGAGAGAGCCCTCCCACTCGGGGGCTTTTCCACGGTCTGTGTGAGGAGGGGCGGGTGTGTCCAGTAGCTTATCGAGCGGAAGCCTGGGGCGGCGGAGAGCTGTGATCGTGCAGACCTTGAGGTGTCACCTCTTTGTCTGCTTTCCCGCCCCCCCTCCGCCCAAGCTCTGCTCCAAAGTAGCCCGGCAACCCCTCACACCTGCACGTGTCACAACCTAAGGTGCGGTCATGAGACACCCATGGGGTGTCGTTCTGTTCTTGCTAATTGTTTCCTGCCCGTCGCAGGCAGGAGTCCATGCGAGGAAGATGCGCTGGACAGAGCTCAGAGGGCGCAGCTGGGTGGCTTTCCTTCTGAGTGACGTTCCTGCAACACTCTCCCGCTACTCTTGGTGCGCTCATGCCACAACACAGGAAGGCTGGAGCAGGTGGCTGTGGGCTTTGCGCACTGCCGAAATAGCTCAGTTGGGAGAGCGTTAGACTGAAGATCTAAAGGTCCCTGGTTCGATCCCGGGTTTCGGCATTTCGTTTCATCGCGACCTTTGTTCCTCTCTCCAGCGCCACCTGCCTAAAGTGACGCGTCCCTTTCTCAGCCCGAAACGCAAGCGAGACACCAGCAGCAGTCCCTACAGGTTTCCGTAGTGTAGCGGCTATCACGTTCGCCTAACACGCGAAAGGTCCCCGGTTCGAGACCGGGCGGAAACAGCCTCGTTTTGCACGCTCCTGTACTTCACAGAGGTCTTGAGCGACCGGTCATTTGTTCCCAATGTATTTCCGGTGCCTTCGTGCACTCTTGTACCAAACGCACGTTCCTTCTGTACGCGGAGCCGATCATTTGCAATTGGGCTGTGCCGACAGACCAGGTCGAGCTCTGTCGGCTCAAAAGCAGCGCAGGACCTGCAAGAACAACAGAAAGATTAGCATCCAGCGGGGGCCTCTTAGTGAGCCCAAGAGCTCATCAAGAATCGGCTCCAGCAACAGGGCTGGGCGCATTGTTCCATTCTCCGCCCACTCTCGGTGTAAACAAGTCCCTCCTGGTCTCTGCTTGAAATGCACTTTCCTGCGTTTGCTTTGGTGTAACTGGCTTCCCCTGCATGGGCGAATGTGAAGAAGATCCTTAGTAAGTCATTGAAGAAAACCGAGAAGAGGTCGGAGTGGCCTCTGTCGTTCATCAACGATCCAGTCAGGCAGTACTCCTCTGTAAAGCGCCGTTCGTTCACGTCGATTGGCTTTTTTTTGCCTTCATTCGTGCGAGTAGTAAAAGCAGACGCCCCTATTCTGCCGTGAACCGGATTCGAACCGGAGTTGTTGCGGCCACAACGCAAAGTACTGACCACTATACGATCACAGCGAGTTACCGAGACACACGCGGCAGGGTGGAAAGGGCTGTGCTCTCTTCGTGTGACATAATTCGGAAAAGTCCTGACGTTGCATTTCAACTGAGCCCCAGTATACATCGACCCTTCGACACTCTGAGTGACAACTCTCTTGCGTGTTTTCTCATATTTATGTAGTTTGCTTGCATGATGCCGGGAACAGCATGGTTGTTCGCTGCCATATAGTCTAGCGGTTAGGGTTCCTGGTTTTCACCCAGGCGGTTCGACTCGGTTTTGCCTCCTGCTTTCCAAAAGATCAGCACCGTGTACGAAAGAGCCGCATTAAAACTACTCGAACGTGCAAAACGTGCGAGAAGAGGGGGCGCTTGTTTCCAACCGAAACTTCTCGCGTGTGAGACGAGCTGATCATCGCTGTGGGAGGGTTACTCTGGTAGACAGGGCTGACCTTCGGCAATAGGATTTATAGTCTCCAAGATGATATTTGCACTTTCTGGAGAGGCGATTTTCTCCACTTCAGTAGCCCGATTTCGTCGATTGCGTGGAGAGGGCTGTAGAATGTGGCGCCGCCTTTCCTGCTCCGTCCATGACAGGCGTGCTGGTCTCTGGAGAGAGAGCACGGTCCATCAGCGCACTCCAATAAAGGCACTGGAAGCAGCTAAATCGCATTGGCGAAGCTCAGCGCTGGGCCGCTGGGCACGTCTTACCACCGTTTCCGTAGTGTAGTGGTTATGACGTTCGCCTCACACGCGAAAGGTCCCCGGTTCGAAAGCGGCGGAAACAGACATCTTTTGTCGCCAGGCACAAAAGGGGATTGGGGATTCGCCTAGCGCTGTGATCGAACAGACCCACTGGACCCACCTCTTAGTGTGGCGGGATCTGCACAGTGCATGTCACAGCGCATCCTGCTTTCACTTCAAGGCGCGTCCTGATGCACCCCAGTCTCCCGCGTGACAGGTGGGGACAGGTGACAGGTCCTATACTAACGAGGAAGACATCGCTCTCTCCGACCCCCGGCATCGTGTCCCGACCCACCGTGCTGGAAGCCGACGCGTGCTGTGATTCCTTTACGGAGCAGAAATGACAACCGAGGAGCCGAGAGATCATTTCAGCATTTCGCGTCTGAACGGAAAACACAAACGACCAACTCGGAATGACTTGCCTTTGACGCTTCTCAAAGCGTTCTTTGTGCATCGAACAGACCCACTCACCTCTTAGTGTGGCGGGATCTGCACAGTGCATGTCGCAGCGCTTCCTGCTTTCACTTCAATGTGCTTCCTGATGTCGAGTCGACTGCCGTGCGGAGGCTCTGAAAGCGAGAGCAATGAAAAGGTGCACGACGCTGTGAAAGAAAACAGAGAAGTGAAAGGCAGTCATTTCTCTAAGGAGGTGAAAGAAAAGCTACTCCCTGTCGGGGAATCGAACCCCGGACTCCCGCGTGACAGGCGGGGATACTTGCCACTATACTAACGAGGAAGACATCGCTCTCTCCAACCCCCGGCATCGTGTCCCGACCCAGCATGCTGGAAGCCGACGCGTGCTGTGATCCCTTTACGGAGCAGAAATGACAACCGAGGAGCCGAGAGATCATGTCAGCATTTCGCGTCTGAACGGAAAACACAAACGACCAACTCGGAATGACTTGCCTTTGACGCTTTTCAAAGTGTTCTTTGTGCACGACGACTGCGCCGCCTAGCAGATACAAAGGGGTTGTACAACTTTGAACTAGCAAATGGAAGAGGGCTAAGCCCCCTCTCTTTTAGCCCAGGTTCGATCTGTCTCCCAGAATCACCAGGGCGCACACACACACACACACCCGTGCCGTTGAAGTGCTCTGCTTCATTTCTAAGGGCAACTCAACATTCACTCCTACCCCGAGTGCAGAAAAGACAGCATCCACAGCAACAACAGCTCAGGTCTCTGCACAGGAGCTAAGCTGCCCTCATCTCCTCTGCTCTGCGGCTCCTGAGGAATGGAGTCCTGCCTGGAGCCGTGTTTGCAGGCGGCGGCTCCCCGCGCCCTGTCTGGGCGTCGTGTCCAAGAGCTCCTGGGAGGAAGAGAGAGCCCTCCCACTCGGGGGCTTTTCCACGGTCTGTGTGAGGAGGGGCGGGTGTGTCCAGTAGCTTATCGAGCGGAAGCCTGGGGCGGCGGAGAGCTGTGATCGTGCAGACCTTGAGGTGTCACCTCTTTGTCTGCTTTCCCGCCCCCCCTCCGCCCAAGCTCTGCTCCAAAGTAGCCCGGCAACCCCTCACACCTGCACGTGTCACAACCTAAGGTGCGGTCATGAGACACCCATGGGGTGTCGTTCTGTTCTTGCTAATTGTTTCCTGCCCGTCGCAGGCAGGAGTCCATGCGAGGAAGATGCGCTGGACAGAGCTCAGAGGGCGCAGCTGGGTGGCTTTCCTTCTGAGTGACGTTCCTGCAACACTCTCCCGCTACTCTTGGTGCGCTCATGCCACAACACAGGAAGGCTGGAGCAGGTGGCTGTGGGCTTTGCGCACTGCCGAAATAGCTCAGTTGGGAGAGCGTTAGACTGAAGATCTAAAGGTCCCTGGTTCGATCCCGGGTTTCGGCATTTCGTTTCATCGCGACCTTTGTTCCTCTCTCCAGCGCCACCTGCCTAAAGTGACGCGTCCCTTTCTCAGCCCGAAACGCAAGCGAGACACCAGCAGCAGTCCCTACAGGTTTCCGTAGTGTAGCGGCTATCACGTTCGCCTAACACGCGAAAGGTCCCCGGTTCGAGACCGGGCGGAAACAGCCTCGTTTTGCACGCTCCTGTACTTCACAGAGGTCTTGAGCGACCGGTCATTTGTTCCCAATGTATTTCCGGTGCCTTCGTGCACTCTTGTACCAAACGCACGTTCCTTCTGTACGCGGAGCCGATCATTTGCAATTGGGCTGTGCCGACAGACCAGGTCGAGCTCTGTCGGCTCAAAAGCAGCGCAGGACCTGCAAGAACAACAGAAAGATTAGCATCCAGCGGGGGCCTCTTAGTGAGCCCAAGAGCTCATCAAGAATAGGCTCCAGCAACAGGGCTGGGCGCATTGTTCCATTCTCCGCCCACTCTCGGTGTAAACAAGTCCCTCCTGGTCTCTGCTTGAAATGCACTTTCCTGCGTTTGCTTTGGTGTAACTGGCTTCCCCTGCATGGGCGAATGTGAAGAAGATCCTTAGTAAGTCATTGAAGAAAACCGAGAAGAGGTCGGAGTGGCCTCTGTCGTTCATCAACGATCCAGTCAGGCAGTACTCCTCTGTAAAGCGCCGTTCGTTCACGTCGATTGGCTTTTTTTTGCCTTCATTCGTGCGAGTAGTAAAAGCAGACGCCCCTATTCTGCCGCGATCCGGATTCGAACCGGGGTTGTTGCGGCCACAACGCAAAGTACTGACCACTATACGATCACAGCGAGTTACCGAGACACACGCGGCAGGGCGGAAAGGGCTGTGCTCTCTTCGTGTGACATAATTCGGAAAAGTCCTGACGTTGCATTTCAACTGAGCCCCAGTATACATCGACCCTTCGACACTCTGAGTGACAACTCTCTTGCGTGTTTTCTCATATTTATGTAGTTTGCTTGCTTGATGCCGTGAACAGCATGGTTGTTCGCTGCCATATAGTCTAGCGGTTAGGGTTCCTGGTTTTCACCCAGGCGGTTCGACTCGGTTTTTCCTCCTGCTTTCCAAAAGATCAGCACCGTGTACGAAAGAGCCGCATTAAAACTACTCGAACGTGCAAAACGTGCGAGAAGAGGGGGCGCTTGTTTCCAACCGAAACTTCTCGCGTGTGAGACGAGCTGATCATCGCTGTGGGAGGGTTACTCTGGTAGACAGGGCTGACCTTCGGCAATAGGATTTATAGTCTCCAAGATGATATTTGCACTTTCTGGAGAGGCGATTTTCTCCACTTCAGTAGCCCGATTTCGTCGATTGCGTGGAGAGGGCTGTAGAATGTGGCGCCGCCTTTCCTGCTCCGTCCATGACAGGCGTGCTGGTCTCTGGAGAGAGAGCACGGTCCATCAGCGCACTCCAATAAAGGCACTGGAAGCAGCTAAATCGCATTGGCGAAGCTCAGCGCTGGGCCGCTGGGCACGTCTTACCACCATTTCCGTAGTGTAGTGGTTATCACGTTCGCCTCACACGCGAAAGATCTCCGGTTCGAAACCGGGCGGAAACCGACATCTTTTGTCGCCAGGCACAAAAGGGGATTGGGGATTCGCCTAGCGCTGTGATCGAACAGACCCACTGGACCCACCTCTTAGTGTGGCGGGATCTGCACAGTGCATGTCACAGCGCATCCTGCTTTCACTTCAAGGCGCGTCCTGATGCACCCCAGTCTCCCGCGTGACAGGTGGGGACAGGTGACAGGTCCTATACTAACGAGGAAGACATCGCTCTCTCCGACCCCCGGCATCGTGTCCCGACCCACCGTGCTGGAAGCCGACGCGTGCTGTGATTCCTTTACGGAGCAGAAATGACAACCGAGGAGCCGAGAGATCATTTCAGCATTTCGCGTCTGAACGGAAAACACAAACGACCAACTCGGAATGACTTGCCTTTGACGCTTCTCAAAGCGTTCTTTGTGCATCGAACAGACCCACTCACCTCTTAGTGTGGCGGGATCTGCACAGTGCATGTCGCAGCGCTTCCTGCTTTCACTTCAATGTGCTTCCTGATGTCGAGTCGACTGCCGTGCGGAGGCTCTGAAAGCGAGAGCAATGAAAAGGTGCACGACGCTGTGAAAGAAAACAGAGAAGTGAAAGGCAGTCATTTCTCTAAGGAGGTGAAAGAAAAGCTACTACCCGTCGGGGAATCGAACCCCGGTCTCCCGCGTGACAGGCGGGGATACTTGCCACTATACTAACGAGGAAGACATCGCTCTCTCCAACCCCCGGCATCGTGTCCCGACCCAGCATGCTGGAAGCCGACGCGTGCTGTGATCCCTTTACGGAGCAGAAATGACAACCGAGGAGCCGAGAGATCATGTCAGCATTTCGCGTCTGAACGGAAAACACAAACGACCAACTCGGAATGACTTGCCTTTGACGCTTTTCAAAGTGTTCTTTGTGCACGACGACTGCGCCGCCTAGCAGATACAAAGGGGTTGTACAACTTTGAACTAGCAAATGGAAGAGGGCTAAGCCCCCTCTCTTTTAGCCCAGGTTCGATCTGTCTCCCAGAATCACCTGGGCGCGCACACACACACACCCGTGCCGTTGAAGTGCTCTGCTTCATTTCTAAGTGCAACTCAACATTCACTCCTACCCCGAGTGCAGAAAAGACAGCATCCACAGCAACAACAGCTCAGGTCTCTGCACAGGAGCTAAGCTGCCCTCATCTCCTCTGCTCTGCGGCTCCTGCGGAGTGGAGTCCTGCCTGGAGCCGTGTTTGCAGGCGGCGGCTCCCCGCGCCGTCTGGGCGTCGTGTCCAAGAGCTCCTGGGAGGAAGAGCGAGCCCTCCCACTCGGGGGCTTTTCCACGGTCTGTGTGAGGAGGGGCGGGTGTGTCCAGTAGCTTATCGAGCGGAAGCCTGGGGCGGCGGAGAGCTGTGATCGTGCAGACCTTGAGGTGTCACCTCTTTGTCTGCTTTCCCGCCCCCCCTCCGCCCAAGCTCTGCTCCAAAGTAGCCCGGCAACCCCTCACACCTGCACGTGTCACAACCTAAGGTGCGGTCATGAGACACCCATGGCGTGTCGTTCTGTTCTTGCTAATTGTTTCCTGCCCGTCGCAGGCAGGAGTCCATGCGAGGAAGATGCGCTGGACAGAGCTCAGAGGGCGCAGCTGGGTGGCTTTCCTTCTGAGTGACGTTCCTGCAACACTCTCCCGCTACTCTTGGTGCGCTCATGCCACAACACAGGAAGGCTGGAGCAGGTGGCTGTGGGCTTTGCGCACTGCCGAAATAGCTCAGTTGGGAGAGCGTTAGACTGAAGATCTAAAGGTCCCTGGTTCCATCCCGGGTTTCGGCATTTTGTTTCATCGCGCCCTTTGTTCCTCTCTCCAGCGCCACCTGCCTAAAGTGACGCGTCCCTTTCTCAGCCCGAAACGCAAGCGAGACACCAGCAGCAGTCCCTACAGGTTTCCGTAGTGTAGCGGCTATCACGTTTGCCTAACACGCGAAAGGTCCCCGGTTCGAGACCGGGCGGAAACAGCCTCGTTTTGCACGCTCCTGTACTTCACAGAGGTCTTGAGCGACCGGTCATTTGTTCCCAATGTATTTCCGGTGCCTTCGTGCACTCTTGTACCAAACGCACGTTCCTTCTGTACGCGGAGCCGATCATTTGCAATTGGGCTGTGCCGACAGACCAGGTCGAGCTCTGTCGGCTCAAAAGCAGCGCAGGACCTGCAAGAACAACAGAAAGATTAGCATCCAGCGGGGGCCTCTTAGTGAGCCCAAGAGCTCATCAAGAATCGGCTCCAGCAACAGGGCTGGGCGCATTGTTCCATTCTCCGCCCACTCTCGGTGTAAACAAGTCCCTCCTGGTCTCTGCTTGAAATGCACTTTCCTGCGTTTGCTTTGGTGTAACTGGCTTCCCCTGCATGGGCGAATGTGAAGAAGATCCTTAGTAAGTCATTGAAGAAAACCGAGAAGAGGTCGGAGTGGCCTCTGTCGTTCATCAACGATCCAGTCAGGCAGTACTCCTCTGTAAAGCGCCGTTCGTTCACATCGATTGGCTTTTTTTTGCCTTCATTCGTGCGAGTAGTAAAAGCAGACGCCCCTATTCTGCCGTGACCCGGATTCGAACCGGGGTTGTTGCGGCCACAACGCAAAGTACTGACCACTATACGATCACAGCGAGTTACCGAGACACACGCGGCAGGGCGGAAAGGGCTGTGCTCTCTTCGTGTGACATAATTCGGAAAAGTCCTGACGTTGCATTTCAACTGAGCCCCAGTATACATCGACCCTTCGACACTCTGAGTGACAACTCTCTCGCGTGTTTTCTCATATTTATGTAGTTTGCTTGCTTGATGCCGTGAACAGCATGGTTGTTCGCTGCCATATAGTCTAGCGGTTAGGGTTCCTGGTTTTCACCCAGGCGGTTCGACTCGGTTTTGCCTCCTGCTTTCCAAAAGATCAGCACCGTGTACGAAAGAGCCGCATTAAAACTACTCGAACGTGCAAAACGTGCGAGAAGAGGGGGCGCTTGTTTCCAACCGAAACTTCTCGCGTGTGAGACGAGCTGATCATCGCTGTGGGAGGGTTACTCTGGTAGACAGGGCTGACCTTCGGCAATAGGATTTATAGTCTCCAAGATGATATTTGCACTTTCTGGAGAGGCGATTTTCTCCACTTCAGTAGCCCGATTTCGTCGATTGCGTGGAGAGGGCTGTAGAATGTGGCGCCGCCTTTCCTGCTCCGTCCATGACAGGCGTGCTGGTCTCTGGAGAGAGAGCACGGTCCATCAGCGCACTCCAATAAAGGCACTGGAAGCAGCTTAATCGCATTGGCGAAGCTCAGCGCTGGGCCGCTGGGCACGTCTTACCACCGTTTCCGTAGTGTAGTGGTTATCACGTTCGCCTCACACGCGAAAGGTCCCCGGTTCGAAACCGGGCGGAAACAGACATCTTTTGTCGCCAGGCACAAAAGGGGATTGGGGATTCGCCTAGCGCTGTGATCGAACACACCCACTGGACCCACCTCTTAGTGTGGCGGGATCTGCACAGTGCATGTCACAGCGCATCCTGCTTTCACTTCAAGGCGCGTCCTGATGCACCCCAGTCTCCCGCGTGACAGGTGGGGACAGGTGACAGGCCCTATACTAACGAGGAAGACATCGCTCTCTCCGACCCCCGGCATCGTGTCCCGACCCACCGTGCTGGAAGCCGACGCGTGCTGTGATTCCTTTACGGAGCAGAAATGACAACCGAGGAGCCGAGAGATCATTTCAGCATTTCGCGTCTGAACGGAAAACACAAACGACCAACTCGGAATGACTTGCCTTTGACGCTTCTCAAAGCGTTCTTTGTGCATCGAACAGACCCACTCACCTCTTAGTGTGGCGGGATCTGCACAGTGCATGTCGCAGCGCTTCCTGCTTTCACTTCAATGTGCTTCCTGATGTCGAGTCGACTGCCGTGCGGAGGCTCTGAAAGCGAGAGCAATGAAAAGGTGCACGACGCTGTGAAAGAAAACAGAGAAGTGAAAGGCAGTCATTTCTCTAAGGAGGTGAAAGAAAAGCTACTACCCGTCGGGGAATCGAACCCCGGTCTCCCGCGTGACAGGCGGGGATACTTGCCACTATACTAACGAGGAAGACATCGCTCTCTCCAACCCCCGGCATCGTGTCCCGACCCAGCATGCTGGAAGCCGACGCGTGCTGTGATCCCTTTACGGAGCAGAAATGACAACCGAGGACCCGAGAGATCATTTCAGCATTTCGCGTCTGAACGGAAAACACAAACGACCAACTCGGAATGACTTGCCTTTGACGCTTCTCAAAGTGTTCTTTGTGCACGACGACTGCGCCGCCTAGCAGATACAAATGGGTTGTACAACTTTGAACTAGCAAATGGAAGAGGGCTGAAGTAAGAGACAAGATGTAAGAAGGGTTAACTTAAGTCAGTTCTGCCTGAAAATTAGACTTCTAAGCAACAGGGGTTTATGGCAGGAAAGGGGGTTAACTGATAAGGATTCCAGATGCGAGGGGGCATAATCTTAAACTGGCCATTTGGCCAGGGCCTCTTAACTGGCCAAATACCATGACCCCCCCTTACCATAACACCGAATGACGTCTGAAGCAGCAAGGAAGGACTATATAACCTAAAAGTTTGTACCGGCACATCGAACAATACTTCGGTTTTGTTGTTTCTTGCGGGAAACAAGACTTCAGCTTTATTGTTCCTTGCATGCAATACACTCATCTGTTTTACTTCATCTCAGGATCCAGAACCTTATTCCTTCTGTTACAACAAATTTGGCGTAGTCGGCGGATGCTCCAGAAGGCGCAAAACTTCCCATCCGCAGGAGAGACGGTCAGCGCTCACATTACTAAGAGGTAAGGACTCCTCTTTTTTAAAAAAAAAAGTCCCGACTCTCTCTGATCGATTGGGAAATCTCTGCTCCCTGCGAGAATCGCCTGAGATGACGGAGTAAACGTGAGTTCCTGAATTCCTCTGGCCCGGGGAAGACACCGGTGTATGTAATGGGTGGTTTGCTGTAAGCCCAGAATTTGGTCTGGCAGGCGGTCCGCGGTATTGTGTACAGGCGTTCGAAGCTGGTGTAGGCGTCCCACACTGACAGATTGAAGAAACTGAGTCTCTTTAGTCTGAAGGGAGTGTCCCACACTGACAGGCCGGAGGAACTGAGTCTCTTTAGTCTGAAGGGAGTGTCTCACACTGACAGGCCGGAGGAACTGGGTCTCTTTAGTCTGAAGGGAGTGTCTCACACTGACAGATTGAAGAAACTGAGTCTCTTTAGTCTGAAGGGAGTGAACCCAGGTGCCCTGTGCTGAGCCAGGATCAGGGTGGAGTGGCGATTGCCATGATCCGGCGAGCACAAAGCTTCATCAGCTGCCCTTTGCCACAGGAGGTAAGAGGATGTCCAGTGATGACGTGCTTCCCTGTCCGTCGTGGCAGTGAACAGGTCCTGGTTACAGGATCTCTAAAAAAGGAAATAAAGACTGAAATCAGATCCGACCCACCATGCTGCCACGGCGACGGTGCACTGCCCAGTGAAAGTGGCAGCCTGTCCCTGGACTGTGGGTGGAAACTGGAGCACCTGGAGGAAACCCCCACAGACCAGGGAGAGAACATGCAAACTCCACACAGACAGCACCCACACCCCAGGTCCGGCACTGTGAAGCATGCCCGACGATGCGGAAGGGCTTTTACAAATGAGTGTGTAACTCACACTGGTGCCCAGGATGGCCTGCTACCGGAACGCAACCTAATTTTCTTCATGCAGTTTGTTCGAAGCGGTTCGCAGGAGCTGGAGGTGAGGACTGAGCTGGGGTCCAGTGTGCGAGAGTGACTGCTGATGTCACGTGTGTGTGTGTGTGTGTGTGTGTGTGTGTGTGTGTGTGTGTGTGTGTGTGTGTGTCTGGATCATTGTGAGCGCCGTCAGGTTTGTGTATTTGTTTAAACAAGAGGACGTGTCTGTTCGGGTCTGACTCTGTGTGAGGGTGCAGCTCTAACTGTGCGCGCTGGCCTGTCTATCTCTCTACACTGCATGAGGGGCTAAATCTGCCTCCGAGAGCCCGACTTTTCAGAAGAAAAATCTATGAAAAGGCACGGCCTGGCCCTCTTCTCTTGCTCCCGATATATAACACACTGGGGGATGAAGCTGGTGTCTTCAGCTGTAACCCTAGCTATTTATGCAAACAGCTCTTTTATGAAAAGCAGCTCTAGGCCTAGACAAGAGGAACAGATTAAACAAATCTTGGATTTATGACTTATTCAAAGCAGACTGAGCGCTGCTATACTGTATGTAGGAGCCAGAGATGAAGAATGAGCTATTTAAGGAAATCAGGAGTGTGAGAGAGGGAGTGTGTGTTTTTCCTCCCAATAGGGAAGGCTTGTGGTTCTTTCTGCTTTTCTGCACAGGCTGCCAACGTGAGTACGTGTTGGGTTCTTGGTTTGAATGCTCGAGTTGTCAGGCTGGCGTTTTTTGTTCCTGTTGGAGCCCATAATTGTGAACAAGGCGCTTGAGGACGTCTCTGTGCGGGTGTGAATTTGTAATGAGGTGTGTGTGCCTCTCTGTTTCAGTATAAAAAATGCATTTAAGACATTCAGCCTTTTCATGTTCCTAATATTCTTTCTTTCTCGACAATAATAACTAAGGTGGCTGCTGGAAGAGGTGTTAATGGGGCCAGCAGGGGGCGCTCTCACCCTGCGGTCTGTGTGGGTCCAAATGCCCCAGTCTAGTGATGGGGACACTGGACTGTAAACTGGCGCCGTCCTTCGGATGAGACGTAAAACCGAGGTCCTGACTCTCTGTGGTCATTAAAAATCCCAGGGTGTTTTTCGAAAAGAGTAGGGGTTTTACCCCAGTGTCCTAGCCAAATTTCCCATTGACCCTTACCAATCATGGCCTCCTAATAACCCCCATTTATGAATTGGCTTCATTACTCTGCTCTCCTCCCCACTGATAGCTGGTGTGAGGGGAGCGTTCTGGTGCACTATGGCTGCCGTCGCATCATCCAGGTGGATGCTGCACATTGGTGGTGGTGGAGGGGAGTCCCCATGTCCTGCAAAGCGCTTTGAGTGGAGTGTCCAGAAAAGCACTATATAAGTGTAAGCAATTATTATTCATTATAATGTAATAAGTCTATTATTTCTCACCCCTCCATTGCAAGGCATACACAACACAAACACCAGGAACAATTATCTCAGAGCCAGTTAACCTCCCAGAAGAAATAAAAGGTGTTAAAAGTAAGTATCTCCTTTAGGTGAGGACAGACTGGGTCAAACAAAAACAACATTTGAAGTGAATTGCAAATGTACTGAGTTGTGATGCAACTGTAACTTGAACCTAACATGACTGGGGCGTGCATTTTTGAAATTGCATTTTCAGAGCTGAAATACAAATGAAGCTGATCGCAGTCCAAACTCAAGGTATTATTGTAAAACTAAATATTCAACATGTTTCTACCTGTCCCTTTTCAGCTCACTCAGAAGTCCATAGCCTGCAGCCTGGTGCCTCTCTGTCTCTCTCCCTCCACACTGCTGGTCCAGTGGAGGTGCTGTTTGATCCTGCAGGATCTGTCCAGTCTCGTATAGTCTTACTGAGCAGAGCAGGGCTCCCTGGCCCCAGGTACGAACAGTGAGTGTCAGTGCAGAACAGCTCTCTGACACTCCGCTCCCTCACTCCAGCTGATCAGGGCAACTACACAGTGAGGGACCTTAAGGGAAGCAGTATCAGCACTGTGATCGTCACTGTGGGTGGTAAGCAGGTCTACAGTAGGGTCACTAGAGGGCTCTATATTCTTGACAGAGTGTGTTCTTATATCATCCTCTGTCCTGATTGTCTTTCAGCTCACAGAGACACTGTCACCCTGCAGCCTAAAGCCTCTCTGTCTGTCCCTCTATTCACTGGAGAGCCAGTGGAGGTGCTGTTTGATCCTGCAGGAGGTGGAAACTGGACCTCAGTGTGTTCTGTCCAGAACAGCACAGCCAGCTGTGTCCCCCAGTACAGTTTTTTTTTTTTTTTGATGATTAGCCATATGTTGATTACAATATTGTACATAATGTATAATTTGAACTCGATATTTTTCAGGAGTGAATGATTGTATATTTTCAGAATAAATTTCGAAACCAAATTATTGTCCCTCGATCTCTGTCTCTCTCTCACCCTGCTGTCTGTCTGTCCCTGCCTCTCTGTCTCTCTCTTTCAGCCCCGTCTGTCAGTCTGTCTGTCCCTCGATCTCTGTCTCTCTCTCTCTCTTTCCTCTCTCTCTCTCGGTTTGTTTGTCCCTCAATCTCAATCTTTCTCTTTGCCCGCTGTCTTTCTGTGCCTTCATCTTTGTCTCTCTCTCTCCTTCCTTTCTGTCTGTCTCTCTGTCTGTCCTGCGTTGTCCCAGCTGGGCCTGTCTCCCCGGCTCTCTGCCTTCAGCTCTGTTCGCCGATGTCCCACCAGCCCGTCTCTCTCTGAGCCTGTCTCTTGACTTGCAGGAGGAAGAGGAGGTGGAGACAGCTCCTTCGGCAGGAGAGAGGAAGGAGGTCAGTGCTGGTCCCACCCTGCTTCCTGTCCTGTCTGTGGTGGAGTTTCGCCGTCTTGTCTGTCCCTGGTTCTCAGTGTCTCTCTCTCTTTCAGCCCTGTCTGTCAGTGTCTCTCTCCTCCTCCTCTCTGTCCTCAGTGTGTCTCTCTCCTCCTCCTCTGTGTCCTGTGGTGTCCAGTCAGTGTGTCTCTCTCCTCCTCCTCTCTGTCCTGTGGTGTCCAGTCAGTATGTCTCTCTCGTCCTCCTCTCTGTCCTGTGGTGTCCAGGCAGTGTGTCTCTCTCCTCCTCCTCCTCTCTGTCCTGTGGTGTCCAGTGGGTCAGTATTAGTGGGCTACACCCAGGCTCACTCACCGCGAGTGTGATCTCAGCAGAGTCTCTGTGCTCTTGGGACACTTGACTCACCTGTCTCTCTCTTCCTCTCCCTGTGTTGTCCCTCTCCTGCCCCCTCTCTCCCTCCTCGGACTCCAGCTGGAGGAGGTCAAATCACCACCTCCTGTGAGACAGAAGAAAAAGAAGGTGGGTAATGCTCTGATCCTCTCTTTACTCTTGTCCAGTGTCCAGTCAGTGTCCAGTCAGTGTGTCTGTATGAACCCCTCTCTCTCTCAGTGCAGTGTTCATGTACTGGAGTGTCCACTCAGTGTATCTGTATGAAACCCTCTCTCTCAGTGCAGTGTTCATGTACTGGAATGTCCAGTCAGTGTGTCTGTATGAACCCCTCTCTCTCAGTGCAGTGTTCATGTACTGGAGTGTCCAGTCAGTGTGTCTGTGTGAACCCCTCTCTCTCTCAGTGCAGTGTTCATGTACTGGAGTGTCCAGTCAGTGTGTCTGTATGAACCCCTCTCTCTCTCAGTGCAGTGTTCATGTACTGGAGTGTCCAGTTGTGTGTCTGTATGAACCCCTCTCTCTCAGTGCAGTGTTCATGTCCTGGAGTGTCCAGTCCGATTCTTAACGTGACTCTCCTGTCTCTGCTTCAGAAGCGCTGGTGCATCTTTTTAAACTCCCTGAGCTGCGTGTCGGTGGAGACAGATGATCAGGATGAGCCGATGGAGGCGGTGGAGACTGTAGGTCAGGAGAGGAAGAGCGAGGGAGAGGAGGAGCAGGCTGCCGGGAAGGACAAGAAGAAGAAGAGGAGGTGCAGGTGAGCAGACAGGGGGGCGCCGCCCGGTCGTGTCTGTGATTCAAGGAAGAGTCTCCTCTTCCTGTTTGATGTCATGGTGACGTCTGTGTCTGTGTCCCTCACACCTGCAATAACAATATTCTTTCCAGGTTCCTTTCCTGGTTCTGTGCCAGCTAGGATCGGAGTCGCCTTCCCCACCAAGGACTGGACTGGACTGGACCGGAACTGAGGGACACCAGACTGGACTGGACTGGAGCTGAGGGACCCCAGACTGTGCTGGACCGAAGCTGAGGGACCCCAGACTGTGCTGGACTGAAGCTGAGGGACACCAGACTGGACTGGACTGGAGCTGAGGGACACCAGACTGGACTGGACTGGAGCTGAGGGACCCCAGACTGTGCTGGACCGAAGCTGAGGGACCCCAGTCTGTGCTGGACCGAAGCTGACGGACACCAGACTGGACTGGACTGGAGCTGAGGGACACCAGACTGGACTGGACTGGAGCTGAGGGACCCCAGACTGTGCTGGACCGAAGCTGAGGGACCCCAGTCTGTGCTGGACCGAAGCTGAGGGACCCCAGTCTGTGCTGGGCCGAAGCTGAGGGACACCAGACTGTGCTGGACCGAAGCTGAGGGACCCCAGACTGTGCTGGACTGAAGCTGAGGGACCCCAGACTGGACTGGACTGAAGCTGAGGGACCCCAGTCTGTGCTGGGCCGAAGTTGAGGGACACCAGACTGTGCTGGACTGAAGCTGAGGGACCCCAGACTGTGCTGGACTGAAGCTGAGGGACCCCAGACTGGACTGGACTGAAGCTGAGGGACCCCAGTCTGTGCTGGGCCGAAGTTGAGGGACACCAGACTGTGCTGGACCGAAGCTGAGGGACCCCAGACTGTGCTGGACTGAAGCTGAGGGACCCCAGACTGGACTGGACTGAAGCTGAGGGACCCCAGTCTGTGCTGGGCCGAAGTTGAGGGACACCAGACTGTGCTGGACCGAAGCTGAGGGACCCCAGACTGTGCTGGACTGAAGCTGAGGGACCCCAGACTGGACTGGACTGAAGCTGAGGGACCCCAGTCTGTGCTGGGCCGAAGCTGAGGGACCCCAGACTGTGCTGGACTGAAGCTGAGGGACCCCAGACTGGACTGGACTGAAGCTGAGGGACCCCAGTCTGTGCTGGGCCGAAGCTGAGGGACCCCAGTCTGGACTGCACTGGAGCAGAGGGACACCAGTCTGGACTGGACTGGAGCTGAGAGACACCAGACTGGACTGCACTGGAGCAGAGGGACACCAGTCTGGACTGGACTGGAGCTGAGGGACACCAGACGTGACTGGACTTTTGTAAAGCATCAATAAAACATTTTTTTAAAAAATCTGTTTAGCTTTTGGTTTTTTCCCTCCCCCCCCCCCCCCCCAAGGCTGCTGCTGGGAGAGGTGTGAGTGGGGCCAGCAGGGGGCGCTCTCACCCTGCGGTCTGTGTGGGTCCTGATGCCCCAGTATAGTGACGGGGGACACTGGACTGTAAACAGGCGCCGTCAAACCGAGGTCCTGACTCTCTGTGCTCATTAACAATCCCGGGGTGTTTCTGGAGAAGAGTAGGGGTGTTACCCCAGTGTCCTGGCCTGATTCCCCCCCTGGTCTTGACCCATCGAGGCCTCCTTATCACCCTACCTCTCTGAACTGGCTCCATCCCTCTGTTCCCTCTGCTGTGTGCTGAGCGGACTGGAGCATAATCCAGGTGGGGGCTGCACACTGGGGGGGCTGGAGGGGATCCCCCTGACCTGGGAAGAGCTCTGAGGGGAGGGTCCAGACTTATTAATTATTATTATTATTCGTGCTGCACTGGGCTAGCGCTGTAGTCTCTTCGAAACGTTTTGAACTGCCAGAAGAAGTTTTCACAACCCGGACTCGTGAAGGTACAGGTCTTCTCCCATCGTCCGGAGCAAGGTGTATCGTGTCCTGGTGATTTCTCCCGTTTCGAACGGAGTTTAATGTCGCATTTCTACTTTATTAGAGAGAGGCACTGAACATCCTGTGATAGACTACTGTCCTGTCCAGGGTGTGTGAGTGTGTGTGTGTCCTGTGATGGACTGCTGTCCTTTCCAGGGTGTGTGTGTGTCCTGTGATGGACTGGTGGATCACAATATTAATTCTCCTCCTTGATTCCCTCCTTCATCGCCAGAGTGAAAGCGGGACACGGCAGTAAAAGCTCAGCCCTGCGGGTGGTGGTCCTCTCGGCCACACGGGGGCGCTGTGGCCCCACGGGGGGGTTATGTTCAAGTCCCGCTGGGAATCGCACCGACGCGGCGGAGTTCGTGAACGTCCCAGACACCAAAAAAACGAGAGAGAGAAAAAAGGTCGTTTTCGAGGTTCAAGAAGCAACCCCGAGATTCAGAGTTTCCCCGCTGAGCTTACTCTGCCGAAAACACGCAGGTTTTATTTTTTTCCCGTGCCCCCCCTCACACAGGCCGTTTCTGTAGCGTGAAGTTGTGTTTTTTTGCGCAGCGGTCGGTGAGGGGCGAAATTGTATTTATTTTTTCCCACGGTCTGAAACAGAAACAGCCGGGTGGTGTTGTAGAGAGGTAGACGTTCCTGGTTTACCTCGTTTGCGAAGCCCGTTTTTTTTGGGGGGGGGGGGTCGTGAGGTCCCACGCAGCGCTCGTAAAAGAAAATGGCGTCTCTTTTCCCCGCAGGACGGGGGGGACCCGTGTTTTTTGGACGTGGCGTGGCCCGAAATGTCCGCCCTTGGGCGCTAGAGGGGGGTGGAGGTTGATCTTTCTTAGACTTGGGGGTAGGGGGGGGTTGCTAATTTCACTGAACCCCACCCCACGGAAACCCGTGTTGGACGTGGGGGTGCTGAATGCGCCCTCGACGTGATTTTGTCTTTAAATTCAAGTGCAGCTTTTGTAACCCTTGGGCCGGAAACACCTGGACCCGTTTCCCCTGCCTGTCCGAGGTGGCGACTACCGGGGTCGTACAGGGACACCCGGCTGGCCGCCGAGAGTTGGAAAAATAAAATGTCCGCCCCCCAAAAAAAAACAACCGTGAAAAATGGCGGCCATTTTTGTTTCGCGGCCGAGCCGTGAGCGCGTTTGGGGCGACGTCACGGAGGCGTCACAATGAGCCGCCTGACGTCACAGAGCGGCGGATTCTAGCGGGGGGCGGCGCCGGAGCCCCGTGAGCTCAGAGGAGTGAAGAGAGAGGAGGAGGAAAGCGCTATATAGTCTTTTCTAAATACGTGTTTCTTCCAATAAACTTACTTCGACTTAGATCGTTAATTTCAGCTTCAGAATCTCTCTTCAGAATCCCAGTGAAATCGGTAAGTCAGTCAAAAGCGCCGCTGGCGAGAAATATCAAAATAAGTGGAGAAATAAGTTGTTTTTTTTTACCGTTACTCAACTCTAATGGGTGTGATCGTGCTGTAAAAAGATATTGAGAGGAGGTGCACCTCTACACAGAGAGTGGTGGGGGTGGGGAACAAGCTGCCCAGCCCTGTGGTTGAAGCCGATACCCTGGCTTCTCTCCAGACACAGCTGAGTGAGCTCCTCCAGTCAGGACAGGAGGCTCTTCTGTACACAGAGGGTGGCGGGGGTGTGGAACAAAGCTGATACCCTGGCTCCTCTCCAGACACAGCTGGGTGAGCTCCTCCAGTCAGGACAGGAGGCTCTTCTGTACACCGAGGGTGGTGGGGGTGTGGAACAAAGCTGATACCCTGGCTTCTCTCCATACACAGCTGGGTGAGCTCCTCCAGTCAGGACAGGAGGCTCTTCTATACACAGAGGGGGGCGGGGGTGGGGAACAAGCCGCCCAGCTGTGTGGTTCCGCCCCCTCCCCTCCCCTCTGTGACTCTGCTTGTCTCGGCAGGACGATGGACCGACAGAGATGCCGCACGGCCGTGCGCGGTCACAGCAGGACCCGGGCCCGGCGAGGCGTCGTAAGTCCACCCCTCCCGCCCGCCGTCCAGCGTCCAGCGTCCAGCCCTCCTCCGACTGGCCTCTCCGCCCCCAGCAGCGCTCGCTGTATTATAATAATAATAATAATAATAAACTTCACTGATAGAGCACCTTTCACACACATAGCAGCGCAAAGCGCTTGACAGACCAGGTCTCACGGTAACACCTCCAGACGAGGAGAGACACTTCCAGTGGTGATCTTGACTGAGGACACGCCTCGGCTCAAGAGACAGGGTCGCGGGTCCGAGGAAAACCAAGCTGCAGGTCCATTATGGCCTTCTGAGAGCACAGATTGCCTCTGAACGTCCCAGACTCTTCCTGGACACACTGTAGAGACTCACCTGTCCAGACTCTTACTGGACACACTGTACACACTCACCTGTCCACACTCTCACTGGACACACTGTACACACTCACCTGTCCACACTTTCACTGGACACACTGTACACACTCACCTGTCCAGACTCTCACTGGACAGACTGTAGAGACTCACCTGTCCAGACTCTTTCTGGACACACTGGACACACTCACCTGTCCACACTCTCACTGGACACACTGTACACACTCACCTGTCCAGACTCTCACTGGACAGACTGTAGAGACTCACCTGTCCAGACTCTCACTGGACACACTGTACACACTCACCTGTCCACACTCTCACTGGACACACTGTAGAGACTGCCCAAGGCCTCTAGTCTCGACACGACTGGGCTGGGCTATGTGGTCAGAGCTGTCTCGGAGATGGGCTTTTTGGCGTCTTCACAGGTCACACCGGTCAGGCCGAACCCGGACTGGCAGCGGGAGAGGTCCCGGCCCAAATCCCGGTGCTTTTCCGTAAGTCTGACCCGGTCGCCTTCCGCGAGACTGGACCGGCCGCCCTGTGGTGGGCCCGGTGCCCCACATCTACCCTACAGCTCCCCACACTGACCCCTAAACTCCCGATACCCTACAGCTCCCCACACTGACCCCTAAACTCCCGATACCCTACAGCTCCCCACACTGACCCCTAAACTCCCGATACCCTACAGCTCCCCACTCTGACCCCTAAACTCCCGATACCCTACAGCTCCCCACACTGACCCCTAAACTCCCGATACCCTACAGCTCCCCACACTGACCCCTAAACTCCCGATACCCTACAGCTCCCCACACTGACCCCTAAACTCCCGATACCCTACAGCTACCCACACTGACCCCTAAACTCCCGATACCCTACAGCTCCCCACACTGACCCCTAAACTCCCGATACCCTACAGCTCCCCACACTGACCCCTAAACTCCCGATACCCTACAGCTACCCACACTGACCCCTAAACTCCCGATACCCTACAGCTCCCCACACTGACCCCTAAACTCCCGATACCCTACAGCTCCACACTCTGACCCCCACAGTCCTGATGGCCGAGAGGTCTCTGCTTGCTGTAGTGATTGAGTGAGCTCTGTGGGCCTGACCTCTGTCTTGTGTCCTCGTTTCCAGCGTCTCCTAGTGGTCCGTCATTTCTCAAGACCTGAAGGTGAGATCTGGGGAGGAGACAGAGCACCCCCTAACACCCCTGAGCTGGGTTACAGGGTAAGACAGCTTCTTACTGTTGGACACACCTGTCCACACTCTTACTGGACACACTGTCCACACTCGCCTGTCCGGACTCTTACTGGACACACTGGACACACTCACCTGTCCAGACTCTTGCTGGACACACTGTACACACTCACCTGTCCAGACTCTTACTGTCCACACTCACCTGTCCACACTCTCACTGGACACACTGTACAGACTCGCCTGTCCACACTCTCACTGGACACACTGTACACACTCACCTGTCCAGACTCTCACTGGACACACTGGACACACTCACCTGTCCAGACTCTCACTGGACACACTGTACACACTCACCTGTCCAGACTCTTTCTGGACACAGTGTACACACTCACCTGTCCAGACTCTCACTGGACACACTGGACACACTCACCTGTCCAGACTCTCACTGGACACACTGTAGAGACTCACCTGTCCACACTCTCACTGGACACACTGTACACTCTCACCTGTCCAGACTCTCACTGGACACACTGGACACACTCACCTGTCCAGACTCTTACTGGACACACTCACCTGTCCACACTCTCACTGGACACACTGGACACACTCACCTGTCCAGACTCTTACTGGACACACTGTACACACTCACCTGTCCACACTCTCACTGGACACACTGTCTACACTCACCTGTCCACACTCTCACTGTCCACACTCACCTATCCAGGCGTAGTCTCATCCCCCCTGCGTTGTGTCTCCCCCTCTCCCCGCTGGACAGAATCCTGTGGTGTCTTCTTGTCTCCCCGAGCTCGTCCGGAAGCTGGAGAGCGCGGCCGAGCTGCAGCTGGAGCTCCCGGGGTCGCCTGGCTCGTCCCGCTCGGGCTCGCCCGGCTCGTTCCGCTCGGTGTCCCCCCCGTCCTCGCCCGAGAGCCCCCTCCGCTCCCCGCCCCCGGCCCCCCCCTCCGGCCCCCTCAGGCCCCTGACCGCCCCGCCCCGCCGCCCCCCCTTCCTCGCCGCCATGCCCCTCGAGCCCCCCCTGCTGCCCGGGGCGGTGCCCCTGCCCCTGCCCCCGCCCGTCCTGCCCCCCATCGCCCGCCCGGCCCCGCCAGGCCCCGCCTGGGGCTCCCCGGTGCGGAGGGCAAGGAGAGAGGCGGAGATGTCTGACGAGGCAAGTGGGGCAGAGTCTGTCCGTCTGTCTGTCTGTCCGTCCATCTGTCTGTCTGTCTGTCTGTCCATCTGTCCGTCTGTCCGTCTGTCCGTCTGTCCGTCTGTCTGTCTGTCTGTCTGTCCATCCGTCTGTCCTTCTGTCCTTCTGTCCGTCCGTCTGTCTGTCTGTCCATCTGTCCTTCTGTCCGTCCGTCTGTCTGTCTGTCCATCTGTCCTTCTGTCCTTCTGTCCGTCTGTCCGTCTGTCCGTCCATCCGTCTGTCTGTCTGTTTGTCTGTCTGTCCATCTGTCCGTCTGTCTGTCTGTCTGTCTGTCTGTCTGTCCATCCGTCTGTCTGTCTGTCTGTCTGTCTGTCTGTCCATCCGTCTGTCTGTCCGTCTGTCCGTCTGTCCGTCTGTCTGTCTGTCTGTCCGTCCATCTGTCTGTCTGTCTGTCCGTCTGTCCGTCTGTCTGTCTGTCTGTCTGTCTGTCCATCTGTCCTGCTGTCCTTTTCTCTGTCTATCTTTCCTTCTGTCCATCTGTCCCTTTCACTGTCCTTCTGTCTTTCTGTTCTTTTCTCTTTCCATCTGTCCTTCTGACTTTCTGTTCTTTTCTCTGTCCATCTGTCTGTCCGTCCATCTGTCTGTCTGTCCATCTGTCTGTCTGTCCTTCTGTCCTTTTCTCTGTCCATCTTTCCTTCTGTCCATCTGTCCCTTTCACTGTCCTTCTGTCTTTCTGTTCTTTTCTCTGTCCATCTGTCCTTCTGACTTTCTGTTCTTTTCTCTGTCCATCTGTCCTTCTGTCCATCTCTTTCTGTCCGTCTGTCTTTCTGTCCGTCTGTCCTTCTGTCCTTTTCTCTGTCCATCTTTCCTTCTGTCCATCTGTCCCTTTCACTGTCCTTCTGTCTTTCTGTTCTTTTCTCTGTCCATCTGTCCTTCTGACTTTCTGTTCTTTTCTCTGTCCATCTGTCCTTCAGTCCATCTGTCTTTCTGTCCTTTTCTCTCTTTCTGTCCATCAGTCCATCTGTCCTTTTCTCTGTCTTTTTGTCCGTCTGTACTTCGCTCTTTCTGTCTTTCTGTCCTTCTGTCTGAGTCTCTGTGTTTGTCCCTCTCTCCCTGTCTCTCTCCCTGTGTCTCCCTGCTCTCTGTCTGTCCTGCGTTGTCCCAGCTGGGTCTCTCTCCCTGTGTCTCCCTGCTCTCTGTCTGTCCTGCGTTGTCCCAGCTGGGCCTGTCTCCCCGGCTCTCTGCCTTCAGCTCTGTTCGCCGATGTCCCGCCAGCCCGTCTCTCTCTCAGCCTGTCTCTTGACTTGCAGGAGGAAGAGGAGGTGGAGACAGCTCTTCCGGCAGGAGAGAGGAAGGAGGTCAGTGCTGGTCCCACCCTGCCCCCTGTCCTGTCTGTGGTGGAGTTTCGCCGTCTTGTCTGTCCCTGGGTCTCAGTGTCTCTCTCTCTTTCAGCCCTGTCTGTCAGTGTCTCTCTCTCGGCCTGCTGTCTGTCTGTCCCTGCCTCTCTGTCTCTCTCTCTTTCAGCCCTGTCTGTCAGTGTCTCTCTCTCGGCCTGCTGTCTCCCTGTCCCTGGGTCTCAGTGTCTCTCTCTCTTTCAGCCCTGTCTGTCAGTGTCTCTCTCCTCCTCCTCTCTGTCCTCAGTGTGTCTCTCTCCTCCTCCTCTCTGTCCTGTGGTGTCCAGGCAGTGTGTCTCTCTCCTCCTCCTCCTCTCTGTCCTGTGGTGTCCAGGCAGTGTGTCTCTCTCCTCCTCCTCCTCTCTGTCCTGTGGTGTCCAGTGGGTCAGTATTAGTGGGCTACACCCAGGCTCACTCCCTGCGAGTGTGATCTCAGCAGAGTCTCTGTGCTCTTGGGACACTTGACTCACCTGTCTCTCTCTTTCTCTCCCTGTGCTGTCCCTCTCCTGCCCCCTCTCTCCCTCCTCGGACTCCAGCTGGAGGAGGTCCAATCACCACCTCCTGTGAGACAGAAGAAAAAGAAGGTGGGTGATGCTCTGATCCTCTCTTTACTCCTGTCCAGTGTCCAATCAGTGTGTGTGTATGAACCCCTCTCTCTCTCAGTGCAGTGTTCATGTCCTGGAGTGTCCAGTCAGTGTGTCTGTATGAACCCCTCTCTCTCTCAGTGCAGTGTTCATGTCCTGGAGTGTCCAGTCAGTGTGTCTGTATGAACCCCTCTCTCTCTCAGTGCAGTGTTCATGTCCTGGAGTGTCCAGTCAGTGTGTCTGTATGAACCCCTCTCTCTCTCTCTCAGTGCAGTGTTCATGTCCTGGAGTGTCCAGTCAGTGTGTTTGTATGAACCCCTCTCTCTCTCAGTGCAGTGTTCATGTACTGGAGTGTCCAGTCAGTGTGTCTGTGTGAACCCCTCTCTCTCTCAGTGCAGTGTTCATGTACTGGAGTGTCCAGTCAGTGTGTCTGTGTGAACCCCTCTCTCTCTCAGTGCAGTGTTCATGTACTGGAGTGTCCAGTCCGACTCTTAACGTGACTCTCCTGTCTCTGCTTCAGAAGCGCCGATGCGTCTTTTTGATGTCCCTGAGCTGCGTGTCGGTGGAGCCAGAAGACCAGGACGAGCCGATGGAGACCGTAGCTCAGGAGAGGAAGAGCGAGGGAGAGGAGGAGCTGGCTGCCGGGAAGGACAAGAGGAGGAAGAGGAGGTGCAGGTGAGCAGACAGGGGGGCGCCGCCTGGTCGTGTCTGTGATTCAAGGAGGAGTCTCCTCTTGCTGTTTGATGTCATGGTGACGTCTGTGTCTGTGTCCCTCACACCTGCAATAACAATATTCTTTCCAGGTTCCTTTCCTGGTTCTGTGCCGGCTAAGATCTGGACTGGACTGGACTGGACTGGACTGGACTGGAGCTGAGGGACACCAGACGGAACTGGACAGGAGCCTAGGGACACCAGACTGGACTGGACCGGAGCTGAGAGACACCAGACTGGACTGGACTGGAGCTGAGGGACCCCAGACTGTGCTGGACCGAAGCTGAGGGACCCCAGTCTGGACCGAAGCTGAGGGACCCCAGACTGTGCTGGACCGAAGCTGAGGGACCCCAGTCTGTGCTGGGCCGAAGCTTAGGGACACCAGACTGTGCTGGACCGAAGCTGAGGGACCCCAGTCTGTGCTGGACCGAAGCTGAGGGACCCCAGACTGTGCTGGACCAAAGCTGAGGGACCCCAGTCTGGACCGAAGCTGAGGGACCCCAGTCTGTGCTGGACCGAAGCTGAGGGACCCCAGTCTGGACTGCACTGGAGCTGAGGGACACCAGACTGGACTGGAGCTGAGAGACACCAGACTGGACTGGAGCTGAGGGGCCCCAGACTGGACTGGACCGAAGCTGAGAGACACCAGACTGGACTGGAGCTGAGAGACACCAGACTGGACAGGACCAAAGCTGAGGGACCCCAGACTGTGCTGGACCGAAGCTGAGGGACCCCAGTCTGGACTGCACTGGAGCTGAGGGACCCCAGTCTGGACTGGACTGGAGCTGAGAGACACCAGACTGGACTGGACTGAAGCTTGTAATTTTTATTCTTTTGTTAGGGATCAATAAAAAAAAAATAAAAAAAAATCTGTTTAGCTTTTGGTTTTTTCCCTCCCCCCCCCCCCCCAAGGCTGCTGCTGGGAGAGGTGTGAGTGGGGCCAGCAGGGGGCGCTCTCACCCTGCGGTCTGTGTGGGTCCTGATGCCCCAGTATAGTGACGGGGGACACTGGACTGTAAACAGGCGCCGTCAAACCGAGGTCCTGACTCTCTGTGCTCATTAACAATCCTGGGGTGTCTCTGGAGAAGAGTAGGGGTGTTACCCCAGTGTCCTGGCCTGATTCCCCCCCTGGTCTTGACCCATCATGGCCTCCTAATCACCCCCCCCTCTCTGAACTGGCTCCATCCCTCTGTTCCCTCTGCTGTGTGCTGAGCGGACTGGAGCATCATCCAGGTGGGGGCTGCACACTGGGGGGGCTGGAGGGGATCCCCCTGACCTGGGAAGAGCTCTGAGGGGAGGGTCCAGACTTATTAATTATTATTATTATTCATGCTGCACTGGGCTTCAGTCCTGGCAGTGAGAGGGGGACTCTGTGATCAGGACAGATACTTATGACTGTATAATAACACACGATAGAAATGGAAAACAGGGTAGCGCTGTAGTCTCTTCGAAACGTTTTGAACTGCCAGAAGACGTTTTCACAACCCGGACTCGTGAAGGTACAGGTCTTCTCCCATCGTCCGGAGCAAGGTGTATCGTGTCCTGGTGATTTCTCCCGTTTTGAACGGAGTTTAATGTCGCGTTTCTACTTTATTAGAGAGAGGCACTGAACATCCTGTGATGGACTGGTGTCCTGTCCAGGTTGTGTGAGTGTGTGTGTGTCCTGTGATGGACTGGTGGCCTGTCCAGGGTGTGTGAGTGTGTGTGTGTCCTGTGATGGACTGGTGTCCTGTCCAGGGTGTGTGAGTGTGTGTGTGTGTCCTGTGATGGACTGGTGTCCTGTCCAGGGTGGGTGAGTGTGTGTGTGTGTCCTGTGATGGACTGCTGCCCTGTCCAGGGTGTGTGAGTGTGTGTGTGTGTCCTGTGATGGACTGGTGTCCTGTCCAGGGTGGGTGAGTGTGTGTGTGTCCTGTGATGGACTGCTGTCCTGTCCAGGGTTTGTATGTGTGTCCTGTGATGGATTGGTGTCCTGTGATGGACTGGTGTTCTATCCAGGGTGTGTGTGTCCTGTGATGGACTGGTGTCCTGTGATGGACTGGTGTTCTATCCAGGGTGTGTGTGTCCTGTGATGGACTGGTGTCCTGTCCAGGATGTGTGAGTGTGTGTGTGTCCTGTGATGGACTGGTGTCCTGTCCAGGGTGTGTGAGTGTGTGTGTGTCCTGTGATGGACTGCTGTCCTGTCCAGGGTTTGTATGTGTGTCCTTTGATGGACTGGTGTTCTGTCCAGGGTGTGTGTGTCCTGTGATGGACTGGTGTCCTGTCCAGGGTGTGTGTGTGTCCTGTGATGGACTGGTGTCCTGTGAAAGACTGGTGTCCTGTCCAGGGTGTGTGTGTGTCCTGTGATGGACTGGTGGATCACAATATTAATTCTCCTCCTTGATTCCCTCCTTCATCGCCAGAGTGAAAGCGGGACACGGCAGTAAAAGCTCAGCCCTGCGGCTGGTGGTCCTCTCGGCCACACGGGGGCGCTGTGGCCCCACGGGGGGGGGTTATGTTCACGTCCCGCTGGGAATCGCACCGACGCGGTGGAGTTCGTGAACGTCCCAGACACCAAGAAAACGAGAGAGAGAAAAAAGGTCGTTTTCGGGGTTCAAGAAGCAACCCCGAGATTCAGGGAGTTTCCCCGCTGAGCTTACTCTGCCGAAAACACGCAGGTTTTATTTTTTTCCCGTGCCCCCCCTCACACAGGCCGTTTCTGTAGCGTGAAGTTGTGTTTTTTTGCGCAGCGGTCGGTGAGGGGCGAAATTGTATTTATTTTTTTCCCACGGTCTGAAACAGAAACAGCCGGGTGGTGTTGTAGAGAGGTCGACGTGCCTGGGTTTCTTCGCCTGCGAAGCCCGGTTTTTTTTTTTTGGGGGGGGGGGTCGTGAGGTCCCACGCAGCGCTCGGAAGAGAAAATGGCGTCTCTTTTCCCCGCAGGACGGGGGGGACTCGTGTTTTTTGGACGTGGCGTGGCCCGAAGTTTCCGCCCTTGGCCGCTAGAGGGGGGTGGAGGTTGGTCTTTCTTTGATTTGGGGGTCGGGGGGGGGGGTGCTAATTTCACTGAACCAAACCCCACGGAAACCCGTGTTGGACGTGGGGGTGCTGAATGCGCCCTCGACGTGATTTTGTCTTTAAATTCAAGTGCAGCTTTTGTAAGCCTTGGGCCGGAAACAGCTGGACCCGTTTCCCCTGCCTGTCCGAGGTGGCGACTACCGGGGTCGTACAGGGACACCCGGCTGGCCGCCGAGAGTTGGAAACATAAAATGTCCACCCAAAAAAAAACAACAACCGTGAAAAATGTCGGCCATTTTTGTTTCGCGGCCGAGCCGTGAGCGCTTCGGGGGCGACGTCACGGAGGCGTCACAATGAGCCGCCTGACGTCACAGAGCGGCGGATTCTTGCGGGTGGCGGCGCCGGAGCCCCGTGAGCTCAGAGGAGTGAAGAGAGAAGAGGAGGAAAGCGCTATATAGTCTTTTCTGAACACGTGTTTCTTCCAATAAAGTTACTTCGACTTAGATCGTTAGTTTCAGCTTCAAAATCGCTCTTCAGTATCCCCGTGAAATTGGTAAGTCAGTCAAAAGTGCTGCTGGCGAGAAATAACAAAATAAGTGGAGAAATACGTTGTTTTTTTTACCGTTACTCCACTCTTATGGGTGTGATCGTGCTGTAAAAAGATATTGAGAGGAGGTGCACCTCTACACAGAGAGTGGTGGGGGTGGGGAACAAGCTGCCCAGCCCTGTGGTTGAAGCCGATACCCTGGCTTCTCTCCAGACACAGCTGAGTGAGCTCCTCCAGTCAGGACAGGAGGCTCTTCTGTACACAGAGGGTGGCGGGGGTGTGGAACAAAGCTGATACCCTGGCTCCTCTCCAGACAGAGCTGGGTGAGCTCCTCCAGTCAGGACAGGAGGCTCTTCTCTACACAGAGGGTGGCGGGGCTGTGGAACAAAGCTGATAACCTGGCTCCTCTCCAGACACAGCTGGGTGAGCTCCTCCTGTCAGGACAGGAGGCTCTACTGTACACAGAGGGTGGTGGGGGTGGGGAACAAGCCGCCCAGCCCTGTGGTTGAAGCCGATACCCTGGCTTCTCTCCAGCCACAGCTGGGTGAGGTCCTCCAGTCAGGACAGGAGGCTCTTCTATACACAGAGGGGGGCGGGGGTGGGGAACAAGCCGCCCAGCTGTGTGGCTCCGCCCCCTCCCCTCCCCTCTGTGACTCTGCTTGTCTCGGCAGGACGATGGACCGACAGAGATGCCGCACGGCCGTGCGCGGTCGCAGCAGGACCCGGGCCCGGCGAGGCGTCGTAAGTCCACCCCTCCCGCCAGCCGTCCAGCGTCCAGCGTCCAGCCCTCCTCCGACTGGCCTCTCCGCCCCCAGCAGTGCTCGCTGTATTATAATAATAATAATAATAATAAACTTCACTGATAGAGCACCTTTCACACACATAGCAGCGCAAAGCGCTTGACAGACCAGGTCTCACGGTAACACCTCTAGACGAGGAGAGACACTTCCAGTGGTGATCTTGACTGAGGACACGTCTCGGCTCAAGAGACAGGGTCGCGGGTCCGAGGAAAACCAAGCTGCAGGTCCATTATGGCCTTCTGAGAGCACAGATTGCCTCTGGACGTCCCACACTCTTCCTGGACACACTGTAGAGACTCACCTGTCCAGACTCTCACTGGACACACTGTACACACTCACCTGTCCACACTCTCACTGGACACACTGTACACACTCACCTGTCCACACTCTCACTGGACACACTGTACACACTCACCTGTCCACACTCTCACTGGACACACTGTACACACTCACCTGTCCACACTTTCACTGGACACACTGTACACACTCACCTGTCCAGACTCTCACTGGACAGACTGTAGAGACTCACCTGTCCAGACTCTTTCTGGACACACTGGACACACTCACCTGTCCAGACTCTCACTGGACACACTGTACACACTCACCTGTCCACACTCTCACTGGACACACTGTACACACTCACCTGTCCACACTCTCACTGGACACACTGTACACACTCACCTGTCCAGACTCTCACTGGACAGACTGTAGAGACTCACCTGTCCAGACTCTCACTGGACACACTGTACACACTCACCTGTCCACACTCTCACTGGACACACTGTAGAGACTGCCCAAGGCCTCTAGTCTCGACACGACTGGGCTGGGCTATGTGGTCAGAGCTGTCTCGGAGATGGGCTGTTTGGCGTCTTCACAGGTCACACCGGTCAGGCCGAACCCGGACTGGCAGCGGGAGAGGTCCCGGCCCAAATCCCGGTGCTTTTCCGTAAGTCTGACCCGGTCGCCTTCCGCGAGACTGGACCGGCCGCCCTGTGGTGGGCCCGGTGCCCCACATCTACCCTACAGCTCCCCACACTGACCCCTAAACTCCCGATACCCTACAGCTCCCCACACTGACCCCTAAACTCCCGATACCCTACAGCTCCACACTCTGACCCCTAAACTCCCGATACCCTACAGCTCCCCACACTGACCCCTAAACTCCCGATACCCTACAGCTCCCCACTCTGACCCCTAAACTCCCGATACCCTACAGCTCCCCACTCTGACCCCTAAACTCCCGATACCCTACAGCTCCCCACACTGACCCCTAAACTCCCGATACCCTACAGCTCCCCACTCTGACCCCTAAACTCCCGATACCCTACAGCTCCCCACACTGACCCCTAAACTCCCGATACCCTACAGCTCCCCACACTGACCCCTAAACTCCCGATACCCTACAGCTCCCCACACTGACCCCTAAACTCCCGATACCCTACAGCTCCCCACTCTGACCCCCACAGTCCTGATGGCCGAGAGGTCTCTGCTTGCTGTAGTGATTGAGTGAGCTCTGTGGACCTGACCTCTGTCTTGTGTCCTCGTTTCCAGCGTCTCCTAGTGGTCCGGCATTTCAGCAGGCCTGAAGGTGAGATCTGGGGAGGAGACAGAGCACCCCCTAACACCCCTGAGCTAGGTTACAGGGTAAGACAGCTTCTTACTGTTGGACACACCTGTCCACACTCTTTCTGGACACACTGGACACACTCGCCTGTCCGGACTCTTACTGGACACACTGGACACACTCGCCTGTCCGGACTCTTACTGGACACACTGTACAGACTCACCTGTCCACACTCTCACTGGACACACTGTACACACTCACCTGTCCACACTCTCACTGGACACACTGTACACACCCACCTGTCCAGACTCTTACTGGACACACTGTCCACACTCGCCTGTCCGGACTCTTACTGGACACACTGGACACACTCACCTGTCCAGACTCTTGCTGGACACACTGTACACACTCACCTGTCCAGACTCTTACTGTCCACACTCACCTGTCCACACTCTCACTGGACACACTGTACAGACTCGCCTGTCCACACTCTCACTGGACACACTGTACACACTCACCTGTCCAGACTCTCACTGGACACACTGGACACACTCACCTGTCCAGACTCTCACTGGACACACTGTACACACTCACCTGTCCAGACTCTTTCTGGACACACTGTACACACTCACCTGTCCAGACTCTCACTGGACACACTGGACACTCTCACCTGTCCAGACTCTCACTGGACACACTGTAGAGACTCACCTGTCCACACTCTCACTGGACACACTGTACACTCTCACCTGTCCAGACTCTCACTGGACACACTGGACACACTCACCTGTCCAGACTCTTACTGGACACACTGGACACACTCACCTGTCCAGACTCTTACTGGACACACTGTACACACTCACCTGTCCACACTCTCACTGGACACACTGTCTACACTCACCTGTCCACACTCTCACTGTCCACACTCACCTGTCCAGGCGTAGTCTCATCCCCCCTGCGTTGTGTCTCCCCCTCTCCCCGCTGGACAGAATCCCGAGGTGTCTTCGTGTCTCCCCGAGCTCGTCCAGAAGCTGGAGAGGGCGGCCGAGCTGCATCTGGAGCTCCCAGAGTCGCCCGGCTCGTCCCGCTCGGGCTCGCCCGGCTCATTCCGCTCGGTGTCCCCCCCGTCCTCGCCCGAGAGCCCCCTCCGCCCCCCGCCCCCGGCCCCCCCCTCCGGCCCCCTCCGGCCCCTGACCGCCCCGCCCCGCCGCCCCCCCTTCCTCGCCGCCATGCCCCTCGAGCCCCCCCTGCTGCCCGGGGCGGTGCCCCTGCCCCTGCCCCCACCCGTCCTGCCCCCCATCGCCCGCCCGGCCCCGCCAGGCCCCTCCTGGGGCTCCCCGGTGCGGAGGGCAAGGAGAGAGGCGGAGATGTCTGACGAGGCAAGTGGGGCAGAGTCTGTCCGTCTGTCTGTCTGTCTGTCTGTCCGTCCATCTGTCTGTCTGTCTGTCTGTCTGTCCATCTGTCCGTCTGTCTGTCTGTCTGTCTGTCTGTCTGTCCGTCTGTCCGTCTGTTTGTCTATCTGTTTGTCTGTCTGTCTGTCTGTCCATCCGTCTGTCCTTCTGTCCTTCTGTCCGTCCATCTGTCTGTCTGTCCATCTGTCCTTCTGTCCGTCTGTCCGTCTGTCTGTCCATCCGTCTGTCTGTCTGTTTGTCTGTCTGTCCATCTGTCCGTCTGTCTGTCTGTCTGTCTGTCTGTCTGTCCATCCGTCTGTCTGTCCGTCTGTCCGTCTGTCTGTCTGTCTGTCCATCTGTCCGTCTGTCTGTCTGTCTGTCTGTCTGTCCATCCGTCTGTCTGTCTGTCTGTCTGTCTGTCCGTCTGTCCATCTGTCTGTCTGTCTGTCCATCTGTCCTGCTGTCCTTTTCTCTGTCTATCTTTCCTTCTGTCCATCTGTCCCTTTCACTGTCCTTCTGTCTTTCTGTTCTTTTCTCTTTCCATCTGTCCTTCTGACTTTCTGTTCTTTTCTCTGTCCATCTGTCTGTCCGTCCATCTGTCTGTCTGTCCATCTGTCCGTCTGTCCTTCTGTCCTTTTCTCTGTCCATCTTTCCTTCTGTCCATCTGTCCCTTTCACTGTCCTTCTGTCTTTCTGTTCTTTTCTCTGTCCATCTGTCCTTCTGACTTTCTGTTCTTTTCTCTGTCCATCTGTCCTTCTGTCAATCTCTTTCTGTCCGTCTGTCTTTCTGTCCGTCTGTCCTTCTGTCCTTTTCTCTGTCCATCTTTCCTTCTGTCCATCTGTCCCTTTCACTGTCCTTCTGTCTTTCTGTTCTTTTCTCTGTCCATCTGTCCTTCTGACTTTCTGTTCTTTTCTCTGTCCATCTGTCCTTCAGTCCATCTGTCTTTCTGTCCTTTTCTCTCTTTCTGTCCATCAGTCCATCTGTCCTTTTCTCTGTCTCTGTCATCTGTCCATCTGCACTTCTCTCTTTCTGTCTTTCTGTCCTTCTGTCTGAGTCTCTGTGTTTGTCCCTCTCTCCCTGTCTCTCTCCCTGTGTCTCCCTGCTCTCTGTCTGTCCTGCGTTGTCCCAGCTGGGTCTCTCTCCCTGTGTCTCCCTGCTCTCTGTCTGTCCTGCGTTGTCCCAGCTGGGCCTGTCTCCCCGGCTCTCTGCCTTCAGCTCTGTTCGCCGATGTCCCGCCAGCCCGTCTCTCTCTCAGCCTGTCTCTTGACTTGCAGGAGGAAGAGGAGGTGGAGACAGCTCTTCCGGCAGGAGAGAGGAAGGAGGTCAGTGCTGGTCCCACCCTGCCCCCTGTCCTGTCTGTGGTGGAGTTTCGCCGTCTTGTCTGTCCCTGGGTCTCAGTGTCTCTCTCTCTTTCAGCCCTGTCTGTCAGTGTCTCTCTCTCGGCCTGCTGTCTGTCTGTCCCTGCCTCTCTGTCTCTCTCTCTTTCAGCCCTGTCTGTCAGTCTGTCTGTCCCTCGATCTCAGTGTCTCTCTCTCGGCCTGCTGTCTGTCTGTCCCTGCCTCTCTGTCTCTCTCTCTTTCAGCACTGTCTGTCAGTGTCTCTCTCCTCCTCCTCTCCGTCCTCAGTGTGTCTCTCTCCTCCTCCTCTCTGTCCTGTGGTGTCCAGTGGGTCAGTATTAGTGGGCTACACCCAGGCTCACTCCCTGCGAGTGTGATCTCAGCAGAGTCTCTGTGCTCTTGGGACACTTGACTCACCTGTCTCTCTCTTTCTCTCCCTGTGCTGTCCCTCTCCTGCCCCCTCTCTCCCTCCTCGGACTCCAGCTGGAGGAGGTCCAATCACCACCTCCTGTGAGACAGAAGAAAAAGAAGGTGGGTGATGCTCTGATCCTCTCTTTACTCCTGTCCAGTGTCCAATCAGTGTGTGTGTATGAACCCCTCTCTCTCTCAGTGCAGTGTTCATGTCCTGGAGTGTCCAGTCAGTGTGTCTGTATGAACCCCTCTCTCTCTCAGTGCAGTGTTCATGTCCTGGAGTGTCCAGTCAGTGTGTCTGTATGAACCCCTCTCTCTCTCTCTCAGTGCAGTGTTCATGTACTGGAGTGTCCAGTCAGTGTGTCTGTATGAACCCCTCTCTCTCTCTCAGTGCAGTGTTCATGTCCTGGAGTGTCCAGTCAGTGTGTGTGTATGAACCCCTCTTTCTCTCAGTGCAGTGTTCATGTACTGGAGTGTCCAGTCAGTGTGTCTGTGTGAACCCCTCTCTCTCTCTCTCAGTGCAGTGTTCATGTACTGGAGTGTCCAGTCAGTGTGTCTGTGTGAACCCCTCTCTCTCTCAGTGCAGTGTTCATGTCCTGGAGTGTCCAGTCAGTGTGTCTGTGTGAACCCCTCTCTCTCTCTCTCTCTCTCAGTGCAGTGTTCATGTACTGGAGTGTCCAGTCAGTGTGTGTGTATGAACCCCTCTCTCTCTCAGTGCAGTGTTCATGTACTGGAGTGTCCAGTCAGTGTGTCTGTATGAACCCCTCTCTCTCTCAGTGCAGTGTTCATGTACTGGAGTGTCCAGTCAGTCAGTGTGTCTGTGTGAACCCCTCTCTCTCAGTGCAGTGTTCATGTACTGGAGTGTCCAGTCAGTGTGTCTGTATGAACCCCTCTCTCTCTCAGTGCAGTGTTCATGTACTGGAGTGTCCAGTCAGTGTGTCTGTATGAACCCCTCTCTCTCTCTCTCAGTGCAGTGTTCATGTCCTGGAGTGTCCAGTCAGTGTGTCTGTATGAACCCCTCTCTCTCTCTCAGTGCAGTGTTCATGTCCTGGAGTGTCCAGTCAGTGTGTCTGTATGAACCCCTCTCTCTCTCTCAGTGCAGTGTTCATGTACTGGAGTGTCCAGTCAGTGTGTCTGTATGAACCCCTCTCTCTCTCAGTGCAGTGTTCATGTACTGGAGTGTCCAGTCAGTGTGTCTGTGTGAACCCCTCTCTCTCTCTCTGTGCAGTGTTAATGTACTGGAGTGTCCAGTCAGTGTGTCTGTATGAACCCCTCTCTCTCTCAGTGCAGTGTTCATGTCCTGGAGTGTCCAGTCAGTGTGTCTGTATGAACCCCTCTCTCTCTCAGTGCAGTGTTCATGTACTGGAGTGTCCAGTCCGACTCTTAACGTGACTCTCCTGTCTCTGCTTCAGAAGCGCTGGTGCGCCCTTCTTAACTCCCTGAGCTGCGTGTCGGTGGAGACAGAAGACCAGGACGAGCCGATGGAGGTGGCGACCGTAGCTCAGGAGAGGAAGAGCGAGGGAGAGGAGGAGCTGGCTGCCGGGAAGGACAAGAGGAGGAAGAGGAGGTGCAGGTGAGCAGACAGGGGGGCGCCGCCTGGTCGTGTCTGTGATTCAAGGAGGAGTCTCCTCTTGCTGTTTGATGTCATGGTGACGTCTGTGTCTGTGTCCCTCACACCTGCAATAACAATATTCTTTCCAGGTTTCCTTTCCTGGTTCTGTGCCGGCTAAGATCTGGACTGGACTGGACTGGACTGGACTGGAGCTGAGGGACACCAGACGGGACTGGACAGGAGCCTAGGGATACCAGACTGGACTGGACCGGAGCTGAGAGACACCAGACTGGACTGGACTGGAGCTGAGGGACCCCAGACTGTGCTGGACCGAAGCTGAGGGACCCCAGTCTGGACTGAAGCTGAGGGACACCAGACTGTGCTGGACCGAAGCTGAGGGACCCCAGTCTGTGCTGGACCGAAGCTGAGGGACCCCAGACTGTGCTGGACCGAAGCTGAGGGACCCCAGTCTGGACCGAAGCTGAGGGACACCAGACTGTGCTGGACCGAAGCTGAGGGACCCCAGTCTGTGCTGGACCGAAGCTGAGGGACCCCAGACTGGACTGGACTGGAGCTGAGGGACACCAGACTGGACTGGACTGGAGCTGAGGGGCCCCAGACTGGACTGGACTGGAGCTGAGGGACCCCAGACTGTGCTGGACCGAAGCTGAGGGACCCCAGTCTGGACCGAAGCTGAGGGACCCCAGTCTGGACTGCACTGGAGCTGAGGGACACCAGACTGGACTGGAGCTGAGAGACACCAGACTGGACTGGACTGAAGCTTGTAATTTGTATTCTTTTGTTAAGGATCAATAAAAAAAAAATTAAAAAAAATCTGTTTAGCTTTTGGTTTTTTCCCTCCCCCCCCCCCAAGGCTGCTGCTGGGAGAGGTGTGAGTGGGGCCAGCAGGGGGCGCTCTCACCCTGCGGTCTGTGTGGGTCCTGATGCCCCAGTATAGTGACGGGGGACACTGGACTGTAAACAGGCGCCGTCCTTCGGATGAGACGTCAAACCAACTCTCTGTGCTCGTTAACAATCCCGGGGTGTCTCTGGAGAAGAGTAGGGGTGTTACCCCAGTGTCCTGGCCTGATTCCCCCCCTGGTCTTGACCCATCATGGCCTCCTAATCACCCCCCCCTCTCTGAACTGGCTCCATCCCTCTGCTCTCCTCCCCACTGAGAGCTGCTGTGTGCTGAGCGGACTGGAGCATCATCCAGGTGGGGGCTGCACACTGGGGGGGCTGGAGGGGATCCCCCTGACCTGGGAAGAGCTCTGAGGGGAGAGTCCAGACTTATTAATTATTATTATTATTGGTGCTGCACTGGGCTTCAGTCCTGGCAGTGAGAGGGGGACTCTGTGATCAGGACAGATACTTATGACTGTATAATAATACACGATAGAAATGGAAAACAGGGTAGCGCTGTTGTCTCTTCGAAACGTTTTGAACTGCCAGAAGAAGTTTTCACAACCCGGACTCGTGAAGGTACAGGTCTTCTCCCTTCGTCCGGAGCAAGGTGTATCGTGTCCTGGTGATTTCTCCCGTTTCGAACGGAGTCTAATGTCGCGTTTCTACTTTATTAGAGAGAGGCACTGAACATCCTATGATGGACTGGTGTCCTGTCCAGGGTGTGTGAGTGTGTGTGTGTCCTGTGATGGACTGGTGTTCTATCCAGAGTGTGTGTGTCCTGTGCTGGACTGGTGTCCTGTCCAGGGTGTTTGAGTGTGTGTGTGTCCTGTGATGGACTGGTGTCCTGTCCAGGGTGTGTGAGTGTGTGTGTCCTGTGATGGACTGCTGTCCTGTCCAGTGTTTGTATGTGTGTCCTTTGATGGACTGGTGTCCTGTCCAGGGTGTGTGTGTCCTGTGATGGACTGGTGTTCTATCCAGGGTGTGTGTGTCCTGTGATGGACTGGTGTCCTGTCCAGGATGTGTGAGTGTGTGTGTCCTGTGATGGACTGGTGTCCTGTCCAGGGTGTGTGAGTGTGTGTGTGTCCTGTGATGGACTGCTGTCCTGTCCAGGGTTTGTATGTGTGTCCTTTGATGGACTGGTGTTCTGTCTAGGGTGTGTGTGTCCTTTGATGGACTGGTGTTCTGTCCAGGGTGTGTGTCTCCTGTGATGGACTGGTATCCTGTGAAGGACTGGTGTCCTGTCCAGGGTGTGTGTGTACTGTGATGGACTGGTATCCTGTGAAGGACTGGTGTCCTGTCCAGGGTGTGTGTGTGTGTCCTGTGATGGACTGGTGTCCTGTCCAGGGTGTGTGTGTGTCCTGTGATGGACTGGTGTCCTGTCCAGGGTGTGTGTGTGTCCTGTGATGGACTGGTATCCTGTGAAGGAGTGGTGTCCTGTCCAGGGTGTGTGTGTGTCCTGTGATGGACTGGTGGATCACAATATTAATTCTCCTCCTTGATTCCCTCCTTCATCGCCAGAGTGAAAGCGGGACACGGCAGTAAAAGCTCAGCCCTGCGGGTGGTGGTCCTCTCGGCCACACGGGGGCGCTGTGGCCCCACGGGGGGGGGTTATGTTCAAGTCCCGCTGGGAATCGCACCGACGCTGCGGAGTTCGTGAACGTCCCAGACACCAAGAAAACGAGAGAGAGAAAAAAGGTCGTTTTCGGGGTTCAAGAAGCAACCCCGAGATTCAGGGAGTTTCCCCGCTGAGCTTACTCTGCCGAAAACACGCAGGTTTTATTTTTTTCCCGTGTCCCCCCCCACACACATACACAGGCCGTTTCTGTAGCGTGAAGTTGTGTTTTTTTGCGCGGCGGTCGGTGAGGGGCGACATTTTATTTATTTATTTTTTTTCCCACGGTCTGAAACAGAAACGGCCGGGTGGTGTTGTAGAGAGGTCGACGTGCCTGGGTTTCCTCGTCTACCGAAGCCCGTTTTTTTTGGGGGGGGGTCGTGAGGTCCCACGCAGCGCTCGGAAAAGAAAATGGCGTCTCTTTTCCCCGCAGGACGGGGGGGACCCGTGTTTTTTGGACGTGGCGTGGCCCGAAATGTCCGCCCTTGGGCGCTAGAGGGGGGTGGAGGTTGGTCTTTCTTCGACTTGGGGGTCGGGGGGGGTGCTACTTTCACTGAACCCCACCCCACGGAAACCCGTGTTGGACGTGGGGGTGCTGAATGCGCCCTCGACGTGATTTTGTCTTTAAATTCAAGTGCAGCTTTTGTCACCCTTGGGCCGGAAACAGCTGGACCCGTTTCCCCTGCCTGTCCGAGGTGGCGACTACCGGGGTCGTACAGGGACACCCGGCTGGCCGCCGAGAGTTGGAAAAATAAAATGTCCGCCCCCCCAAAAAAAACAACCGTGAAAAATGGCGGCCATTTTTGTTTCGCGGCCGAGCCGTGAGCGCGTCGGGGGCTGACGTCACGGGGGCGTCACAATGAGCCGCCTGACGTCACAGAGCGGCGGATTCTAGCGGGGGGCGGCGCCGGAGCCCCGTGAGCTCAGAGGAGTGAAGAGAGAAGAGGAGGAAAGAACTATATAGCGCTTAATAAACAGAATCGGTCTTCAGTATCCCCGTGAAATCGGTAAGTCAGTCAAAAGCGCCGCTGGCAAGAACTAACAAAGTAAGTGGAGAAATAAGTTGTTTTTTTTTTACCGTTACTCCACTCTTATGGGTGTGATCGTGCTTTAAAAAGATATTGAGAGGAGGTGCACCTCTACACAGAGGGTGGTGGGGGTGGGGAACAGGCCGCCCAGTCCGTGTGGTTGAAGCCGATACCCTGGCTCCTCTCCAGACACAGCTGGGTGAGCTCCTCCAGTCAAGACAGGTGGCTCTACTGTACACAGAGGGGGGTGGGGGTGGGGAACAAAGCCGATACCCTGGCTCCTCTCCAGACACAGCTGGGTGAGCTCCTCCAGTCAGGACAGGAGGCTCTACTGTACACAGAGGGTGGTGGGGGTGGGGAACAAAGCCGATACCCTGGCTTCTCTCCAGACACAGCTGGGTGAGCTCCTCCAGTCAGGACAGGAGGCTCTTCTGTACACAGAGGGTGGCGGGGGTGGGGAACAAGCTGCCCAGCCCTGTGGTTGAAGCCGATACCTTGGCTTCTCTCCAGCCACAGCTGTGTGAGCTCCTCCAGTCAGGACAGGAGGCTCTACTGTACACAAAGAGTGGCGGGGGTGTGGAACAAAGCTGATACCCCGGCTTCTCTCCAGACACAGCTGGGTGAGGTCCTCCAGTTAGGACAGGAGGCTCTTCTGTACACAGAGGGGGGCGGGGGTGGGGAACAAGCCGCCCAGCTGTGTGGCTCCGCCCCCTCCCCTCCGCTCTGTGACTCTGGTTGTCTCGGCAGGACGATGGACCGACAGAGATGCCGCACGGCCGTGCGCGGTCGCAGCAGGACCCGAGCCCGGCGAGGCGTCGTAAGTCCACCCCTCCCGCCCGCCGTCCAGCGTCCAGCGTCCAGCCCTCCTCCGACTGGCCTCTCCGCCCCCAGCAGAGCTCGCTGTATTATAATAATAATAATAATAAACTTCACTGATAGAGCACCTTTCACACACATAGCAGCGCAAAGCGCTTGACAGACCAGGTCTCACGGTAACACCTCCAGACGAGGAGAGACACTTCCAGTGGTGATCTTGACTGAGGACACGCCTCGGCTCAAGAGACAGGGTCGCAGGTCCATTATAGCCTTCTGAGAGCACAGATTGCCTCTGAACGTCCCAGACTCTTACTGGACACACTGTACACACTCACCTGTCCAGACTCTCACTGGACACACTGTACACACTCACCTGTCCACACTCTTACTGGACACACTGGACACACTCACCTGTCCAGACTCTCACTGGACACACTGTACACACTCACCTGTCCACACTCTCACTGGACACACTGTAAACACTCACCTGTCAACACTCTCACTGGAAACACTGTAGAGACTGCCCAAGGCCCCTAGTCGCGACACGACTGGGCTGGGCTATGTGGTCAGAGCTGTCTCGGAGATGGGCTGTTTGGCGTCTTCACAGGTCACACCGGTCAGGCCGAACCCGGACTGGCAGCGGGAGAGGTCCCGGCCCAAGTCCCGGTGCTTTTCCGTAAGTCTCACCTGGTCGCCTTCCGCGAGACTGGACCGGCCGCCCTGTGGTGGGCCCGGTGCCCCACATCTACCCTACAGCTCCCCACACTGACCCCTAAACTCCCGATACCCTACAGCTCCCCACACTGACCCCTAAACTCCCGATACCCTACAGCTCCCCACACTGACCCCTAAACTCCCGATACCCTACAGCTCCCCACTCTGACCCCCACAGTCCTGATGGCTGAGAGGTCTCTGCTTGTTGTAGTGATTGAGTGAGCTCTGTGGACCTGACCTTTGTCTTGTGTCCTCGTTTCCAGCGTCTCCTAGTGGTCCGGCATTTCACACGACCTGAAGGTGAGATCTGGGGAGGAGACAGAGCACCCCCTAACACCCCTGAGCTGGGTTACAGGGTAAGACAGCTTCTTACTGTTGGACACACCTGTCCACACTCTTACTGGACACACTGGACACACTCGCCTGTCCGGACTCTTACTGGACACACTGGACACACTCACCTGTCCACACTCTCACTGGACACACTGTACACACTCACCTGTCCACACTCTCACTGGACACAGTGTACACACTCACCTGTCCAGGCGTAGTCTGTGCTCCTCATCCCCCCTGCGTTGTGTCTCCCCCTCTCCCCGCTGGACAGAATCCTGTGGTGTCTTCGTGTCTCCCCGAGCTCGTCCAGAAGCTGGAGAGGGCGGCCGAGCTGCAGCTGGAGCTCCCGGGGTCGCCCGGCTCGTTCCGCTCGGTGTCCCCCCCCTCCTCGCCCGAGAGCCCCCTCCGCTCCCCGCCCCCGGCCCCCCCCTCCGGCCCCCTCAGGCCCCTGACCGCCCCGCCCCGCCGCCCCCCCTTCCTCGCCGCCATGCCCCTCGAGCCCCCCCTGCTGCCCGGGGCGGTGCCCCTGCCCCTGCCCCCGCCCGTCCTGCCCCCCATCGCCCGCCCGGCCCCGCCAGGCCCCGCCTGGGGCTCCCCGGTGCGGAGGGCAAGGAGAGAGGCGGAGATGTCTGACGAGGCAAGTGGGGCAGAGTCTGTCCGTCTGTCTGTCTGTCTGTCTGTCCGTCCATCTGTCCGTCTGTCCATCTATCCTTCTTTCCATCTGTCCTTTTCTCTGTCCTGTCCTTCTGTCCTTTTCTCTGTCCTTCTGTCTTTCTGTTCTTTTCTGTGTCCATCTGTCTTTCTGTCCTTTTCTGTCTTTCTGTCTTTTTCTGTCTTTCTATCCATCACTCTATCTATCCTTTTCTCTGTCCATCTGTCCTTCTGTCCATCTGTCTTTCTGTCCTTTTCTGTCTTTCTGTCCTTTTCTCTGTCTTTTTGTCCATCTGTACTTCTCTCTTTCTGTCTTTCTGTCCTTCTGTCTGAGTCTCTCTTTTTCTCTGTGTCTGTCCCTCTCTCCCTGTCTCTCTCCCTGTGTCTTTCCATGTCTCCCTGCTCTCTGTCTGTCCTGCGTTGTCCCAGCTGGGTCTGTCTCCCTGTGTCTCTCCGTGTGTCCCCCTGCTCTCTGTCTGTCCTGCGTTGTCCCAGCCGGGTCTCTCTCCCTGTGTCTCTCCGTGTGTCTCCCTGCCTGTCTCTCTGTCTGTCCTGCGTTGTCCCAGCTAGGTCTCCCTCCCTCCTCTCTCTCTCCGTGTGTCTCCCTGCTCTCTGTCTGTCCTGCGTTGTCCCAGCTGGGTCTCTCTCCCTGTGTCTCTCCGTGTGTCTCCCTGCTCTCTGTCTGTCCTGCGTTGTCCCAGCTGGGCCTCTCTCCCTGTGTCTCTCCGTGTGTCTCCCTGCTCTCTGTCTGTCCTGCGTTGTCCCAGCCAGGTCTCTCTCCCTGTGTCTCTCCGTGTGTCTCCCTGCCTGTCTCTCTGTCTGTCCTGCGTTGTCCCAGCTAGGTCTCCCTCCCTCCTCTCTCTCTCCGTGTGTCTCCCTGCTCTCTGTATGTCCTGCATTGTCCCAGCTGGGTCTCTCTCCCTGTGTCTCTCCGTGTGTCTCCCTGTCTGTCTCTCTGTCTGTCCTGCGTTGTCCCAGCTGGGCCTGTCTCCTCTGCTCTCTGACTTCAGCTCTGTTCGCCGATGTCCCGCCAGCCCGTCTCTCTCTCTCAGCCTGTCTCTTGACTTGCAGGATGAAGAGGAGGTGGAGACAGCTCTTCCGGCAGGAGAGAGGAAGGAGGTCAGTGCTGGTCCCACCCTGCCCCCTGTCCTGTCTGTGGTGGAGTTTTGCCGTCTTGTCTGTCCCTGGGTCTCAGTGTCTCTCTCTCTTTCAGCCCTGTCTGTCAGTGTCTCTCTCGTCCTGCTGTCTGCCTGTCCCTGCCTCTCTGTCTCTCTCTTTTTCAGCCCTGTCTGTCAGTGTCTCTCTCCTCCTCCTCTCTGTCCTCAGTGTGTCTCTCTCCTCCTCTCTGTCCTGTGGTTTCCAGTGGGTCCGTATTAGTGGGCTACACCCAGGCTCACTCACTGCGAGTGTGATCTCAGCAGAGTCTCTGTGCTCTTGGGACACTTGACTCACCTGTCTCTCTCTTTCTCTCCCTGTGCTGTCCCTCTCCTGCCCCCTCTCTCCCTCTTTGGACTCCAGCTGGAGGAGGTCCAATCACCACCTCCTGTGAGACAGAAGAAAAAGAAGGTGGGTAATGCTCTGATCCTCTCTTTACTCCTGTCCAGTGTCCAGTCAGTGTGTGTGTATGAACCCCTCTCTCTCTCAGTGTAGTGTTCATGTACTGGAGTGTCCAGTCAGTGTGTCTGTATGAACCCCTCTCTCTCTCAGTGCAGTGTTCATGTACTGGAGTGTCCAGTCAGTGTGTCTGTATGAACCCCTCTCTCTCTCAGTGCAGTGTTCATGTACTGGAGTGTCCAGTCAGTGTGTCTGTATGAACCCCTCTCTCTCTCAGTGCAGTGTTCATGTACTGGAGTGTCCAGTCAGTGTGTCTGTATGAACCCCTCTCTCTCTCAGTGCAGTGTTCATGTACTGGAGTGTCCAGTCCGACTCTTAACGTGACTCTCCTGTCTCTGCTTCAGAAGCGCCGATGCGTCTTTTTGATGTCCCTGAGCTGCGTGTCGGTGGAGATAGAAGATCAGGACGAGCCGATGGAGGTGGCGGAGACCGTAGCTCAGGAGAGGAAGAGCGAGGGAGAGGAGGAGCAGGCTGCCGGGAAGGACAAGAAGAGGAAGAGGAGGGGCAGGTGAGCAGACAGGGGGGTGCCGCCCGGTCATGTCTGTGATTCAAGGAGGAGTCTCCTCTTGCTGTTTGATGTCATGGTGACGTCTGTGTCTATGTCCCTCACACCTGCAATAACAATATTCTTTCCAGGTTCCTTTCCTGGTTCTGTGCCTGCTAAGATCTGGACTGGACTGGACTGGACTGGAGCTGAGAGGCACTAGACTGGACTGGAGCTGAGGGACACCAGACTGGACTGGACCGGAGCTGAGAGGCACTAGACTGGACTGGAGCTGAGGGACACCAGACTGTGCTGGACCGAAGCTAAGGGACCCCAGTCTGGACTGAAGCTGAGGGACCCCAGACTGTGCTGGACCGAAGCTGAGGGACCCCAGTCTGTGCTGGACCGAAGCTGAGGGACCCCAGTCTGTGCTGGACTGAAGCTGAGAGACCCCAGACTGTGCTGGTCTGAAGCTGAGGGACTGCAGACTGGACTGCACTGGAGCTGAGGGACACCAGACTGGACTGGACTGGAGCTGAGGGGCCCCAGACTGCACTAGACTGGAGCTGAGAGGCCCCAGACTGGACTGGACCAAAGCTGAGGGACCTCAGGCTGTGCTGTACCGAAGCTGAGGGACCCCAGACTGTGCTGGACCGAAGCTTAGGGACCCCAGTCTGGACCGAAGCTGAGGGACCCCAGTCTGTGCTGGACCGATGCTGAGGGACCCCAGTCTGGACTGAAGCTGAGGGACCCCAGACTGCACTGGACTGAAGCTGAGGGGTCCCAGACTGGACTGATGACCTTTTGTTAAGCATCAATAAATTTTTTTAAAAAAATATCTGTTTAGCTTTTGGTTTTTTCCCTCCCCCCCCCTAAGATTGCTGCTGGGAGAGGTGTGAGTGGGGCCAGCAGGGGGCGCTCTCACCCTGCGGTCTGTGTGGGTCCTGATGCCCCAGTATAGTGAGGGGGGACACTGGACTGTAAACAGGCGCTGTCCTTCGGATGAGACGTCAAACCGAGGTCCTGACTCTCTGTGCTCATTAACAATCCCGGGGTGTCTCTGGAGAAGAGTAGGGGTGTTACCCCAGTGTCCTGGCCTGATTCCCCCCCTGGTCTTGACCCATCATGGCCTCCTTATCACCCCCCCTCTCTGAACTGGCTCCATCCCTCTGCTCTCCTCCCCACTGAGAGCTGCTGTGTGCTGAGCGGACTGGAGCATCATCCAGGTGGGGGCTGCACACTGGGGGGACTGGAGGGGATCCCCCTGACCTGGGAGGAGCTCTGAGTGGAGAGTCCAGACTTATTAATTATTAATATAAGAAGTTTTCACAACCCGGACTCGTGAAGGTACAGGCTCCCTTAATCCAAATGGGAATAGGAGTTCTTTTTTTCTTTCTTTTCCGGACGTCAGTTGTATCGTGTCCTGGTGATTTCTCCCGTTTCGAACGGAGTTTAATGTCGCGTTTCTACTTTATTAGAGAGAGGCACTGAACTTTGGGGAACGTGACATCCACCCAGTATTACTAGTAGGTTGATAAATATAAATGTTATTTTTCCCCCCGTATTATACCTCGCGAAATATAACGATGGCCAACTCCTTAAGTCGAAATTTAAACCCTTATCAGCTACAAGACAGTCCGTCAACATCGCCGCGGCCCGAAGCGCGACCTTCGGTATGACGTTGGCCGAAGCGGGTAGGGTAAGTACGTCACAGCCGGGGGAAGCCCCTATCACGTGAGAGGGGTGCGGCGGGCGACGAGCCCCCGGGGGCGAAGAGAAGCTGATTTGCGTGGGGTGTGGAAACACTACACGACCGGGCAAGCGAGCCGTTTTTTTTTGTTTGTTTTTTTCCAGAACATCAGAACAACTGCAGAGATGACCATCGATCCACTCCGGACGTTTCCTTTTTTGTCCTCTTTGGCCTCCAAAATAAAAAAAAAAACTGGGATCCATCGTGGCGTTGCCAAATTAAAACGTCGACCACATTTCGGGCTTTCGTGGTGTCCATGATGAAACCGTCATGGTTGTGTAAGGATACGTTACGTCACAGACCGGCGGCGCTCGGGCGTGAGGACTATCGTTACGTTTTTGAAACGGGCATGTCAGACAAGATCTCTGACAAGATCTCCGAAAAACCCAAACCTGTAAGATTCAATTTCAATTGAGTTTGTTTTATATAGCGCCTTTCACAACAAGAATGCCCCAAGGCCCCGAACAAAGGAGTTGTTCCACACCCCCGCCACCCTCTGTGTACAGTAGAGCCCCCTGTCCTGACTGGAGGAGCTCACCCAGCTGTGTCTGGAGAGAAGCCGGGGTATCGGCTTCAACCACAGGGCTGGGCGGCTTGGGCTTGTTCCCCACCTCCACCACCCTCTGTGTACAGTAGAGCCTCCTGTCCTGACTGGAGGAGCTCAGCCAGCTGTGTCTGGAGAGAAGCCAGGGTATCGGCTTCAACCACAGGGCTGGGCGGCTTGTTCCCCACCCCCACCCCCTTCTGTGTACAGTAGAGCCTCCTGTCCTGACTGGAGTGACAGTAGAGACGGGGTTCATGGGTTATCTGGAGGGGGACTTCGCTCCAACAAGACGCCCAGCCCTGCTGCTCCTACCTCGGACGGAAGACACTTTCCCCAGCTGCTTCATCGTCTTCTCCCTGCGGGAGACCGGCCGCCTGCCGGATCGGGGGGCGCTGTCGTTGGGGCGGGCCGCGGCCCCGACGTCGAGGGGCTCACGGGGGGGGGGGGGCACCCCGCTCGTCGTCGGCACCGGCGCCGCGTTCTCTGCCGCCGCCAGCACCGCCACCACCGGCGTCGGGCCGCAGGCCTCACCTGGAGGCAACACACCGGCTTCTTTTAACAGATCACCTCGGGAATCGGGAACAACGGAGCTGTGTGCGGCCGTCTGTACGGAGGGGTTCAGCGCGGGGGGGCTCCGGGCTCGGGTCTGGACCCGGGGGGGGGACTGTCTGTGTGGAGTCTGCATGGTCTACCTGTGTTCTCCGGGTCCAAACACAGGCTTTTGGGCTAATTGGCTTCTGGGAAAACTGGACCTGGTGTGTGTGTGTCCTGTGATGGACTAGTGTCCTGTCCAGGGTGTGTGAGTGTGTGTGTGTCCTGTGATGGGCTGGTGTCCTGTCCAGGGTGTGTGAGTGTGTGTGTGTGTCCTGTGATGGACTGCTCTCCTGTCCAGGGTGTGTGAGTGAGTGTGTGTGTGTCCTGTGATGGACTGCTGCCCTGTCCAGGGTGTGTGAGTGAGTGTGTCTGTGTGTCCTGTGATGGACTGCTGCCCTGTCCAGGGTGTGTGAGTGAGTGTGTGTGTGTCCTGTGATGGACTGGTGTCCTGCCCAGGGTGTGTGAGTGAGTGTCTGTGTGTCCTGTGATGGACTGGTGTCCTGTCCAGGGTGTGTGAGTGTGTGTGTCTGTGTGTCCTGTGAGGGACTAGTGTCCTATCCAGGTTGTGTGTGTGTGTCCTGTGATGGACTGGTGTCCTGTCCAGGGTGTGTGAGTGTGTGTGTCTGTGTGTCCTGTGAGGGACTAGTGTCCTATCCAGGTTGTGTGTGTGTGTCCTGTGAGGGACTGGTGTCCTGTCCAGGGTGTGTGTGTGTGTGTCCTGTGATGGACTGGTGTCCTGTCCAGGGTGTGTGAGTGAGTGTGTGTGTGTCCTGTGATGGACTGGTGTCCTGTCCATGGTGTGTGAGTGTGTGTGTCTGTGTGTCCTGTGATGGACAGATGGTACCCAGCCTGGACACCCATGAGACACTGTCTTCCTCAGAAGACTCTCACGGAGGGCACACTGTCCCTAACCCGGGTCCAGAAGAAACTACAGTGATCTATAATTCCTGCGCCTCGGAAGGGGTTATGACGTCTATGTCCGGCGCCCGCGCCCGCGGACTGGCGGTTCGGCGTCGCGCTCCGCAGCTCGAGCTTCGGTGCGAGGCAGGGCGGGAGGGAGTCGATGTGGCCTCGGCGCCATCTTTGCTGGTGAGTCAATTGTGACCGTTGCGGTACAATAAACCATCAAATAACCTTTTCCCACCCCGACCAGTATTTCTTTCGCGGTCCACGTCCCTTACAATCGACAAACTATAAAAAAACAGTAGCCCTTCGCAACATTACACGCCATTTTTTTATTTTAAACGTCCGTTAGATACGCAGGTGGCTCGATACCTGTCTTAACCTCGCCGGCGTCTTTATACCGGCAAGTGAATTTTATTTGGGGTCCCTCAGAATTGTGACAGAAATGTCAGTGAAACACAATAAAAAACGAAACTTTTTTTTTAAAGGCGGTGAATGGATTTTATGAGTAAGCGTGTAGCAACTAACGTAAGGAAAAAAAAGTTGTCTTTCCCTACGAAGACGTTTTGATACAGGACTTTCTTTAAATATCAGTTGTGCATAGCGTTTTACAAAAAGTTGATGATGATCTTGGAGATAATTGCAAAGGAAAATTGAGATAACTACCAAAACATTACGTGTGAAACGACAGGACAGAACTTTGAACCCACAAAGAAACAAAGGTATGAAATATTGCCTCGTCATGGGGGGTTGATAATTGTAATAAGTGTTCCTAATTTTCGTAAAGAAATGTATATTATGGGAGTCACACGTGAGATTTAGTGTATATACGTTTCATATTGTGCATATATACGGGGTTAAAAAGTGGAATGAGTATGATTATAAACTCGTGTGTCCTATAATCAGATAATTTTTGAACAAGCTTTGATTAGACAGGTGAAAAACAACATCAGATCCCTTTTTTAAATATATTCTCACGTCTGAATATCAGCTTCTGCCCTCTGACCAACATTTCAGGGCTCTCAGGTGTAGATCCCAAATTGAAACAAATATTCATTTGTTACCCTTATTAAAACAGTTAATAGAAGTGAGTGACCAGGGTAAATAAAGGTGGGTCAGTGTAAACTGTTTATTCTGGACCAGACTTTGTCATGTGTGATATGTCATGACTTCTTATATCAAGTTTTATCTTTATATTTAGCTATACATGTGTAATAGATGCGATATGTGTCCATAAAAAGGTTTCTCCAGGGGAAAATCAAGTTGGTTTTAAAACCGTGTTTCCTTTTTAGGGTACGTTTGCATTCCAAGTGTGGGGATTTTGTCTTTATGTCATATTTCGGATGTGAATCCGTGGTATTTTTGCCGAGACAAGTTGCCTTTCTTATACGCGGAGGGATCTGCTCGTGAGATGTCCGCTCGGTCCATTTCTGAGCTCAGTATAAGGTGTAGAAAGCATGACTGTCATCATAACCCGCCTGTCACCCTGGCCCGAGCCTGAAGCACGCCCCTTAGTGCAGGGTTAGAGGTGTGGAATAATGTTGTGACTATTGCTTCATCAATAACATGCTGATTGCATGTTTCTAGATGGGTATAACAGAGATCTCAACTACTGAGGGGCCTTATTAATAATTGCTTACACTTATATAGCGCTTTTCTGGACACTCCACTCAAAGCGCTGCACAGGGAATGGGGAATCCCACTATCACCACCATTGTACAGCCCCCACCTGGATGATGTGACGGCAGCCATAGTGCGCCAGAACGCTCCCCACACAGCAGCTCTCAGTGGGGAGGAGAGCAGAGGGATGGAGCCAGTTAAGAGAGGGGGGTTATTAGGAGGCCATGATTGGTAAGGGCCAATGGGAAATTTGGCCAGGACGCCTGGGTTACACCCCTACTCTTTTCGAGAAACACCCCGGGATTGTTAATGACCACAGAGAGTCAGGACCTCGGTTTTACGTCTCATCCGAAGGACGGCGCCTGTTTACAGTATAGTGTCCCCCGTCACTATACTGGGGTATCAGACCGCAGGGTGAGCGCCCCCCTGCTGTCCCACTAACACCTCCTCCACCTCTTATTAGCCAATGAAAAATGGTAGCTTCCTCAGAGATACCGCAGGAAGACAGGAGTTTGTGATGAAAGTTCGAGAGGGATGGCCACACCCTAGTTCGGTCAGACTCGGCTGTCGATATTTTAGCAATCACTCCTGACTCCTCTCCTGAAACACTGTCAATACTGCACGTGATCCCCCTCTCACCCTCGCGTCCCTCTCTCACCCCGTCTCCACCTGTGTAGCTGCCCCCCCTGGTCACTCCTCCTCGCTTAGCAGGGGGGGTCCCAGCCTCCTCGTCTTCTGGCCAGGAGCCCTCAGCCAAGCGGGTTCAGCCAGATCATCACTCCATGATCCTTTCAGTATGCTAAATTCCTGGTGTTGTTTTTTTTCTCCCCAGAAAACTGACTGTTCACCCCACCTCTGCGCTAAGTGGACGATGAAGTCAGGTTCAAGTGTGCCTGGTGTTTACAGGTAATACTTCAGACTGGTCGGCCTCACCTCAGGGTGTCTGGGCGTTTGATATTATACAGTTGCAATGCTGAGATCCTGGAGATCCTGAGTGGTTTCCGGCGTTCGTGTGGAAACACAGCCCCACCCTCCCGCAGTGTCCAGTCCGCAGAATTTCCTGGAGACGTGGTCTCGTTGATGGGCGACCCCGCCAGCGAGAGACTAGCTGAGGCAGGATGTTCTGTACGGTTCAGTTAATTAGACACGCACAGATGTTGAGCTCATCGTCCTTTTAATTGTGCCATCTATGCTAACTGTAGCCGAGATCGAACTATCAAGGTGACAGATCAATAATTTTAAATTAAATAGATGCATGATATTGCTAGCGCTGATGCAAGAGGCAAGTCAGAGGAACGTAACACAGAATGGATAGGAGTCGCAGTGAGTGAGAGAGGAATGAGCTAAATTATTTAAGAGGATTAAAACACTGAAGAACAGGAGACACAGTGAGAGAGAGGAGATCACAGGAAATACCTCAGTAACAAACAAACTAACACACAGGACAGGAGACACAGTGAGAGAGAGAGGAGATCACAGAGAATCCCTCAGTAACAAACACACAGGACAGGAGACACAGCGAGAGAGAGGAGATCACAGAGAATCCCTCAGTAACAAACCCACAGGACAGGAGACACAGCGAGAGAGAGGAGATCGCAGGAAATACCTCAGTTTTAAGTGCAGACAACCGGACAGGAGACAGAGTGAGGAAGAGTAAATGAAACACAGTAGGATTGATAGGAGATGGGTTATGAAGAGATGGGACACATCTATTCATAAAGAGATGTGTCCCATCTCGCTGAACTCACTGGCTGAGTTAATTGACGCTGCTGTTTCTTTGGCAGATGAAGTCGGGGTCCAGAGTTTCGCTGACGTGGCAGAACCGTCTCAGCTCGGTCTCCTCCCATTCCTGCAGGTCAGTGCCCCTTCAGTCAGACCCTGTATTCGGGGAGACACACAGGGAAGTCGCACACTGTGAAAAAAGGCTCCAGAGACATCGCTGAACCACAGAATAGCTCCTGAGCATTTGTGCACCTTTTGGAATTCTTCACGTATAGTGAAAGGTGAAAATAAAACCAAGAATGGGTGTCGCGTCTTTACACAGAGGCGGATGGGGAACAAGCTGCCCAGCCTTGTTGTTGATGCCGATACCCTGGCTTCTCTCCAGATACAGGTGGATTAAATCATGGGTCCAATTAATCACTAACTACCAGACAGGCTTGAAAAACCGAATGGCGTTCTCTCGTTTTTAACCTTTCTTCAATTCTTAGAAAACCTGCACGCAGAAAAAAAATAATTTGCATTTTTTTACTACTTCCAACGGTCAGGTCTGTGGGTATTTAAATCTGACTAGAATGTGTATTGTTCAAAATCTCTTGTTCACTATCAGTGTTGTTGTTTTTAGTGTCATTCTCATTACTCCTGTGGGTTTTATACTGTGGTAGAGAGTTAAAAAAGTCCTCACTTTGTGCTGCTCTCGGTTTGTTGACGGTGGCGTACTCCACATCACTGTTTGGTAGTGTGATGTCTGTAGAGAACAGGATACGGGTCAATACTTATGTTAACTTATACTATACAGGATAAGACTTACATTAACACCATACTGAACAACAGGGCTCACTGTTCACACGTGTATTGACACTGTTCAGACGACATGATTCACTGTTCACGCTTGTATTCACGCTGTACACAACAGCAGGACTCACTATTATTACAAATGTTCACACTTGTGTTAAAACTGGACAGAGCAGCAAGAAGTTATCATGATGTTTTATTTCTGCTAGTTTAATAGATAGAAGTAAAAGATCCTCACTTTGTGCGGCTCGGGGTTTGCTGACTGTGGAGTATTCAACAGCAGTATCTGTCTGTGTTAATTCTGCAAAGAATAAAACACGTGTTCTCACCCGTTAACACTGTGCAGAGCAAGAGGGAATTCAATGAGTTAACACTGTACAGAACCGGACTCACTGTTCACACTCGTATTGACACTGTACAGAACCGGACTCACTGTTCACACTCGTATTGACACTGTACTGAACAACAGGACTCCCTGTTCACACTCATATTGACACTGTACTGAACAACAGGACTCGCTGTTCACACTCGTATTGACACTATACTGAACAACAGGACTCACCGTTCACACTTCTATTAATACTTTTTTGATCAACAGGACTCAGTGTTCACACTCATGTCGACACTTATCACACTCGTATTGACACTATACTGAACAACAGGACTCACCGTTCACACTTATATTGAGGTTCAGGTGGGTATCTGCGTCAGCATGCGTAGGCTGCAAAGGAACAAGTAATAGGTTTATTCCATGCTGACACCTGAAGAAGGCTCCACGGCCGAAACGTTGTGTTCTCTTTCTTCTTTTTTTTCAGCATGGAATAAACCTATTACTTGTTCCTTTGCACACTTATATTGATACTTTTTTTGATCAACGGGACTCACTGTTCACACTCGTGTCGACACTGTTCACACTCGTATTGACACTGTACTGACCAACAGGACTCACCGTTCACACTTATATTGATACTTTTTTGATCAGCGGGACTCACTGTTCACACTCGTGTCGACACTGTTCACACTCGTATTGACACTGTACTGACCAACAGGACTCACTGTTCACACTCGTATTGACACTGTACTGAGCAACAGGACTCGTGTTGACACCGTTCACACTCGAATCGACGCTGCTCACACTCGTGTCGACACTTGACACTCGTATCCAGTAAGCCTTTGCTACCATTATCAAACACAGAAATCGTTATAATTTAATTTTAAAAACATGGCTAAGCATGGGTTTAAAGTATATTCAACAGTGCAGGTGCATTCAAAGAAATAGAGTTTCCCAAGCCCTCGGAAAGAATTACCATTTCCAAAGATGTCTAGTCTCAAGCATTAACATCCAAAGTACCTGTCTTAGCTGGGGCAGGAAGTTTGCCAAGCCACCTGAAAGAATTACCATTTCAAAAGATGTCTGTTGTAAGCCAGGTTCAATCATTACCATCCAAAGTATCGGTCTTCCCTTGGGGCAAGAGGGTTTCCTGTGTGTCTAGGATGTGTACTTCCCTTAAATAAAGGATGAATATGGGTACCATAGGTATTAAATCTCTCAAAGCTCAGAGTTAAACTAAAAAACCCTTGGTGAGTGTGTTATAACATGGATGGGTATTTATAGTCCAGTGCCTCCTATTTTACTAGAGATTCTGTTTGGGATTCAGAACTCGGGATCAAAATACTCCTAGGTACAGAGTAATTAACACACCTTCCTGCTACCATGATCAGAGCAGTATTAGATTAAATTTGTCATTTATTGAAAGCCCAGTTTTTAACAATCATTTTCATTTGAACTTACTTTTTTCAAAAAAGGATCTGAGGTTCACTTCCTGAATTAAATCTTTTGACAAGAGGTAAGACTTCTATTTTACATTTAAACCCATGTTTAGCTGTGTTTTTTAGATTTAACTGAACCAATTTCTGTGTGTGATAATGTCCTTGAATTCTGACAACATCACACTAAATTACATGATATAAAACAGCTAATGTTTCTAGAGATAAAGTTTCTGGGATGCTTCTAATTACTTTGCATTACCAGGGACAGTTTAATTCACCTTGTACAGTACTGAAAGACCAAAATGCTTTTTTTAAAAGTTATTTAACATTTTATAGAACTTTGTCTACTATGGCAATATGATGAGCTTGGCCACTTATCTTAGGATAAAGATAGGATAAAGGTTTATCTTTTGCACCTACCTGCCCCCCAGGGAAGGCCAATGCTTTCTACGTTGATGGTTCCCTACAGTAGATTGTACCTTATCTTCAAAGGTAATGTATATTGACCCAAATCAGTTTTGGGATCCAATCTACTGACGAGATGGAGCACATCCTTTTTTCAGTATTTTAGCATCATATGTTTAGTATATTTAGTCCCTAATGCTGAAAGAAATGATCATAGAACATTTGGACACTTTGTGGGCATGAAATACAAAGAAAATCATGTTCTATGGTACAAGATAAATACAAAACTTAAGCTTTTATTTTAATTAGATTTGTTGTTAAAGCATAAGCAATGATTTATTACATTAATATATGTGAAAATAACATTTTAGCATCATACGTTTAGTATATTTAGTCCCTAATGCTGAAAGAAATGATCATTTGTTTAACACGCACGGGTCTGTCTCAAAGGATGCAGTGCTCCTGAAAGGGCTTTCAAACCCTGCATTTCAGATGCCTAGCTGTATCCCTCACATGTGGCACCTCAGAATGACTTCTAACCTTACCTGTGGTGTCTTCAGTCCCTATTGCTCAATGCATGGTGTACGTACTACATACATGTGTCTTGAGAATGAGGAATGGGCCCCTGAGACAGTCATTTGCCTGTTTCACAAATGATCGTATTTTACTAGAGATTCTGTATGGGATTCAGATGTGCATTCGGATTTATTGGTACATGCCCAGGGCAGTAAGCAGTCTGAGGATTTATTTCCAGACAGCATAGAGCAGTGAAGCAGTGAAGTAGTGCATAAAGCATAAGCAATCATTTATTACATTAATATATGTGAAAATAACATTTTAGCATCATACGTTTAGTATATTTAGTCCCTAATGCCAAGGACTCCAGCAGTCTTACAACCACTGCCCTGTTTGCCTCGCCAGACACGATCTCTATTCTGTTGTAATCCACGATGTTCTTCAGGTGATTTATCATGTCCTTCCTCGCCTGTTGAGAGGCCATCCTGATCTCTTCTGCCGTGGCGTGCTTCATACATGCCCTCTTCAAGTGAGCAGGAAGCTGATCAAAAGTATTCAGGCACATCTTGCACACCAGGGGAATCCTCGTGGGTTTCCTTTGAGAATAAATAATACCATCTGTGTATAGAAACAAGCTAAGACTGATTTCTTAAATTATCCTTAATTTTCTCTCTCATAGTTTGAGCATAATGATTTTATTGTATTTATATAAGAATTGCTCATTGCTCCAAAATAAATAATGGTTTCATAAAAAAGTGAACACTTACTTGGTCTCAGTCACAGACTTTCCAATAGAAGCCATTGTGGAGTTCAGCAACTGCAGGTCCTAGAAGTGGGGAAGGAATTTTAAAAGAGAAATTGAATTACAAAACAGAAGGAATGGCTGAGGGATCACTGAAATATATATATATATACAAATTCCAAAGACTGAGTCTATATCTCCTTTAGGTGAGGACAGACTGGATCAAACAAAAACAACATTTGAAGTGAATTGCAAATGTATTGAGTTGTGATGCAACTGTAACTTGAACCTAACATGACTGGGGCGTGCATTTTTGAAATTGCATTTTCACAGCTGAAATACAAAATGAAGCTGATCGCAGTCCAAACTCAAGGTATTGTTGTAAAACTAAATATTCAACATGTTTCTACCTGTCCCTTTTCAGCTCACTCAGAAGTCCACAGCCTGCAGCCTGGTGCCTCTCTGTCTCTCCCCCTCCACACTGCTGGTCCAGTGGAGGTGCTGTTTGATCCTGCAGGATCTGTCCAGTCTCGTATAGTCTTACTGAGCAACGCAGGGCTCCCTGGCCCCAGGTACGAACAGTGAGTGTCAGTGCAGAACAGCTCTCTGACACTCCGCTCCCTCACTCCAGCTGATCAGGGCAACTACACAGTGTGATCGTCACTGTGGGCGGTGAGCAGGTCTACAGTAGGGTCACTAGAGGGCTCTATATTCTTGACAGAGTGTGTTCTTCTATCATCCTCTGTCCTGATTGTCTTTCAGCTCACAGAGACACTGTCACCCTGCAGCCTGGAGCCTCTCTGTCTGTCCCTCTGTTCACTGGAGAGCCAGTGGGGGTGCTGTTTGATCCTGCAGGAGGTGGAAACTGGACCTCAGTGTGTTCTGTCCAGAACAGCACAGCCAGCTGTGTCCCCCAGTACAGTTTTTTTATTTTTGATGATTAGCCATATGTTGATTATAATATTGTACATAATGTATAATTTGAACTCAATATTTTTCAGGAGTGAATGATTGTATATTTTCAGAATAAATTTCGAAACCAAATTATTGTCCCTCGATCTCTGTCTCTCTATCTCTGTCTCTCTCTCGTCCTGCTGTCTGTCTGTCCCTGCCTCTCTGTCTCTCTCTTTCAGCCCTGTCTGTCAGTCTGTCTGTCCCTCGATCTCTGTCTCTCTCTCTCCTTCCTCTCTCTCTCTCGGTTTGTTTGTCCCTCAATCTCAATCTTTCTCTTTGCCTTCTGTCTTTCTGTGCCTTCATCTTTGTCTCTCTCCTTCCTTTCTGTCTGTCTCTCTGTCTGTCCTGCGTTGTCCCAGCTGGACCTGTCTCCCCGGCTCTCTGCCTTCAGCTCTGTTCGCCGATGTCCCACCAGCCCGTCTCTCTCTCAGCCTGTCTCTTGACTTGCAGGAGGAAAAGGAGGTGGAGACAGCTCCTTCGGCAGGAGAGAGGAAGGAGGTCAGTGCTGGTCCCACCCTGCCTCCTGTCCTGTCTGTGGTGGAGTTTCGCCGTCTTGTCTGTCCCTGGGTCTCAGTGTTTCTCTCTCTTTCAGCCCTGTCTGTCAGTGTCTCTCTCCTCCTCCTCTCTGTCCTCAGTGTGTCTCTCTCCTCCTCCTCTCTGTCCTGTGGTGTCCAGGCAGTGTGTCTCTCTTCTCCTCCTCCTCCTCTCTGTCCTGTGGTGTCCAGTGGGTCAGTATTAGTGGGCTACACCCAGGCTCACTCACTGCGAGTGTGATCTCAGCAGAGTCTCTGTGCTCTTGGGACACTTGACTCACCTGTCTCTCTCTTTCTCTCCCTGTGCTGTCCCTCTCCTGCCCCCTCTCTCCCTCCAAGGACTCCAGCTGGAGGAGGTCCAATCACCACCTCCTGTGAGACAGAAGAAAAAGAAGGTGGGTAATGCTCTGATCCTCTCTTTACTCCTGTCCAGTGTCCAGTCAGTGTGTCTGTATGAACCCCTCTCTCTCTCAGTGCAGTGTTCATGTACTGGAGTGTCCAGTCAGTGTGTCTGTATGAACCCCTCTCTCTCTCAGTGCAGTGTTCATGTACTGGAGTGTCCAGTCAGTGTGTGTGTATGAACCCCTCTCTCTCTCAGTGCAGTGTTCATGTACTGGAGTGTCCAGTCATGTGTCTGTATGAACCCCTCTCTCTCTCAGTGCAGTGTTCATGTCCTGGAGTGTCTAGTCAGTGTGTTTGTATGAACCCCTCTCTCTCTCAGTGCAGTGTTCATGTACTGGAGTGTCCAGTCAGTGTGTGTGTATGAACCCCTCTCTCTCTCAGTGCAGTGTTCATGTACTGGAGTGTCCAGTCATGTGTCTGTATGAACCCCTCTCTCTCTCAGTGCAGTGTTCATGTCCTGGAGTGTCTAGTCAGTGTGTTTGTATGAACCCCTCTCTCTCTCAGTGCAGTGTTCATGTACTGGAGTGTCCAGTCAGTGTGTCTGTATGAACCCCTCTCTCTCTCAGTGCAGTGTTCATGTACTGGAGTGTCCAGTCAGTGTGTCTGTATGAACCCCTCTCTCTCTCAGTGCAGTGTTCATGTCCTGGAGTGTCCAGTCAGTGTGTCTGTATGAACCCCTCTCTCTCTCAGTGCAGTGTTCATGTACTGGAGTGTCCAGTCCGACTCTTAACGTGACTCTCCTGTCTCTGCTTCAGAAGCGCCGATGCGTCTTTTTGATGTCCCTGAGCTGCGTGTCGGTGGAGACAGAAGATCAAGACGAGCCGATGGAGGTGGCGGAGCCTGTAGCTCAGGAGAGGAAGAGCGAGGGAGAGGAGGAGCAGGCTGCCGGGAAGGACAAGAAGAGGAAGAGGAGGGGCAGGTGAGCAGACAGGGGGGCGCCGCCCGGTCATGTCTGTGATTCAAGGAGGAGTCTCCTCTTGCTGTTTGATGTCATGGTGACGTCTGTGTCTGTGTCTGTGTCTCTCACACCTGCAATAACAATATTCTTTCCAGGTTCCTTTCCTGGTTCTGTGCCTGCTAAGATCTGGACTGGACTGGACTAGACTGGACCGGAGCTGAGGGGCCCCAGACTGTGCTGGACCGAAGCTGAGGGGCCCTAGACTGGACTGGACCTAAGCTGAGGGTCCCCAGACTGGACTTAATCTGTATTGTAATTTTTGTTCTTTTGTTAAGCATCATTAAAATGGTTTTAAAAAAAATCTGTTTAGCTTTTGGTTTTTTCCCTCCCCCTCCTTGAAACGAACGGAGTCTGTCCTTCTCTTTCATCCCGGAGAGTTTGTGGTTGACGGATTGAGGCCGAGAGCCCTCGTCGTCGACGTGCCACCAGTTGGCGGGGATATAGCAGGGGGGGGCATCGTGTCCAATACTCCTTGAAACGAGACAGATTTCAAGCCACCTCCGTCTGAAGAGCAGGAAGTTGACCACGAAGTCCAGGGTGTCCTAGGAAGATCTTTAGCCCTCGTTTGCCCAGCAGCCATCTCACCCTGCAGCTCCCAGCTGGCAGCCCCCTCCCCACTGGAGCCCAGCAGGTGGGAGCCTGGTCAGTACCTGGAGGGGAGACTCCTGGGAAAAACTGAGGTTGCTGCTGGGAGAGGTGTTAGTGGGGCCAGCAGGGGGCGCTCTCACTCTGCGGTCTGTGTGGGTCCTGATGCCCCAGTATAGTGACGGGGACACAGGACTGTAAACAGGCGCCGTCCTTCAGATGAGACGTCAAACCGAGGTCCTAACTCTCTGTGGTCATTAAGAATCCCGGGGTGTTTCTGGAGAAGAGTAGGGGTGTTACCCCAGTGTCCTGGCCTGATTCCCCCCCTGGTCTTTACCCATCATGGCCTCCTTATCACCCCCGTCTCTGAACTGGCTCCATCCCTCTGCTCTCCTCCCCACTGAGAGCTGCTGTGTGCTGAGCGGACTGGAGCATCATCCAGGTGGGCTGCACACTGGGGGGGCTGGAGGGGATCCCCCTGACCTGGGAGGAGCTCTGAGGGGAGGGTCCAGACTTATTAATTATTATTATTATTCGTGCTGCACTGGGCTTCAGTCCTGGCAGTGAGAGGGGGACTCTGTGAGCAGTACAGATACTTATGACTGTATAATAATACACAATAGAAATGGAAAACAGGGTAGCGCTGTAGTCTCTTCGAAACGTTTTGAACTGTCAGAAGAAGTTTTCACAACCCGGACTCGTGAAGGTACAGGTCTTCTCCCATCGTCCGGAGCAAGGTGAGAGGCCACCCCCTCGGGGCGCAGTATCCCCGATGCACCCCCCACCACCACCCAAAACGACACACACTTCTGTGACGATTGGGAGACCCCGGTTCGACCAGCCCCTGTGGTGGAGGAAACGACCCGCTGGAGAGAACACGCAGACTCCACACAGAAGGGTCACCTCGGCATTTATTCCAACAGCAAAACAACACCAGAGAGAAACGGTCTCCGAAAGAGAAGCGTACACCGGGAAAAACACGACGGGGTCATTACAAATGGGAATAGGAGTTCTTTTTTTCTGTTCCGGACGTCAGTTGTATCTTGTCCTGGTGATTTCTCCCGTTTCGAACGGAGTTTAATGTCGCGTTTCTACTTTATTAGAGAGAGGCACTGAACTTTGGGGAACGTGACATCCACCCAGTATTACTAGTAGGTTGATACATATAAATGTTCTTTTTCCCCCCGTATTATACCTCGTGAAATATAACGACGGCCAACTCCTTAAGTCGAAATTTAAACCCTTCTCACGCTACAAGACAGTCCGTCAACATCGCCGCGGCCCGAAGCGCGACCTTCGGTATGACGTTGGCCGAAGGGGGTAGGGTAAGTACGTCACAGCCGGGGGAAGCCCCTATCACGTGAGAGGGGTGCGGCGGGCGACGAGCCCCCGGGAGCGAAGAGAAGCTGATTTGCGTGGGGTGTGGAAACACTACACGACCGGGCAAGCGAGCCGTTTTTTTTTTTGTTTGTTTTTTTCCAGAACATCAGAACAACTGCAGAGATGACCATCGATCCACCTCCGGACGTTTCCTTTTTTGTCCTCTTTGGCCTCCAAAATAAAAAAAAAACTGGGATCCATCGTGGCGTTGCCAAATTAAAACGTCAACCACTTTTCGGGCTTTCGTGCTGTCCATGATGAAACCGTCATGGTTGTGTAAGGATACGTTACGTCACAGACCGGCGGCGCTCGGGCGTGAGGAGTGTCGTTACGTTTTTGAAACGGGCACGTCAGACAAGATCTCTGACAAGATCTCCGAAAAACCCAAACCTGTAAGATTCAATTTCAATTCAGTTTTTTTATATAGCGCCTTTCACAACAAGAATGCCCCAAGGCACCGAACAAAGGAGTTGTTCCACACCCCTGCCACCCTCTGTGTACAGTAGAGCCCCCTGTCCTGACTGGAGGAGCTCACCCAGCTGTGCCTGGAGAGAAGCCGGGGTATCGGCTTCAACCACAGGGCTGGGCAGCTTGTTCCCCACCCCCACCCCCTTCTGTGTACAGAAGAGCCTCCTGTCCTGACTGGAGTGACAGTAGAGACGGGGTTCATGGGTTATCTGGAGGGGGACTTCGCTCCAACAAAACGCCCAGCCCTGCTGCTCCTACCTCGGACAGAAGACACTTTCCCCAGCTGCTTCATCGTCTTCTCCCTGCGGGAGACCGGCCGCCTGCCGGATCGGGGGGCGCTGTCGCCGGGGCGGGCCGCGGCCCCCGACGTCGAGGTGCTTTCGGGGGGGGGGGGGCGCCCCGCTCGTCGTCGGCACCGGCGCCACGTTCTCTGCCGCCGCCACCACTGCCACCACCGGCGTCGGGCTGCGGGCCTCACCTGGAGGCAACACACCGGCTTCTTTTAACAGATCACCTCGGGAATCGGGAACAACGGAGCTGTGTGCGGCCTTCTGTACGGAGGGGTTCAGCGCGGGGGGGCTCCGGGCTCGGGTCTGGACCCGGGGGGGGGGGACTGTCTGTGTGGAGTCTGCATGTTCTCCCTGTGTTCTCCGGGTCCAAAGACAGGCTTTTGGGCTAATTGGCTTCTGGGAAAACTGGCCCTGGTGTGTGTGTGTCCTGTGATGGACTGCTGTCCTGTCCAGGGTGTGTGAGTGAGTGTGTGTGTGTCATGTGATGGACTGGATTCCTGTCCAGGGTGTGTGAGTGTGTGTGTCTGTGTGTCCTGTGAGGGACTGGTGTCCTATCCAGGTTGTGTGTGTGTCCTGTGAGTGACTGGTGTCCTGTCCAGGGTGTGTGAGTGTGTGTGTGTCCTGTGATGGACTGGTGTCCTGTCCAGGATGTGTGAGTGTGTGTGTCTGTGTGTCCTGTGATGGACAGATGGTACCCAGCCTGGACACCCATGAGACACTGGCTTCCTCAGAAGACTCTCACTGAGGGCACACTGTCCCTAACCCGGGTCTTGAAGAAACTACAGTGATCTATAATTCCTGCGCCTCGGAAGGGGTTATGACGTCTATGTCCGGCGCCCGCGCCCGCGGACCGGCGGTTCGGCGTCGCGCTCCGCAGCTCGAGCTTCGGTGCGAGGCAGGGCGGGAGGGAGTCGATGTGGCCTCGGCGCCATCTTTGCTGGTGAGTCAATTGTGACCGTTGCGGTACAATAAACCATCAATAAATCTTTTCCCACCCCGACCAGTATTTCTGTCGCGGCCCACGTCCCTTACAATCGACAAACTTTAAAAAAACAGTAGCCCTTCGCAACATCACACGCCATTTTTTTTTATTTTAAACGTCCGTTAGATACGCAGGTGGCTCGATACCTGTCTTAACCTCGCCGGCGTCTTTATACCGGCAAGTGAATTTTATTTGGGGTCCCTCAGAATTGTGACAGAAATGTCAGTGAACCACAATAAAAAACGAAACTTTTTTTTAAAGGCGATGAATGGATTTTAAGAGTAACCGTGTAGCGACTGACGTAAGGAAAAAAAAGTTGTCTTTCCCTACGAAGACGTTGGTACAGGACTTTCTTTAAATATCAGTTGTGCATAGCGTTTTACAAAAAGTTGATGATGATCTTGGAGATAATTGCAAAGGAAAATTGAGATAACTACCAAAACATTACGTGTGAAACGACAGGACAGAACTTTGAACCCACAAAGAAACAAAGGTATGAAATATTGCCTCGTCATGGGGGGTTGATAATTGTAATAAGTGTTCCTAATTTTCGTAAAGAAATGTATATTATGGGAGTCACACGTGAGATTTAGTGTATATACGTTTCATATTGTGCATATATACGGGGTTAAAAAGTGGAATGAGTATGATTATAAACTCGTGTGTCCTATAATCAGATCATTTTTGAACAAGCTTTGATTAGACAGGTGAAAAACAACACCAGATCCTTTTTTTAAATATATTCTCACGTCTGAATATCAGCTTCTCCCCTCCCAGATCTACATCTGGGAGCCCAACATTTCAGGGCTCCCAGATGTAGATCCCAAATTGAAACAAATATTCATTTTTTACCCTTATTAAAACAGTTAATAGAAGTGAGTGACCAGGGTAAATAAAGGTGGGTCAGTGTAAACTGTTTATTCTGGACCAGACTTCGTCATGTGTGATATGTCATGACTTCTTATATTAAGTTTTATCTTTATATTTAGTTATACATGTGTAATAGATGCGATGTGTCCATAAAAAGGTTTCTCTTTCAAGTTGGTTTTAAAACAGTGTTTCCTTTTTAGGGTACGTTTGCATTCCAAGTGTGGTGTTTTTGCCTTTTTATCATGTTTCGGATGTGAATCCGTGGTATTTTTGCCGAGACAAGTTGCCTTTTTATACGCGGAGGGATCTGCTCGTGAGATGTCCGCTCGGTCCATTTCTGAGCTCAGTATAAGGTGTAGAAAGCATGACTGTCATCATAACCCACCTCTCACTCTGGCCCGAGCCTGAAGCATGCCCCCTAGTGCAGGGTTAGAGGTGTGGAATAATGTTGTGACTATTGCTTCATCAATAACATGCTGATTGCATGTTTCTAGATGGGTATAACAGAGATCTCAACTACTGAGGGGCCTTACTAATAATTGCTTACACTTATATAGCGCTTTTCTGGACACTCCACTCAAAGCGCTGCACAGGGAATGGGGAATCCCACTACCGCCACCAATGTACAGCCCCCACCTGGATGATGCAACGGCAGCCATAGTGCGCCAGAACGCTCCCCACACAGCAGCTCTCAGTGGGGAGGAGAGCAGAGGGATGAAGCCAGTTCAGAGAGGGGGGTTATTAGGAGGCCATGATTGGTAAGGGCCAATGGGAAATTTGGCCAGGACGCCTGGGTTACACCCCTACTCTTTTCGCGAGACGCCCTGGGATTTTTAATGACCACAGAGAGTCAGGACCTCGGTTTTACGTCTCATCCGAAGGACGGCGCCTCTTTACAGTATAGTGTCCCCCGTCACTATACTGGGGTATCAGACCGCAGGGTGAGCGCCCCCCTGCTGTCCCACTAACACCTCTTCCACCTCTTATTAGCCAGTGAAAAATGGTAGCTTCCTCAGAGACACCGCAGGAAGACAGGAGTTTGTGATGAAAGTTCGAGAGGGATGGCCACACCCTAGTTCGGTCAGACTCGGCTGTCGATATTTTAGCAATCACTCCTGACTCCTCTCCTGAAACACTGTCAATACTGCACGTGATCCCCCTCTCACCCTCGCGTCCCTCTCTCACCCCGTCTCCACCTGTGTAGCTGCCCCCCCTGGTCACTCCTCCTTGCTGTGCAGGGGGGGTCCCAGCCTCCTCGTCCTCTGGCCAGGAGCCCTCAGCCAAGCGGGTTCAGCCAGATCATCACTCCATGATCCTTTCAGTATGCTAAATTCCTGGTGTTGTTTTTTTTCTCCCCAGAAAACTGACTGTCCGCCCCACCTCTGCGCTAAGTGGACGATGAAGTCAGGTTCCAGTGTGCCTGGTGTTTACAGGTAATACTTCAGACTGGTCGGCCTCACCTCAGGGTGTCTGGGCGTTTGATATTATACAGTTGCAATGCTGAGGCCTGTGACTGTGATGCTGTAAGGCTACAGGAGTCTCTCTGGAGATCCTGAGTGATTTCCGGCGTTCATGCGGAAACACAGCCCCACCCTCCCGCAGTGTCCAGTCCGCAGAATTTCCTGGAGACGTGGTCTCGCCGATGGGCGACCCCGCCAGCGAGTGACTAGCTGAGGCAGGATGTTCTGTACGGTTCAGTTAATTAGACGCGCACAGATGTTGAGCTCATCGTCCTTTTAATTGTGCCATCTATGCTAACTGTAGCAGAGATCGAACTATCAAGGTGACAGATCAATAATTTTAAATTAAATAGATGCATGATATTGCTAGCGCTGATGCAAGAGGCAAGTCAGAGGAACTGAACACAGAATGGATAGGAGTCGCAGTGAGTGAGAGAGGAATGAGCTAAATTATTTAAGAGGATTAAAACACTGAAGAATAGGAGACACAGTGAGAGAGAGGAGATCACAGGAAATACCTCAGTAACAAACATACTTACACACAGGACAGGAGACACAGTGAGAGAGAGAGGAGATCACAGAGAATCCCTCAGTAACAAACACACAGGACAGGAGACACAGCGAGAGAGAGGAGATCACAGAGAATCCCTCAGTAACAAACCCACAGGACAGGAGACACAGCGAGAGAGAGGAGATCACAGAGAATCCCTCAGTAACAAACCCACAGGACAGGAGACACAGCGAGAGAGAGGAGATCACAGGAAATACCTCAGTTTTAAGTGCAGACAACCGGACAGGAGACAGAGTGAGGAAGAGTAAATGAAACACAGTAGGATTGATAGGAGACGGGTTATGAAGTGATGGGACACACAGAGATGGAGAAAAGGGAGGCGACAGTTGAACTCGCTGGCTGAGTTAATTGACGCTGCTGTTTCTTTGGCAGATGAAGTCGGGGTCCAGAGTTTCGCTGACGTGGCAGAACCGTCCCAGCTCGGTCTCCTCCCATTCCTGCAGGTCAGTGCCCCTTCAGTCAGACCCTGTGTTCGGGGAGACACACAGGGAAGTCGCACACTGTGACAAAAGGCTCCAGAGACATCGCTGAACCACAGAATAGCTCCAGAGCATTTGTGCACCTTTTGGAATTCTTCACGTAAAGTGAAAGGTGAAAATAAAACCAAGAATGGGTGACGCGTCTTTACACAGAGGCGGGTGGGGAACAAGCTGCCCAGCCTTGTTGTTGATGCCGATACCCTGGCTTCTCTCCAGATACAGATGGATTAAATCATGGGTCCAATTAATCACTAACTACCAGACAGGCTTGAAAAACCGAATGGCGTTCTCTCGTTTTTAACCTTTCTTCAGTTCTTAGAAAACCTGCACGCAGAAAAAAAATAATTTGCATTTTTTTACTACTTCCAACGGTCAGGTCTGTGGGTATTTAAATCTGACTAGAATGTGTATTGTTCAAAATCTCTTGTTCACTATCAGTGTTGTTGTTTTCAGTGTCATTCTCATTACTCCTGTGGGTTTTATACTGTGGTAAAGAGTTAAAAAAGTCCTCACTTTGTGCTGCTCTCGGTTTGTTAACGGTGGCGTACTCCACATCACTGTTGGGTAGTGTGATGTCTGTAGAGAACAGGATACGGGTCAATACTTATGTTAACTTATACTATACAGGATAAGACTTACATTAACACCATACTGAACAACAGGACTCACTGTTCACACGCGTATTGACACTGTACAGACGACAGGATTCACTGTTCACGCATGTATTCACGCTATACACAACAGCAGGACTCACTATTATTACAAATGTTCACACTTGTGTTAAAACTGGACAGAGCAGCAAGAAGTTATCATTATGTTTTATTTCTGCTAGTTTAATAGATAGAAGTAAAAGATCCTCACTTTGTGCGGCTCGGGGTTTGTTGACTGTGGAGTATTCAACAGCAGTATCTGTGTTAATTCTGCAAAGAATAAAACACGTGTTCTCACCTGTAACACTGTGCAGAGCAAGAGGGAATTCAATGAGTTAACACTGTACAGAACCGGACTCACTGTTCACACTCGTATTGACACTGTACAGAACCGGACTCACTGTTCACACTCGTATTGACACTGTACTGAACAACAGGACTCACTGTTCACACTCATATTGACACTGTACTGAACAACAGGACTCGCTGTTCACACTCGTATTGACACTATACTGAACAACAGGACTCACCGTTCACACATCTATTAATACTTTTTTGATCAACAGGACTCAGTGTTCACACTCATGTCGACACTTATCACACTCGTATTGACACTATACTGAACAACAGGACTCACCGTTCACACTTATATTGATACTTTTTTGATCAACGGGACTCACTGTTCACACTCGTGTCGACACTGTTCACACTCGTATTGACACTGTACTGACCAACAGGACTCACTGTTCACACTCGTATTGACACTGTACTGAACAACAGGACTCGTGTTGACACCGTTCACACTCGAATCGACGCTGCTCACACTCGTGTCGACACTTGACACTCGTATCCAGTAAGCCTTTGCTACCATTATCAAACACAGAAATCGTTATAATTTAATTTTAAAAACATGGCTAAGCATGGGTTTAAAGTATATTCAACAGTGCAGGTGCATTCAAAGAAATAGAGTTTCCAAAGCCCTCGCAAAGAATTACCATTTCCAAAGATGTCTAGTCTCAAGCATTAACATCCAAAGTACCTGTCTTATCTGGGGCAGGAAGTTTGCCAAGCCACCTGAAAGAATTACCATTTCAAAAGATGTCTGTTGTAAGCCAGGTTCAATCATTACCATCCAAAGTATCGGTCTTCCCTTGGGGCAAGAGGGTTTCCTGTGTGTCTAGGATGTGTACTTCCCTTAAATAAAGGATGAATATGGGTACCATAGGTATTAAATCTCTCAAAGCTCAGAGTTAAACTAAAAAACCCTTGGTGAGTGTGTTATAACATGGATGGGTATTTATAGTCCAGTGCCTCCTATTTTACTAGAGATTCTGTTTGGGATTCAGAACTCGGGATCAAAATACTCCTAGGTACAGAGTAATTTTCACACCTTCCTGCTACCATGATCAGAGCAGTATTAGATTAAATTTGTCATTTATTGAAAGCCCAGTTTTTAACAATCATTTTCATTTGAACTTACTTTTTTCAAAGAAGGATCTGAGGTTCACTTCTTGAATTAAATCTTTTGACAAGAGGTAAGACTTCTATTTTACATTTAAACCCATGTTTAGCTGTGTTTTTTAGATTTAACTGAACCAATTTCTGTGTGTGATAATGTCCTTGAATTCTGACAACATCACACTAAATTACATGATATAAAACAGCTAATATTTCTAGAGATAAAGTTTCTGGGATGCTTCTAATTACTTTGCATTACCAGGGACAGTTTAATTCACCTTGTACAGTACTGAAAGACCAAAATGCTTTTTTTTAAAGTTATTTAACATTTTATAGAACTTTGTCTACTATGGCAACATGATGAGCTTGGCCACGTATCTTAGGATAAAGATAGGATAAAGGTTTATCTTTTGCACCTACCTGCCCCCCAGGGAAGGCCAATGCTTTCTACGTTGATGGTTCCCTACAGTAGACTGTACCTTATCTTCAAAGGTAATGTATTTTGACCCAAATCAGTTTTGGAATCCAATCTACTGACGAGATGGAGCACATCCTTTTTTCAGGATTTTAGCATCATACGTTTAGTATATTTAGTCCCTAATGCTGAAAGAAATTATCATTTGTTTAACACGCACGGGTCTGTCTCAAAGGATGCAGTGCTCCTGAAGGCTCTCAAACCCTGCATTTCAGATGCCTAGCTGTATCCCTCACATGTGGCACCTCAGAATGACTTCTAACCTTACCTGTGGTGTCTTCAGTCCCTATTGCTCAATGCATGGTGTACGTACTACATACATGTGTCTTGAGAATGAGGAATGGGCCCCTGAGACAGTCATTTGCCTGTTTCACAAATTATCGTATTTTACTAGAGATTCTGTTTGGGATTCAGATGTGCATTCGGATTTATTGGTACATGCCCAGGGCAGTAAGCAGTCTGAGGATTTATTTCCAGACAGCATAGAGCAGTGAAGCAGTGAAGTAGTGCATAAAGCATAAGCAATCATTTATTACATTAATATATGTGAAAATAACATTTTAGCATCATGCGTTTAGTATATTTAGTCCCTAATGCCAAGGACTCCAGCAGTCTTACAACCACTGCCCTTTTTGCCTCGCCAGACACGATCTCTATTCTGTTGTAATCCACGATGTTCTTCAGGTGATTTATCATGTCCTTCCTCGCCTGTTGAGAGGCCATCCTGATCTCTTCTGCCGTGGCGTGCTTCATACATGCCCTCTTCAAGTGAGCAGGAAGCTGATCAAAAGTATTCAGGCACATCTTGCACACCAGGGGAATCCTCGTGGGTTTCCTTTGAAAATAAATAATACCATCTGTGTATAGAAACAAGCTAAGACTGATTTCTTAAATTATCCTTAATTTTCTCTCTCATAGTTTGAGCATAATGATTTTATTGTATTTATATAAGAATTGCTCATTGCTCCAAAATAAATAATGGTTTCATAAAAAAGTGAACACTTACTTGGTCTCAGTCACAGACTTTCCAATAGAAGCCATTGTGGAGTTCAGCAACTGCAGGTCCTAGAAGTGGGGAAGGAATTTTAAAAGAGAAATTGAATTACAAAACAGAAGGAATGGCTGAGGGATCACTGAAATATATATATATACAAATTCCAAAGACTGAGTCCATATCTCCTTTAGGTGAGGACAGACTGGATCAAACAAAAACAACATTTGAAGTGAATTGCAAATGTATTGAGTTGTGATGCAACTGTAACTTGAACCTAACATGACTGGGGCGTGCATTTTTGAAATTGCATTTTCACAGCTGAAATACAAAATGAAGCTGATCGCAGTCCAAACTCAAGGTATTGTTGTAAAACTAAATATTCAACATGTTTCTACCTGTCCCTTTTCAGCTCACTCAGAAGTCCACAGCCTGCAGCCTGGTGCCTCTCTGTCTCTCCCCCTCCACACTGCTGGTCCAGTGGAGGTGCTGTTTGATCCTGCAGGATCTGTCCAGTCTTGTATAGTCTTACTGAGCAACGCAGGGCTCCCTGGCCCCAGGTACGAACAGTGAGTGTCAGTGCAGAACAGCTCTCTGACACTCCGCTCCCTCACTCCAGCTGATCAGGGCAACTACACAGTGTGATCGTCACTGTGGGCGGTGAGCAGGTCTACAGTAGGGTCACTAGAGGGCTCTATATTCTTGACAGAGTGTGTTCTTCTATCATCCTCTGTCCTGATTGTCTTTCAGCTCACAGAGACACTGTCACCCTGCAGCCTGGAGCCTCTCTGTCTGTCCCTCTGTTCACTGGAGAGCCAGTGGGGGTGCTGTTTGATCCTGCAGGAGGTGGAAACTGGACCTCAGTGTGTTCTGTCCAGAACAGCACAGCCAGCTGTGTCCCCCAGTACAGTTTTTTTATTTTTGATGATTAGCCATATGTTGATTATAATATTGTACATAATGTATAATTTGAACTCAATATTTTTCAGGAGTGAATGATTGTATATTTTCAGAATAAATTTCGAAACCAAATTATTGTCCCTCGATCTCTGTCTCTCTCTCGTCCTGCTGTCTGTCTGTCCCTGCCTCTCTGTCTCTCTCTTTCAGCCCTGTCTGTCAGTCTGTCTGTCCCTCGATCTCTGTCTCTCTCTCTCCTTCCTCTCTCTCTCTCGGTTTGTTTGTCCCTCAATCTCAATCTTTCTCTTTGCCTGCTGTCTTTCTGTGCCTTCATCTTTGTCTCTCTCTCTCCTTCCTTTCTGTCTGTCTCTCTGTCTGTCCTGCGTTGTCCCAGCTGGGCCTGTCTCCCCGGCTCTCTGCCTTCAGCTCTGTATCGCCGATGTCCCACCAGCCCGTCTCTCTCTCAGCCCGTCTCTTGACTTGCAGGAGGAAGAGGAGGTGGAGACAGCTCCTTCGGCAGGAGAGAGGAAGGAGGTCAGTGCTGGTCCCACCCTGCCTCCTGTCCTGTCTGTGGTGGAGTTTCGCCGTCTTGTCTGTCCCTGGGTCTCAGTGTTTCTCTCTCTTTCAGCCCTGTCTGTCAGTGTCTCTCTCCTCCTCCTCTCTGTCCTCAGTGTGTCTCTCTCCTCCTCCTCTCTGTCCTGTGGTGTCCAGGCAGTGTGTCTCTCTCCTCCTCCTCCTCTCTGTCCTGTGGTGTCCAGTGGGTCAGTATTAGTGGGCTACACCCAGGCTCACTCACTGCGAGTGTGATCTCAGCAGAGTCTCTGTGCTCTTGGGACACTTGACTCACCTGTCTCTCTCTTTCTCTCCCTGTGCTGTCCCTCTCCTGCCCCCTCTCTCCCTCCAAGGACTCCAGCTGGAGGAGGTCCAATCACCACCTCCTGTGAGACAGAAGAAAAAGAAGGTGGGTAATGCTCTGATCCTCTCTTTACTCCTGTCCAGTGTCCAGTCAGTGTGTCTGTATGAACCCCTCTCTCTCTCAGTGCAGTGTTCATGTACTGGAGTGTCCAGTCAGTGTGTGTGTATGAACCCCTCTCTCTCTCAGTGCAGTGTTCATGTCCTGGAGTGTCCAGTCAGGGTGTCTGTATGAACCCCTCTCTCTCTCAGTGCAGTGTTCATGTATTGGAGTGTCAAGTCATGTGTCTGTATGAACCCCTCTCTCTCTCAGTGCAGTGTTCATGTCCTGGAGTGTCCAGTCCGACTCTTAACGTGACTCTCCTGTCTCTGCTTCAGAAGCGCTGGTGCATCTTTTTGAAGTCCCTGAGCTGCATGTCGGTGGAGACAGAAGATCAGGACGAGCCAATGGAAGTGGCGGAGACCGTATCTCAGGAGAGGAAGAGCGAGGGAGAGGAGGAGCAGGCTGCTGGGAAGGACAAGAAGAGGAAGAGGAGGTGCAGGTGAGCAGACAGGGGGGCGCCACCCGGTCGTGTCTGTGATTCAAGGAGGAGTCTCCTCTTGCTGTTTGATGTCATGGTGACGTCTGTGTCTGTGTCTCTCACACCTGCAATTACAATATTCTTTCCAGGTTCCTTTCCTGGTTCTGTGCCTGCTAAGATCTGGACTGGACTAGACTGGACCGGAGCTGAGGGGCCCCAGACTGTGCTGGTCCGAAGCTGAGGGGCCCCAGACTGTGCTGGACCGAAGCTGAGGGGCCCTAGACTGGACTGGACCTAAGCTGAGGGTCCCCAGACTGGACTTAATCTGTATTGTAATTTTTGTTCTTTTGTTAAGCATCATTAAAATGGTTTTAAAAAAAATCTGTTTAGCTTTTGGTTTTTTCCCTCCCCCTCCCTGAAACGAACGAACAGAGTCTGTCCTTCTCTTTCATCCCGGAGAGTTTGTGGTTGATGGATTGAGGCCGAGAGCCCTCGTCGTCGGCGTACCACCAGTTGGCGGGGATATAGCAGGGGGGGGCATCGTGTCCAATACTCCTTGAAACGAGACAGATTTCAAGCCACCGCCGTCTGAAGAGAAGAAAGTCGACCACGAAGTCCAGGGTGTCCTAGGAAGCTCTTTAGCCCTCGTTTGCCCAGCAGCCATCTCACCCTGCAGCTCCCAGCTGGCAGCCCCCTCCCCACTGGAGCCCAGCAGGTGGGAGCCTGGTCAGTACCTGGAGGGGAGACTCCTGGGAAAAACTGAGGTTGCTGCTGGGAGAGGTGTTAGTAGGGCCAGCAGGGGGCGCTCTCACCCTGCGGTCTGTGTGGGTCCTGATGCCCCAGTATAGTGACGGGGACACTGGACTGTAAACAGGCGCTGTCCTTCGGATGAGACGTCAAACCGAGGTCCTGACTCTCTGTGTTCATTTACAATCCCGGGGTGTCTCTGGAGAAGAGTAGGGGTGTTACCCCAGTGTCCTGGCCTGATTCCCCCCCTGGTCTTGACCCATCATGGCCTCCTTATCACCCCCCCTCTCTGAACTGGCTCCATCCCTCTGCTCTCCTCCCCAATGAGAGCTGCTGTGTGCTGAGCGGACTGGAGCATCATCCAGGTGGGGGCTGCACACTGTGGGGGCTGGAGGGGATCACCCTGACCTGGGAAGAGCTCTGAGGGGAGGGTCCAGACTTATTAATTATTATTATTATTCGTGCTGCACTGGGCTCCTGTCCTGGCAGTGAGAGGGGGACTCTGTGATCAGTACAGATACTTATGACTGTATAATAATACACGATAGAAATGGAACACAGGGTAGCGCTGTAGTCTCTTCGAAACGTTTTGAACTGCCAGAAGAAGTTTTCACAACCCGGACTCGTGAAGGTACAGGTCTTCTCCCATCGTCCGGAGCAAGGTGTATCGTGTCCTGGTGATTTCTCCCGTTTCGAATGGAGTTTAATGTCGCATTTCTACTTTATTAGAGAGAGGCACTGAACTTTGGGGAACGTGACATCCACCCAGTATTACTAGTAGGTTGATAAATATAAATGTTCTTTTTCCCCCCGTATTATACCTCGCGAAATATAATATGTGTGTGTGTCCTGTGATGGACTGGTGTCCTGTCCAGGGTGTGTGAGTGTGTGTGTCTGTGTGTCCTGTGATGGACAGATGGTACCCAGCCTGGACACCCATGAGACACTGGCTGTGATGGACTGGTATCCTGTGAAGGACTGGTGTCCTGTCCAGGGTGTGTGTGTGTCCTGTGATAGACTGGTGGATCACAATATTAATTCTCCTCCTTGATTCCCTCCTTCATCGCCAGAGTGAAAGCGGGACACGGCAGTAAAAGCTCAGCCCTGCGGCTGGTAGTCCTCTTGGCCACACGGGGGCGCTGTGGCCCCACTGGGGGGGGGGTTATGTTCAAGTCTCGCTGGGAATCGCACCGACGCGGTGGAGTTCGTGAACGTCCCAGACACCAAGAAAACGAGAGAGAGAAAAAAGGTCGTTTTCGGGGTTCAAGAAGCAACCCCGAGATTCAGGGAGTTTCCCCGCTGAGCTTACTCTGCCGAAAACACGCAGATTTTATTTTTTTCCCGTGCCCCCCCTCACACAGGCCGTTTCTGTAGCGTGAAGTTGTGTTTTTTTGCGCAGCGGTCGGTGAGGGGCGAAATTTTATTTATTTTTTTCCCACGGTCTGAAACAGAAACAACCGGGTGGTGTTGTAGAGAGCTCGACGTGCCTGGTCTTCCTCGTCTGCGAAGCCCGTTTTTTTTTTTTTGGGGGGGGGGGGTCGTGAGGTCCCACGCAGCGCTCGGAAAAGAAAATGGCGTTTCTTTTCCCCGCAGGACAGGGGGGTACCCGTGTTTTTTGGAAGTGGCGTGGCCCGAAATTTCCGCCCTTGGGCGCTAGACGGGGGTGGAGGTTGGTCTTTCTTTGATTTGGGGGGGGGGGGTCTAATTTCACTGAACCAAACCCCACGGAAACCCGTGTTGGACGTGGGGGTGCTGAATGCGCCCTCGACGTGATTTTGTCTTTAAATTCAAGTGCAGCTTTTGTAACCCTTGGGCCGGAAACAGCTGGACCCGTTTCCCCTGCCTGTCCGAGGTGGCGACTACCGGGGTCGTGAAGGGACACCCGGCTGGCCGCCGAGAGTTGGAAAAATAAAATGTCCACCCAAAAAAAAACAGCAACCGTGAAAAATGTCGGCCATTTTTGTTTCGCGGCCGAGCCGTGAGCGCGTTAGGGGCGACGTCACGGGGGCGTCACAATGAGCCGCCTGACGTCACAGAGCGGCGGATTCTAGCGCGGGGCGGCGCCGGAGCCCCGTGAGCTCAGAGGAGTGAAGAGAAAAGAGGAGGAAAGCGCTATATAGTCTTTTCTAAACACGTGTTTCTTCCAATAAAGTTACTTCGACTTAGATCGTTAGTTTCAGCTTCAGAATCGCTCTTCAGAATCCCCGTGAAATCGGTAAGTCAGTCAAAAGTGCCGCTGGCGAGAAATAAGTTGTTTTTTTTACCGTTACTCAACTCTTATGGGTGTGATCGTGCTGTTAAAAGATATTGAGAGGAGGTGCACCTCTACACAGAGAGTGGTGGGGGTGGGGAACAAGCTGCCCAGCCCTGTGGTTGAAGGCGATACCCTGGCTTCTCTCCAGACACAGCTGGGTGAGCTCCTCCAGTCAGGACAGGAGTCTCTTCTGTACACAGAGGGGGGCGGGGGTGTGGAACAAAGCTGATACCCTGGCTCCTGTCCAGACAGAGCTGGGTGAGCTCCTCCAGTCAGGACAGGAGGCTCTTCTGTACACAGAGGGTGGCGGGGGTGTGGAACAAAGCTGATACCCTGGCTCCTCTCCAGACACAGCTGGGTGAGCTCCTCCAGTCAGGACAGGAGGCTCTACTGTACACAGAGGGTGGTGGGGGTGGGGAACAAGCCGCCCAGCCCTGTGGTTGAAGCCGATACCCTGGCTTCTCTCCAGCCACAGCTGTGTGAGCTCCTCCAGTCAGGACGGGAGGCTCTACTGTACACAAAGAGTGGCGGGGGTGTGGAACAAAGCTGATACCCCGGCTTCTCTCCAGACACAGCTGGGTGAGGTCCTCCAGTTAGGACAGGAGGCTCTTCTGTACACAGAGGGGGGCGGGGGTGGGGAACAAGCCGCCCAGCTGTGTGGCTCCGCCCCCTCCCCTCCCCTCTGTGACTCTGCTTGTCTCGGCAGGACGATGGACCGACAGAGATGCCGCACGGCCGTGCGCGGTCGCAGCAGGACCCGGGCCCGGCGAGGCGTCGTAAGTCCACCCCTCCCGCCCGCCGTCCAGCCCTCCTCCGACTGGCCTCTCCACCCCCAGCAGCGCTCGCTGTATTATAATAATAATAATAATAATAATAATAATAATAAACTTCACTGATAGAGCACCTTTCATACACATAGCAGCGCAAAGCGCTTGACAGACCAGGTCTCACGGTAACACCTCCAGACGAGGAGAGACACTTCCAGTGGTGATCTTGACTGAGGACACGCCTCGGCTCAAGAGACAGGGTCGCGGGTCCATTATGGCCTTCTGAGAGCACAGATTGCCTCTGGACGTCCCAGACTCTTACTGGACACACTGTACAGACTCACCTGTCCAGACTCTCACTGGACACACTGTAGAGACTCACCTGTCCAGACTCTCACTGGACACACTGTACACACTCACCTGTCCACACTCTCACTGGACACACTGTACACACTCACCTGTCCAGACTCTCACTGGACACACTGTACACACTCACCTGTCCAGACTCTCACTGGACAGACTGTAGAGACTCACCTGTCCAGACTCTTTCTGGACACACTGGACACACTCACCTGTCCACACTCTCACTGGACACACTGTAGAGACTGCCCAAGGCCTCTAGTCTCGACACGACTGGGCTGGGCTATGTGGTCAGAGCTGTCTCGGAGATGAGCAGTTTGGCGTCTTCACAGGTCACACCGGTCAGGCCGAACCCGGACTGGCAGCGGGAGAGGTCCCGGCCCAAGTCCCGGTGCTTTTCCGTAAGTCTGACCCGGTCGCCTTCCGCGAGACTGGACCGGCCGCCCTGTGGTGGGCCCGGTGCCCCACATCTACCCTACAGCTCCCCACTCTGACCCCTAAACTCCCAATACCCTACAGCTCCCCCCACTGACCCCTAAACTCCTGATACCCTACAGCTCCCCACTCTGACCCCTAAACTCCCGATACCCTACAGCTCCCCACACTGACCCCTAAACTCCCGATACCCTACAGCTCCCCACACTGACCCCTAAACTCCCGATACCCTACAGCTCCCCACACTGACCCCTAAACTCCCGATACCCTACAGCTCCCCACACTGACCCCTAAACTCCCGATACCCTACAGCTCCCCACACTGACCCCTAAACTCCCGATACCCTACAGCTCCCCACACTGACCCCTAAACTCCCGATACCCTACAGCTCCCCACACTGACCCCTAAACTTCCGATACCCTACAGCTCCCCACACTGACCCCTAAACTCCCGATACCCTACAGCTCCCCACTCTGACCCCTAAACTCCCGATACCCTACAGCTCCCCATACTGACCCCTAAACTCCCGATACCCTATAGCTCCCCACACTGACCCCCACAGTCCTGATGGCCGAGAGGTCTCTGCTTGCTGTAGTGATTGAGTGAGCTCTGTGGACCTGACCTCTGTCTTGTGTCCTCGTTTCCAGCGTCTCCTAGTGGTCCGGCATTTCACCAGAGATGAAGGTGAGATCTGGGGAGGAGACAGAGCACCCCCTAACACCCCTGAGCTGGGTTACAGGGTAAGACAGCTTCTTACTGTTGGACACACCTGTCCACACTCTTACTGGACACACTGGACACACTCGCCTGTCCGGACTATTACTGGACACACTGTACACACTCACCTGTCCAGACTCTTACTGCCCACACTCACCTGTCCAGACTCTCACTGGACACACTGTCCACACTCACTGGACACACTGTCCACTCTCACCTGTCCACACTCTCACTGGACACACTGTACACACTCACCTGTCCACACTCACTGGACACACTGTCCACTCTCACCTGTCCACTCTCACTGGACACACTGTCCACTCTCACCTGTCCACACTCTCACTGGACACACTGTACACACTCACCTGTCCACACTCACTGGACACACTGTCCACTCTCACCTGTCCAGACTCTCACTGGACACACTGTCCACTCTCACCTGTCCAGACTCTTACTGGACACACTGTACACACTCACCTGTCCAAACTCTCAGTGGACACACTGTACACACTCACCTGTCCAGACTCTTACTGGACACACTGGACATACTCACCTGTCCAGGCGTAGTCTCTGCTCCTCATCCCCCCTGCGTTGTGTTTCCCCCTCTCCCCGCTGGACAGAATCCTGTGGTGTCTTCGTGTCTCCCCGAGCTCGTCCAGAAGCTGGAGAGGGCGGCCGAGCTGCATCTGGAGCTCCCAGAGTCGCCCGGCTCGTCCCGCTCGGGCTCGCCCGGCTCGTTCCGCTCGGTGTCCCCTCCCTCCTCGCCCGAGAGCCCCCTCCGCTCCCCGCCCCCGGCCCCCCCCTCCGGCCCCCTCAGGCCCCTGACCGCCCCGCCCCGCCGCCCCCCCTTCATCCCCGCCATGCCCCTCGAGCCCCCCCTGCTGCCCGGGGCGGTGCCCCTGCCCCTGCCCCCGCCCGTCCTGCCCCCCATCGCCCGCCCGGCCCCGCCAGGCCCCTCCTGGGGCTCCCCGGTGCGGAGGGCAAGGAGAGAGGCTGAGATGTCTGACGAGGCAAGTGGGGCAGAGTCTGTCCGTCTATCCGTCCATCTGTCTGTCCGTCCATCTGTCCTTCTGTCCGTCTATCCTTCAGTCCATCTGTCCATCTGTCCTTCTGTCCATCTGTCTTACTGTCCTTTTCTGTCTTTCTGTCCATCAGTCCATTTGTCCTTTTCTCTGTCTCTGTCATCTGTCCATCTGCACTTCTCTCTTTCTGTCTTTCTGTCCTTCTGTCTGAGTCTCTGTGTCTGTCCCTCTCTCCCTGTCTCTCTCCCTGTGTCTTTCCATGTCTCCCTGCTCTCTGTCTGTCCTGCGTTGTCCCAGCTGGGCCTGTCTCCCTGTGTCTCTCCGTGTGTCTCCCTGCTCTCTGTCTGTCCTGCATTGTCCCAGCTGGGTCTCTCTCCCTCCTCTCTCTCTCCGTGTGTCTCCCTGCTCTCTGTCTGTCCTGCGTTGTCCCAGCTGGGTCTCCCTCCCTCCTCTCTCTCTCCGTGTGTCTCCCTGCTCTCTGTCTGTCCTGCGTTGTCCCAGCTGGGCCTGTCTCCCTGTGTCTCTCCGTGTGTCTCCCTGCTCTCTGTCTGTCCTGCATTGTCCCAGCTGGGTCTCTCTCCCTGTGTCTCTTCGTGTGTCTCCCTGGCTGTCTCTCTGTCTGTCCTGCGTTGTCCCAGCTGGGCCTGTCTCCCCGGCTCTCTGCCTTCAGCTCTGTTCGCCGATGTCCCACCAGCCCGTCTCTCTCTCAGCCTGTCTCTTGACTTGCAGGAGGAAGAGGAGGTGGAGACAGCTCCTCCGGCAGGAGAGAGGAAGGAGGTCAGTGCTGGTCCCACCCTGCCTCCTGTCCTGACTGTGGTGGAGTTTGCCGTCTTGTCTGTCCCTGGGTCTCAGTGTCTCTCTCTCTTTCAGCCCTGTCTGTCAGTGTCTCTCTCCTCCTCTCTGTCCTCAGTGTGTCTCTCTCCTCCTCCTCTCTGTCCTGTGGTGTCCAGTCAGTGTGTCTCTCTCCTCCTCCTCTCTGTCCTGTGGTGTCCAGGCAGTGTGTCTCTCTACTCCTCCTCCTCTCTGTCCTGTGGTGTCCAGTGGGTCAGTATTAGTGGGCTACACCCAGGCTCACTCACCGCGAGTGTGATCTCAGCAGAGTCTCTGTGCTCTTGGGACACTTGACTCACCTGTCTCTCTCTTCCTCTCCCTGTGCTGTCCCTCTCCTGCCCCCTCTCTCCCTCCTCGGACTCCAGCTGGAGGAGGTCCAATCACCACCTCCTGTGAGACAGAAGAAAAAGAAGGTGGGTAATGCTCTGATCCTCTCTTTACTCTTGTCCAGTGTCCAGTCAGTGTCCAGTCAGTGTCCCTATATGAACCCCTCTCTCTCTCAGTGCAGTGTTCATGTACTGGAGTGTCCAGTCAGTGTGTCTGTATGAACCCCTCTCTCTCAGTGCAGTGTTCATGTACTGGAGTGTCCAGTCAGTGTGTCTGTGTGAACCCCTCTCTCTCACTCTCAGTGCAGTATTCATGTACTGGAGTGTCCAGTCAGTGTGTCTGTATGAACCCCTCTCTCTCTAAGTGCAGTGTTCATGTACTGGAGTGTCCAGTTGTGTGTCTGTATGAACCCCTCTCTCTCTCTCAGTGCAGTGTTCATGTCCTGGAGTGTCCAGTCCGACTCTTAACGTGACTCTCCTGTCTCTGCTTCAGAAGCGCTGGTGCGTCTTTTTAAACTCCCTGAGCTGCGTGTCGGTGGAGACAGGTGATCAGGACGAGCCGATGGAGGCGGTGGAGACCGTGGGTCAGGAGAGGAAGAGCGAGGGAGAGGAGGAGCAGGCTGCCGGGAAGGACAAGAAGAAGAAGAGGAGGTGCAGGTGAGCAGACAGGGGGGCGCCGCCCGGTCGTGTCTGTGATTCAAGGAAGAGTTTCCTCTTGCTGTTTGATGTCATGGTGACGTCTGTGTCTGTGTCCCTCACACCTGCAATAACAATATTCTTTCCAGGTTCCCTTCCTGGTTCTGTGCCTGCTAAGATCTGGACTGGACTGGACTGGACTGGACCGGAGCTGAGGGACACCGGACGACTGGACTGGAGCCTAGGGACACCAGGCTGGACTGGACCGGAGCTGAGAGACACCAGACTGTGCTGGACCGAAGCTGAGGGACCCCAGACTGTGCTGGACCGAAGCTGAGGGACCCCAGACTCTGCTGGACTGAAGCTGAGGGACCCCATTCTGTGCTGGACTGAAGCTGAGGGACCCCAGACTGTGCTGGACCGAAGCTGAGGGACCCCAGTCTGGACTGAAGCTGAGGGACCCCAGACTGCGCTGGACCGAAGCTGAGGGACCCCAGTCTGTGCTGGACCGAAGCTGAGGGACCCCAGTCTGTGCTGGGCCGAAGCTGAGGGACACCAGACTGTGCTGGACCGAAGCTGAGGGACCCCAGTCTGTGCTGGACCGAAGCTGAGGAACCCCAGACTGTGCTGGACTGAAGCTGAGGGACCCCAGACTGGACTGGACTGAAGCTGAGGGACACCAGTCTGTGCTGGACCGAAGCTGAGGGACCCCAGTCTGTGCTGGACCGAAGCTGAGGGACCCCAGTCTGTGCTGGGCCGAAGCTGAGGGACACCAGACTGTGCTGGACCGAAGCTGAGGGACCCCAGACTGTGCTGGACTGAAGCTGAGGGACCCCAGACTGGACTGGACTGAAGCTGAGGGACCCCAGTCTGTGCTGGGCCGAAGCTGAGGGACACCAGACTGTGCTGGACCGAAGCTGAGGGACCCCAGAATGTGCTGGACTGAAGCTGAGGGACCCCAGACTGGACTGGACCGAAGCTGAGGGACTCCAGTCTGGACTGCACTGGAGCAGAGGGACACCAGACTGGACTGGAGCTGAGGGGCCCCAGACTGGACTGGACTGGAGCTGAGGGACACCAGACTGGATTGGACTGGAGCTGAGGGACACCAGACTGGACTGGACTTTTGTAAAGCATCAATAAAATGTTTTTAAAAAAAATCTGTTTAGCTTTTGGTTTTTTCCCTCCCCCCCCCCAAGGTTGCTGCTGGGAGAGGTGTGAGTGGGGCCAGCAGGGGGCGCTCTCACCCTGTGGGCTGTGTGAGTCCTGATGCCCCAGTATAGTGACGGGGGACACTGGACTGTAAACAGGCGCTGTCCTTCGGATGAGACGTCAAACCGAGGTCCTGACTCTCTGTGCTCATTAACAATCCCGGGGTGTCTCTGGAGAAGAGTAGGGGTGTTACCCCAGTGTCCTGGCCTGATTCCCCCCCTGGTCTTGACCCATCATGGCCTCCTTATCACCCCCCTCTCTGAACTGGCTCCATCCCTCTGCTCTCCTCCCCACTGAGAGCTGCTGTGTGCTGAGCGGACTGGAGCATCATCCAGGTGGGGGCTGCACACTGGGGGGGCTGGAGGGGATCCCCCTGACCTGGGAAGAGCTCTGAGTGGAGAGTCCAGACGAATTAATTATTATTATTATTCGTGCTGCACTGGGCTTCAGTCCTGGCAGTGAGAGGGGGACTCTGTGATCAGTACAGATACTTATGACTGTATAATAATACACGATAGAAATGGAAAACAGGGTAGCGCTGTAGTCTCTTCGAAACGTTTTGAACTGCCAGAAGAAGTTTTCACAACCCGGACTCGTGAAGGTACAGGTCTTCTCCCATCGTCCGGAGCAAGGTGAGAGGCCACCCCCTCGGGGCGCAGTATCCCCGATGCACCCCCCCCCACCACCCAAAACGAGACACACTTCTGTGACGATTGGGAGACCCCGGTTCGACCAGCCCCTGCGGTGGAGGAAACGACCCGCTGGAGAGAACACGCAGACTCCACACAGAAGGGTCACCTCGGCATTTATTCCAACAGCAAAACAACACCAGAGAGAAACGGTCTCCGAAAGAGAAGCGTACACCGGGAAAAACACGACGGGGTCATTACAAATGGGAATAGGAGTTCTCTTTTTCTTTTCCGGAGCAAGGTGTATCGTGTCCTGGTGATTTCTCCCGTTTCGAACGGAGTTTAATGTCGCATTTCTACTTTATTAGAGAGAGGCACTGAACATCCTGTGATGGACTGGTGTCCTGTCCAGGGTGTGTGAGGGTGTGTGTGTCCTGTGATGGACTGCTGTCCTGTCCAGGGTGTGTGTGTGTCCTGTGATGGACTGGTGGATCACAATATTAATTCTCCTCCTTGATTCCCTCCTTCATCGCCAGAGTGAAAGCGGGACACGGCAGTAAAAGCTCAGCCCTGCGGGTGGTGGTCCTCTCGGCCACACGGGGGCGCTGTGGCTCCACGGGGGGGGGGGTTATGTTCAAGTCCCGCTGGGAATCGCACCGACGCGGCGGAGTTCGTGAACGTCCCAGACACCAAGAAAACGAGAGAGAGAAAAAAGGTCGTTTTCGGGGTTCAAGAAGCAACCCCGAGATTCAGGGAGTTTCCCCGCTGAGCTTACTCTGCCGAAAACACGCAGGTTTTATTTTTTTCCCGTGCCCCCCCTCACACAGGCCGTTTCTGTAGCGTGAAGTTGTGTTTTTTTGCGCGGCGGTCGGTGAAGGGCGAAATTTAATTTATTTTTTTCCAACGGTTTGAAACAGAAACAGCCGGGTGGTGTTGTAGAGAGGTCGACGTGCCCGGTTTTCCTCGTCTGCGAAGCCCGTTTTTTTTTTTGGGGGGGGGGGGGTCGTGAGGTCCCACGCAGCGCTCGGAAAAGAAAATGACGTTTCTTTTCCCCGCAGGACGGGGGGGTACCCGTGTTTTTTGGACGTGGCGTGGCCCGAAATTTCCGCCCTTGGCCGCAAGAGGGGGGTGGAGTTTGGTCTTTCTTTGACTTGGGGGTCGGGGGGGGGGTTGCTAATTTCACTGAACCAAACCCCACGGAAACCCGTGTTGGACGTGGGGGTGCTGAATGCGCCCTCGACGTGATTTTGTCTTTAAATTCAAGTGCAGCTTTTGTAACCCTTGGGCCGGAAACAGCTGGACCCGTTTCCCCTGCCTGTCCGAGGTGGCGACTACCGGGGTCGTACAGGGACACCCGGCTGGCCGCTGAGAGTTGGAAAAATAAAATGTCCACCCAAAAAAAAACAACAAACGTGAAAAATGTCGGCCATTTTTGTTTCGCGGCCGAGCCGTGAGCGCGTCGGGGGTGACGTCATGGTGGCGTCACAATGAGCCGCCTGACGTCACAGAGCGGCGGATTCTAGCGGGGGCGGCGCCGGAGCCCCATGAGCTCAGAGGAGTGAAGAGAGAAGAGGAGGAGGAAAGCGCTATATAGTCCTTTCTAAACACGTGTTTCTTCCAATAAAGTTACTTCGACTTAGATCGTTAATTTCAGCTTCAGAAACGCTCTTCAGAATCCCCGTGAAATCGGTAAGTCAATCAAAAGTGAGAAATAACAAAATAAGTGGAGAAATAAGTTGTTTTTTTTACCGTTACTCAACTCTTATGGGTGTGATCGTGCTGTAAAAAGATATTGAGAGGAGGTGCACCTCTACTCAGAGAGTGGTGGGGGTGGGGAACAAGCTGCCCAGCCCTGTGGTTGAAGCCGATACCCTGGCTTCTCTCCAGACACAGCTGGGTGAGCTCCTCCAGTCAGGACAGGAGGCTCTTCTGTACACGGAGGGTGGCGGGGGTGTGGAACAAAGCTGATACCCTGGCTCCTCTCCAGACAGAGCTGGGTGAGCTCCTCCAGTCAGGACAGGAGGCTCTTCTCTACACAGAGGGTGGCGGGGGTGTGGAACAAAGCTGATAACCTGGCTCCTCTCCAGACACAGCTGGGTGAGCTCCTCCTGTCAGGACAGGAGGCTCTACTGTACACAGAGGGTGGTGGGGGTGGGGAACAAGCCGCCCAGCCCTGTGGTTGAAGCTGATACCCTGGCTTCTCTCCAGCCACAGCTGGGTGAGGTCCTCCAGTCAGGACAGGAGGCTCTTCTATACACAGAGGGGGGCGGGGGTGGGGAACAAGCCGCCCAGCTGTGTGGCTCCCCCCCCTCCCCTCCCCTCTGTGACTCTGCTTGTCTCTGCAGGACGATGGACCGACAGAGATGCCGCACGGCCGTGCGCGGTCGCAGCAGGACCCGGGCCCGGCGAGGCGTCGTAAGTCCACCCCTCCCGCCCGCCGTCCAGCGTCCAGCGTCCAGCCCTCCTCCGACTGGCCTCTCCGCCCCCAGCAGTGCTCGCTGTATTATAATAATAATAATAATAATAAACTTCACTGATAGAGCACCTTTCACACACATAGCAGCGCAAAGCGCTTGACAGACCAGGTCTCACAGTAACACCTCCAGACGAGGAGAGACACTTCCAGTGGTGATCTTGACTGAGGACACGCCTCGGCTCAAGAGACAGGGTCGCGGGTCCATTATGGCCTTCTGAGAGCACAGATTGCCTCTGGACGTCCCAGACTCTTACTGGACACACTGTACAGACTCACCTGTCCACACTCTCACTGGACACACTGTACACACTCACCTGTCTACACTCTCACTGGACACACTGTACACACTCACCTGTCCACACTCTCACTGGACACACTGTACACACTCACCTGTCCAGACTCTTTCTGGACACACTGGACACACTCACCTGTCCACACTCTCACTGGACACACTGTAGAGACTGCCCAAGGCCTATAGTCTCGACACGACTGGGCTGGGCTGTGTGGTCAGAGCTGTCTCGGAGATGAGCAGTTTGGCGTCTTCACAGGTCACACCGGTCAGGCCGAACCCGGACTGGCAGCGGGAGAGGTCCCGGCCCAAGTCCCGGTGCTTTTCCGTAAGTCTGACCCGGTCGCCTTCCGCGAGACTGGACCGGCCGCCCTGTGGTGGGCCCGGTGCCCCACATCTACCCTACAGCTCCCCCCACTGACCCCTAAACTCCCGATACCCTACAGCTCCCCACACTGACCCCTAAACTCCCGATACCCTACAGCTCCCCCCACTGACCCCTAAACTCCCGATACCCTACAGCTCCCCACACTGACCCCTAAACTCCCGATACCCTACAGCTCCCCAGTCTGACCCCTAAACTCCCGATACCCTACAGCTCCCCACACTGACCCCTAAACTCCCGATACCCTACAGCTCCCCACTCTGACCCCTAAACTCCCGATACCCTACAGCTCCCCACACTGACCCCTAAACTCCCGATACCCTACAGCTCCCCACACTGACCCCCACAGTCCTGATGGCCGAGAGGTCTCTGCTTGCTGTAGTGATTGAGTGAGCTCTGTGGACCTGACCTCTGTCTTGTGTCCTCGTTTCCAGCGTCTCCTAGTGGTCCGGCATTTCACCAGAGATGAAGGTGAGATCTGGGGAGGAGACAGAGCACCCCCTAACACCCCTGAGCTGGGTTACAGGGTAAGACAGCTTCTTACTGTTGGACACACCTGTCCACACTCTTACTGGACACACTGGACACACTCGCCTGTCCGGACTCTTACTGGACACACTGGACACACTCGCCTGTCCGGACTATTACTGGACACACTGTACACACTCACCTGTCCAGACTCTTACTGTCCACACTCACCTGTCCAGACTCTCACTGGACACACTGTCCACACTCACTGGACACACTGTCCACTCTCACCTGTCCACACTCTCACTGGACACACTGTACACACTCATCTGTCCACACTCTCACTGGACACACTGTACACACTCACCTGTCCACACTCACTGGACACACTGTCCACTCTCACCTGTCCAAACTCTTACTGGACACACTGTACACACTCACCTGTCCAAACTCTTACTGGACACACTGTACACACTCACCAGTCCACATTCTCACTGGACACACTGTACACACTCACCTGTCCAGGCGTAGTCTCTGCTCCTCATCCCCCCTGCGTTGTGTCTCCCCCTCTCCCCGCTGGACAGAATCCTGTGGTGTCTTCGTGCTTCCCCGAGCTCGTCCAGAAGCTGGAGAGGGCGGCCGAGCTGCAGCTGGAGCTTCGGGGGTCGCCCGGCTCGTCCCGCTCGAGCTCGCCCGGCTCGTTCCGCTCGGTGTCCCCTCCCTCCTCGCCCGAGAGCCCCCTCCGCTCCCCGCCCCCGGCCCCCCCCTCTGGTCCCCTCAGGCCCCTGACCGCCCCGCCCCGCCGCCCCCCCTTCCTCCCCGCCATGCCCCTCGAGCCCCCCCTGCTGCCCGGGGCGGTGCCCCTGCCCCTGCCCCCGCCCGTCCTGCCCCCCATCGCCCGCCCGGCCCCGCCAGGCCCCGCCTGGGGCTCCCCGGTGCGGAGGGCAAGGAGAGAGGCTGAGATGTCTGACGAGGCAAGTGGGGCAGAGTCTGTCCGTCTATCCGTCCATCTGTATGTCCGTCCATCTGTCCTTCTGTCCGTCTATCCTTCAGTCCATCTGTCCATCTGTCTTTCTGTCCTTTTCTGTCTTTCTGTCCATCAGTCCATATGTCCTTTTCTCTGTCTCTGTCATCTGTCCATCTGCACTTCTCTCTTTCTGTCTTTCTGTCCTTCTGTCTGAGTCTCTGTGTCTGTCCCTCTCTCCCTGTCTCTCTCCCTCTCTCTTTCCATGTCTCCCTGCTCTCTGTCTGTCCTGCGTTGTCCCAGCTGGGTCTCTCTCCCTGTGTCTCTCCGTGTGTCTCCCTGCTCTCTGTCTGTCCTGCGTTGTCCAGCTGGGCCTGTCTCCCTGTGTCTCTCCGTGTGTCTCCCTGCTCTCTGTCTGTCCTGCGTTGTCCCAGCTGGGCCTGTCTCCCCGGCTCTCTGCCTTCAGCTCTGTTCGCCGATTTCCCGCCAGCCCGTCTCTCTCTCAGCCTGTCTCTTGACTTGCAGGAGGAAGAGGAGGTGGAGACAGCTCCTCCGGCAGGAGAGAGGAAGGAGGTCAGTGCTGGTCCCACCCTGCCTCCTGTCCTGTCTGTGGTGGAGTTTGGCCGTCTTGTCTGTCCCTGGGTCTCTGTGTTTCTCTCTTTCAGCCCTGTCTGTCAGTGTCTCTCTCCTCCTCCTCTCTGTCCTCAGTGTGTCTCTCTCCTCCTCCACTCTGTCCTGTGGTGTCCAGGCAGTTTGTCTCTCTCCTCCTCCTCTTCTCTGTCCTGTGGTGTCCAGTGGGTCAGTATTAGTGGGCTACACCCAGGCTCACTCACTGCGAGTGTGATCTCAGCAGAGTCTCTGTACTTTTGGGAAACTTGACTCACCTGTCTCTCTCTTTCTCTCCCTGTGCTGTCCCTCTCCTGCCCCCTCTCTCCCTCCTCGGACTCCAGCTGGAGGAGGTCCAATCACCACCTCCTGTGAGACAGAAGAAAAATAAGGTAGGTAATGCTCTGATCCTCTCTTTACTCCTGTCCAGTGTCCAGTCAGTGTCCAGTCAGTGTGTCTGTATGAACCCCTCTCTCTCTCTCAGTGCAGTGTTCATGTACTGGAGTGTCCAGTCAGTGTGTCTGTATGAACCCCTCTCTCTCTTAGTGCAGTGTTCATGCACTGTAGTTTCCAGTCAGTGTGTCTGTATGAACCCCTCTCTCTCTCAGTGCAGTGTTCATGTACTGGAGTGTCCAGTCAGTGTGTCTGTGTGAACCCCTCTCTCTCTCAGTGCAGTGTTCATGTACTGGAGTGTCCAGTCAGTGTGTCTGTATGAACCCCTCTCTCTCTCAGTGCAGTGTTAATGTACTGGAGTGTCAAGTCAGTGTGTTTGTATGAACCCCTCTCTCTCTCAGTGCAGTGTTCATGTCCTGGAGTGTCCAGTCCGACTCTTAACGTGACTCTCCTGTCTCTGCTTCAGAAGCGCCGATGCGCCTTTTTAAAGTCCCTGAGCTGCGTGTCCGTGGAGACAGAAGATCAGGACGAGCCGATGGAGGCGGCGGAGACCGTAGCTCAGGAGAGGAAGAGCGAGGGAGAGGAGGAGCAGGCTGCTGGGAAGGACAAGAAGAGGAAGAGGAGGTGCAGGTGAGCAGACAGGGGGGCGCTGCCCGGTCGTGTCTGTGATTCAAGGAGGAGTCTCCTCTTGCTGTTTGATGTCATGGTGACGTCTGTGTCTATGTCCCTCACACCTGCAATAACAATATTCTTTCCAGGTTCCTTTCCTGGTTCTGTGCCTGATAAGATCTGGACTGGACTGGACTGGACTGGACTGGACCGGAGCTGAGGGACACCAGACGACTGGACTGGAGCCTAGGGACAATAGGCTGGACTGGACCGGAGCTGAGAGACACCAGACTGGACTGGACTGGAGCTGAGGGACCCCAGACTGTGCTGGACCGAAGCTGAGGGACCCCAGTCTGGACTGAAGCTGAGGGACCCCAGACTGTGCTGGACCGAAGCTGAGGGACCCCAGTCTGTGCTGGACCGAAGCTGAGGGACCCCAGTCTGTGCTGGACCGAAGCTGAGGGACATCAGACTGTGCTGGACCGAAGCTGAGGGACCCCAGTCTGTGCTGGACCGACGCTGAGGGACCCCAGACTGTGCTGGACTGAAGCTGAGGGACCCCAGTCTGTGCTGGACCGACGCTGAGGGACCCCAGACTGGACTGGACTGAAGCTGAGGGACCCCAGTCTGTGCTGGGCCGAAGCTGAGGGACACCAGACTGTGCTGGACCGAAGCTGAGGGACCCCAGTCTGTGCTGGACCGAAGCTGAGGGACCCCAGACTGTGCTGGACTGAAGCTGAGGGACCCCAGTCTGTGCTGGGCCGAAGCTGAGGGACACCAGTCTGTGCTGGACCGAAGCTAAGGGACCCCAGTCTGTGCTGGACCGAAGCTGAGGGACCCCAGACTGTGCTGGACCGAAGCTGAGGGACCCCAGTCTGGACTGCACTGGAGCTGAGGGACACCAGAGTGGACTGGAGCTGAGGGGCCCCAGACTGGATTGGACTGGAGCTGAGGTACACCAGACTGGACTGGACTTTTGTAAAGAATCAATAAAATGTTTTTTAAAAACATCTGTTTAGCTTTTGGTTTTTTCCCTCCCCCCCCCCAAGGTTGCTGCTGGGAGAGGTGTGAGTGGGGCCAGCAGGGGGCGCTCTCACCCTGCGGTCTGTGTGGGTCCTGATGCCCCAGTATAGTGACGGGGGACACTGGACTGTAAACAGGCGCTGTCCTTCGGACGAGACGTCAAACCGAGGTCCTGACTCTCTGTGCTCATTAACAATCCCGGGGTGTCTCTGGAGAAGAGTAGGGGTGTTACCCCAGTGTCCTGGCCTGATTCCCCCCCTGGTCTTGACCCATTATGGCCTCCTTATCACCCCCCTCTCTGAACTGGCTCCATCCCTCTGCTCTCCTCCCCACTGAGAGCTGCTGTGTGCTGAGCGGACTGGAGCATCATCCAGGTGGGGGTTGCACACTGGGGGGATTGGAGGGGATCCCCCTGACCTGGGAAGAGCTCTGAGTGGAGAGTCCAGACATATTAATTATTATTATTATTCGTGCTGCACTGGGCTTCAGTCCTGGCAGTGAGAGGGGGACTCTGTGATCAGTACAGATACTTATGACTGTATAATAATACACGATAGAAATGGAAAACAGGGTAGCGCTGTAGTCTCTTCGAAACGTTTTGAACTGCCAGAAGAAGTTTTCACAACCCGGACTCGTGAAGGTACAGGTCTTCTCCCATCGTCCGGAGCAAGGTGAGAGGCCACCCCCTCGGGGCGCAGTATCCCCGATGCACCCCCCCCCACCACCCAAAACGAGACACACTTCTGTGACGATTGGGAGACCCCGGTTCGACCAGCCCCTGCGGTGGAGGAAACGACCCGCTGGAGAGAACACGCAGACTCCACACAGAAGGGTCACCTCGGCATTTATTCCAACAGCAAAACAACACCAGAGAGAAACGGTCTCCGAAAGAGAAGCGTACACCGGGAAAAACACGACGGGGTCATTACAAATGGGAATAGGAGTTCTTTTTTTCTGTTCCGGACGTCAGTTGTATCGTGTCCTGGTGATTTCTCCCGTTTCGAACGGAGTTTAATTTCGCGTTTCTACTTTATTAGAGAGAGGCACTGAACTTTGGGGAACGTGACATCCACCCAGTATTACTAGTAGGTTGATAAATATAAATGTTCTTTTTCCCCACGTATTATACCTCACGAAATATAACGATGGCCAACTCCTTAAGTCGAAATGTAAACCCTTCTCATGCTACAAGACAGTCCGTCAACATCGCCGCGGCCCGAAGCGCGACCTTCGGTATGACGTTGGCCGAAGGGGGTAGGGTAAGTACGTCACAGCCGGGGGAAGCCCCTATCACGTAAGAGGGGTGCGGCGGGCGGCGAGCCCCCGGGGGCGAAGAGAAGCTGATTTGCGTGGGGTGTGGAAACACTACACGACCGGGCAAGCGAGCCGTTTTTTTTTTTGTTTTGTTTTTTCCAGAACATCAGAATAACCGCAGAGATGACCATCGATCCACCTCCGGACGTTTCCTTTTTTGTCCTCTTTGGCCTCCAAAATAAAAAAAAAACTGGGATCCATCGTGGCGTTGCCAAATTAAAACGTCAACCACTTTTCGGGCTTTCGTGCTGTCCATGATGAAACCGTCATGGTTGTGTAAGGATATGTTACGTCACAGACCGGCGGCGCTCGGACGTGAGGAGTGTCGTTACGTTTTTGAAACGGGCACGTCAGACAAGATCTCTGACAAGATCTCCGAAAAACCCAAACCTGTAAGATTCAATTTCAATTCAGTTTTTTTATATAGCGCCTTTCACAACAAGAATGCCCCAAAGCACCGAACAAAGGAGTTGTTCCACAACCCTGCCACCCTCTGTGTACAGTAGAGCCCCCTGTCCTGACTGGAGGAGCTCACCCAGCTGTGCCTGGAGAGAAGCCGGGGTATCGGCTTCAACCACAGGGCTGGGCAGCTTGTTCCCCACCCCCACCCCCTTCTGTGTACAGAAGAGCCTCCTGTCCTGACTGGAGTGACAGTAGAGACGGGGTTCAGGGGTTATCTGGGTCGGGCCGCAGGCCTCACCTGGAGGCAACACACCGGCTTCTTTTAACAGATCACCTCGGGAATCGGGAACAACGGAGCTGTGTGCGGCCGTCTGTACGGAGGGGTTCAGCGCGGGGGGGCTCCGGGCTCGGGTCTGGACCCGGGGGGGGGGGACTGTCTGTGTGGAGTCTGCATGGTCTCCCTGTGTTCTCCGGGTCCAAAGACAGGCTTTTGGGCTAATTGGCTTCTGGGAAAACTGGACCTGGTGTGTGTGTCCTGTGATGGACTGCTGTCCTGTCCAGGGTGTGTGAGTGAGTGTGTGTGTGTCCTGTGATGGACTGCTGTCCTGTCCAGGGTGTGTGAGTGAGTGTGTCTGTGTGTCCTGTGATGGACTGGTGTCCTGTCCAGGGTGTGTGAGTGTGTGTGTCTGTGTGTCCTGTGATGGACTGGTGTCCTGTCCAGGGTGTGTGAGTGTGTGTGTCTGTGTGTCCTGTGATGGACTGGTGTCCTATCCAGGGTGTGTGTGTGTCCTGTGATGGACTGGTATCCTGTCCAGGGTGTGTGAGTGAGTGTGTGTGTGTCCTGTGATGGACAGATGGTACCCAGCCTGGACACCCATGAGACACTGGCTTCCTCAGAAGACTCTCACGGAGGGCACACTGTCCCTAACCCGGGTCCAGAAGAAACTACAGTGATCTATAATTCCTGCGCCTCGGAAGGGTTTATGACGTCTATGTCCGGCGCCCGCGCTCGCGGACCGGCGGTTCGGCGGTTCGGCGTCGCGCTCCGCAGCTCGAGCTTCGGTGCGAGGCAGGGCGGGAGGGAGTCGATGTGGCCTCGGCGCCATCTTTGCTGGTGAGTCAATTGTGACCGTTGCGGTACAATAAACCATCAATAAACCTTTTCCCACCCCGACCAGTATTCCTGTCGCGGCCTACGTCCCTTACAATCGACAAACTATAAAAAAACAGTATCCCTTCGCAACATTACACGCCATTTTTTTATTTTAAACGTCCGTTAGATACGCAGGTGGCTCGATACCTGTCTTAACCTCGCCGGCGTCTTCAAACAGGCAAGTTAATTTTATTTGGGGTCCCTCAGAATTGTGACAGAAATGTCAGTGAACCACAATAAAAAACGAAACTTTTTTTTTAAAGGCGATGAATGGATTTTAAGAGTAACCGTGTAGCGACTGACGTAAGGAAAAAAAAGTTGTCTTTCCCTACGAAGACGTTTTGGTACAGGACTTTCTTTAAATATCAGTTGTGCGTAGCGTTTTACAAAAAGTTGATGATGATCTTGGAGATAATTGCAAAGGAAAATTGAGATAACTACCAAAACATTACGTGTGAAACGACAGGACAGAACTTTGAACCCACAAAGAAACAAAGGTATGAAATATTGCCTCGTCTTGGGGGGTTGATAATTGTAATAAGTGTTCCTAATTTTCGTAAAGAAATGTATATTATGGGAGTCACACGTGAGATTTAGTGTATATACGTTTCATATTGTGCATATATACGGGGTTAAAAAGTGGAATGAGTATGATTATAAACTCGTGTGTCCTATAATCAGATAATTTTTGAACAAGCTTTGATTAGACAGGTGAAAAACAACATTATAATATATTCTCACGTCTGAATATCAGCTTCTCCCCTCTGGCCAACATTTCAGGGCTCCCGGGTGTAGATCCGAAATTGAAACAAATATTCATTTGTTACCCAGTTAAACAGTTAATAGAAGTGACCAGGGTAAATAAAGGTGGGTCAGTGTAAACTGTTTATTCTGGACCAGACTTTGTCATGTGTGATGTGTCATGACTTCTTATATTAAGTTTTATCTTTATATTTAGTTATACATGTGTAATAGATGCGATGTGTCCATAAAAAGGTTTCTCCAGGGGAAAATCAAGTTGGTTTTAAAACCGTGTTTCCTTTGTAGGGTACGTTTGCATTCCAAGTGTGGGGTTTTTGCCTTTTTATCATATTTTGGATGTGAATCCGTGGTATTTTTGCTGAGACAAGTTGCCTTTCTTATACGCGGAGGGATCTGCTCGTGAGATGTCCGCTCGGTCCATTTCTGAGCTCAGTATAAGGTGTAGAAAGCATGACTGTCATCATAACCCGCCTCTCACCCTGGCCCGAGCCTGAAGCACGCCCCTTAGTGCAGGGTTAGAGGTGTGGAATAATGTTGTGACTATTGCTTCATCAATAACATGCTGATTGCATGTTTCTAGATGGGTATAACAGAGATCTCAACTACTGAGGGGCCTTATTAATAATTGCTTACACTTATATAGCGCTTTTCTGGACACTCCACTCAAAGCGCTGCACAGGGAATGGGGTATCCCTCTACCGCCACCAATGTACAGCCCCCACCTGGATGATGCGACGGCAGCCATAGTGCGCCAGAACGCTCCCCACACACCAGCTCTCAGTGGGGTGGAGAGCAGAGAGATGAAGCCAGTTCAGAGAGGGGGGTTATTAGGAGGCCATGATTGGTAAGGGCCAATGGGAAATTTGGCCAGGACGCCTGGGTTACACCCCTACTCTTTTCGAGAGACGCCCTGGGATTTTTAATGACCACAGAGAGTCAGGACCTCGGTTTTACGTCTCATCCGAAGGACGGCGCCTGTTTACAGTATAGTGTCCCCCGTCACTATACTGGGGTATCAGACCGCAGGGTGAGCGCCCCCCTGCTGTCCCACTAACACCTCTTCCACCTCTTATTAGCCAATGAAAAATGGTAGCTTCCTCAGAGACACCGCAGGAAGACAGGAGTTTGTGATGAAAGTTCGAGAGGGATGGCCACAGTTCGGTCAGACTCGGCTGTCGATATTTTAGCAATCACTCCTGACTCCTCTCCTGAAACACTGTCAATACTGCACGTGATCCCCCTCTCTCCCTCGCGTCCCTCTCCCACCCCGTCTCCACCTGTGTAGCTGCCCCCCCTGGTCACTCCTCCTCGCTGTGCAGGGGGGGTCCCAGCCTCCTCGTCCTCTGGCCAGGAGCCCTCAGCCAAGCGGGTTCAGCCAGATCATCACTCCATGATCCTTTCAGTATGCTAAATTCCTGGTGTTGTTTTTTTTCTCCCCAGAAAACTGACTGTCCGCCCCACCTCTGCGCTAAGTGGACGATGAAGTCAGGTTCCAGTGTGCCTGGTGTTTACAGGTAATACTTCAGACTGGTCGGCCTCACCTCGGGGTGTCTGGGCGTTTGATATTATACAGTTGCAATGCTGAGGCCTGTGACTGTGATGCTGTAAGGCTACAGGAGTCTCTCTGGAGATCCTGAGTGATTTCCGGCGTTCGTGCGGAAACACAGCCCCACCCTCCCGCGGTGTCCAGTCCGCAGAATTTCCTGGAGACGTGGTCTCGCCGATGGGCGACCCCCGCCAGCGAGAGACTAGCTGAGGCACAATGTTCTGTACGGTTCAGTTAATTAGACGCGCACAGATGTTGAGCTCATCGTCCTTTTAATTGTGCCATCTATGCTAACTGTAGCCGAGATCGAACTATCAAGGTGACAGATCAATAATTTTAAATTAAATAGATGCATGATATTGCTAGCGCTGATGCAAGAGGCAAGTCAGAGGAACTGAACACAGAATGGATAGGAGTCGCAGTGAGTGAGAGAGGAATGAGCTAAATTATTTAAGAGAATTAAAACACTGAAGAACAGGAGACACAGTGAGAGAGAGAGGAGATCACAGAGAATCCCTCAGTAACAAACCCACAGGACAGGAGACACAGCGAGAGAGAGGAGATCACAGAGAATCCCTCAGTAACAAACCCACAGGACAGGAGACACAGCGAGAGAGAGGAGATCGCAGGAAATACCTCAGTTTTAAGTGCAGACAACCGGACAGGAGACAGAGTGAGGAAGAGTAAATGAAACACAGTAGGATTGATAGGAGACGGGTTATGAAGAGATGGGACACATCTTGCTGAACTTGCTGGCTGAGTTAATTGACGCTGCTGTTTCTTTGGCAGATGAAGTCAGGGTCCAGAGTTTCGCTGACATGGCAGAACCGTCCCAGCTCGGTCTCCTCCCATTCCTGCAGGTCAGTGCCCCTTCAGTCAGACCCTGTGTTCGGGGAGACACACAGGGAAGTCGCACACTGTGAAAAAAGGCTCCAGAGACATCGCTGAACCACAGAATAGCTCCTGAGCATTTGTGCACCTTTTGGAATTCTTCACGTATAGTGAAAGGTGAAAATAAAACCAAGAATGGGTGACGCGTCTTTACACAGAGGCGGGTGGGGAACAAGCTGCCCAGCCTTGTTGTTGATGCCGATACCCTGGCTTCTCTCCAGATACAGGTGGATTAGATCATGGGTCCAATTACTCACTAACTACCAGACAGGCTTGAAAAACCAAATGGCGTTCTCTCGTTTTTAACCTTTCTTCAATTCTTAGAAAACCTGCACGCAGAAAAAAAATAGTTTGCATTTTTTTACTACTTCCAACGGTCAGGTCTGTGGGTATTTAAATCTGACTAGAATGTGTATTGTTCAAAATCTCTTGTTCACTATCAGTGTTGTTGTTTTTAGTGTCATTCTCATTACTCCTGTGGGTTTTATACTGTGGTCAAGAGTTAAAAAAGTCCTCACTTTGTGCTGCTCTCGGTTTGTTGACGGTGGCGTACTCCACATCCCTGTTGGGTAGTGTGATGTCTGTAGAGAACAGGATACGGGTCAATACTTATGTTAACTTATACTATACAGGATAAGACTTACATTAACACCATACTGAACAACAGGGCTCACTGTTCACACGCGTATTGACACTGTTCAGACGACAGGACTCACTGTTCACGCTTGTATTCACGCTGTACACAACAGCAGGACTCACTATTATTACAAATGTTCACACTTGTGTTAAAACTGGACAGAGCAGCAAGAAGTTATCATGATGTTTTATTTCTGCTAGTTTAATAGATAGAAGTAAAAGATCCTCACTTTGTGCGGCTCGGGGTTTGTTGACTGTGGAGTATTCAACAGCAGTACCTGTCTGTGTTAATTCTGCAAAGAATAAAACACGTGTTCTCACCTGTAACACTGTGCAGAGCAAGAGGGAATTCAATGAGTTAACACTGTACAGAACCGGACTCACTGTTCACACTCGTATTGACACTGTACTGAACAACAGGACTCACTGTTCACACTCATATTGACACTGTACTGAACAACAGGACTCGCTGTTCACACTCGTATTGACACTATACTGAACAAAAGGACTCACCGTTCACACTTCTATTAATACTTTTTTGATCAACAGGACTCAGTGTTCACACTCATGTCGACACTTATCACACTCGTATTGACACTGTACTGACCAACAGGACTCATTGTTCACACTCGTATTGACACTATACTGAACAACAGGACTCACTGTTCACACTTATATTGATACTTTTTTGATCAACGGGACTCACTGTTCACACTCGTTTCGACACTGTTCACACTCGTATTGACACTGTACTGACCAACAGGACTCACTGTTCACACTCGTATTGACACTGTACTGAACAACAGGACTCGTGTTGACACCGTTCACACTCGAATCGAAGCTGCTCACACTCGTGTCGACACTTGACACTCGTATCCAGTAAGCCTTTGCTACCATTATCAAACACAGAAATCGTTATAATTTAATTTTAAAAACATGGCTAAGCATGGGTTTAAAGTATATTCAACAGTGCAGGTGCATTCAAAGAAATAGAGTTTCCCAAGCCCTCGGAAAGAATTACCATTTCCAAAGATGTCTAGTCTCAAGCATTAACATCCAAAGTACCTGTCTTAGCTGGGGCAGGAAGTTTGTCAAGCCACCTGAAAGAATTACCATTTCAAAAGATGTCTGTTGTAAGCCAGGTTCAATCATTACCATCCAAAGTACCGGTCTTCCCTTGGGGCAAGAGGGTTTCCTGTGTGTCTAGGATGTGTACTTCCCTTAAATAAAGGATGAATATGGGTACCATAGGTATTAAATCTCTCAAAGCTCAGAGTTAAACTAAAAAACCCTTGGTGAGTGTGTTATAACATGGATGGGTATTTATAGTCCAGTGCCTCCTATTTTACTAGAGATTCTGTTTGGGATTCAGAATTCGGGATCAAAATACTCCTAGGTACAGAGTAATTTTCACACCTTCCTGCTACCATGATCAGAGCAGTATTAGTTTAAATTTGTCATTTATTGAAAGCCCAGTTTTTAACAATCATTTTCATTTGAACTTACTTTTTTCAAAAAAGGATCTGAGGTTCACTTCTTGAATTAAATCTTTTGACAAGAGGTAAGACTTCTATTTTACATTTAAACCCATGTTTAGCTGTGTTTTTTAGATTAACTGAACCAATTTCTGTGTGTGATAATGTCCTTGAATTCTGACAACATCACACTAAATTACATGATATAAAACAGCTAATGTTTCTAGAGATAAAGTTTCTGGGATGCTTCTAATTACTTTGCATTACCAGGGACAGTTTAATTAACCTTGTACAGTACTGAAAGACCAAAATGCTTTTTTTAAAAGTTATTTAACATTTTATAGAACTTTGTCTACTATGGCAACATGATGAGCTTGGCCACTTATCTTAGGATAAAGATAGGATAAAGGTTTATCTTTTGCACCTACCTGCCCCCCAGGGAAGGCCAATGCTTTCTACGTTGATGGCTCCCTACAGTAGACTGTACCTTATCTTCAAATGTAATGTATATTGACCCAAATCAGTTTTGGAATCCAATCTACTGACGAGATGGAGCACATCCTTTTTTCAGGATTTTAGCATCATATGTTTAGTATATTTAGTCCCTAATGCTGAAAGAAATGATCATAGAACATTTGGACACTTTGTGGGCATGAAATACAAAGAAAATCATGTTCTATGGTACAAGATAAATACAAAACTTAAGCTTTTATTTTAATTAGATTTGTTGTTAAAGCATAAGCAATGATTTATTACATTAATATATGTGAAAATAACATTTTAGCATCATACGTTTAGTATATTTAGTCCCTAATGCTGAAAGAAATGATCATTTGTTTAACACGCACGGGTCTGTCTCAAAGGATGCAGTGCTCCTGAAAGGGCTCTCAAACCCTGCATTTAAGATGCCTAGCTGTATCCCTCACATGTGGCACCTCAGAATGACTTCTAACCTTACCTGTGGTGTCTTCAGTCCCTATTGCTCAATGCATGGTGTACGTACTACATACATGTGTCTTGAGAATGAGGAATGGGCCCCTGAGACAGTCATTTGCCTGTTTCACAAATGATTGTATTTTACTAGAGATTCTGTTTGGGATTCAGATGTGCATTCGGATTTATTGGTACATGCCCAGGGCAGTAAGCAGTCTGAGGATTTATTTCCAGACAGCATAGAGCAGTGAAGCAGTGAAGTAGTGCATAAAGCATAAGCAATCATTTATTACATTAATATATGTGAAAATAACATTTTAGCATCATACGTTTAGTATATTTAGTCCCTAATGCCAAGGACTCCAGCAGTCTTACAACCACTGCCCTGTTTGCCTCGCCAGACCCGATCTCTATTCTGTTGTAATCCACGATGTTCTTCAGGTGATTTATCATGTCCTTCCTCGCCTGTTGAGAGGCCATCCTGATCTCTTCTGCCGTGGCGTGCTTCATACACGCCCTCTTCAAGTGAGCAGGAAGCTGATCAAAAGTATTCAGGCACATCTTGCACACCAGGGGAATCCTCGTGGGTTTCCTTTGAAAATAAATAATACCATCTGTGTATAGAAACAAGCTAAGACTGATTTCTTAAATTATCCTTAATTTTCTCTCTCATAGTTTGAGCATAATGATTTTATTGTATTTATATAAGAATTGCTCATTGCTCCAAAATAAATAATGGTTTCATAAAAAAGTGAACACTTACTTGGTCTCAGTCACAGACTTTCCAATAGAAGCCATTGTGGAGTTCAGCAACTGCAGGTCCTAGAAGTGGGGAAGGAATTTTAAAAGAGAAATTGAATTACAAAACAGAAGGAATGGCTGAGGGATCACTGAAATATATATATACAAATTCCAAAGACTGAGTCTATATCTCCTTTAGGTGAGGACAGACTGGATCAAACAAAAACAACATTTGAAGTGAATTGCAAATGTATTGAGTTGTGATGCAACTGTAACTTGAACCTAACATGACTGGGGCGTGCATTTTTGAAATTGCATTTTCACAGCTGAAATACAAAATGAAGCTGATCGCAGTCCAAACTCAAGGTATTGTTGTAAAACTAAATATTCAACATGTTTCTACCTGTCCCTTTTCAGCTCACTCAGAAGTCCACAGCCTGCAGCCTGGTGCCTCTCTGTCTCTCCCCCTCCACACTGCTGGTCCAGTGGAGGTGCTGTTTGATCCTGCAGGATCTGTCCAGTCTCGTATAGTCTTACTGAGCAACGCAGGGCTCCCTGGCCCCAGGTACGAACAGTGAGTGTCAGTGCAGAACAGCTCTCTGACCCTCCGCTCCCTCACTCCAGCTGATCAGGGCAACTACACAGTGAGGGACCTTAAGGGAAGCAGTATCAGCACTGTGATCGTCACTGTGGGCGGTGAGCAGGTCTACAGTAGGGTCACTAGAGGGCTCTATATTCTTGACAGAGTGTGTTCTTCTATCATCCTCTGTCCTGATTGTCTTTCAGCTCACAGAGACACTGTCACCCTGCAGCCTGAAGCCTCTCTGTCTGTCCCTCTGTTCACTGGAGAGCCAGTGGAGGTGCTGTTTGATCCTGCAGGAGGTGGAAACTGGACCTCAGTGTGTTCTGTCCAGAACAGCACAGCCAGCTGTGTCCCCCAGTACAGTTTTTTTTATTTTTGATGATTAGCCATATGTTGATTATAATATTGTACATAATGTATAATTTGAACTCGATATTTTTCAGGAGTGAATGATTGTTTATTTTCAGAATAAATTTCGAAACCAAATTATTGTCCCTCGATCTCTGTCTCTCTCTCGTCCTGCTGTCTGTCTGTCCCTGCCTCTCTGTCTCTCTCTTTCAGCCCTGTCTGTCAGTCTGTCTGTCCCTCGATCTCTGTCTCTCTCTCTCCTTCCTCTCTCTCTCGGTTTGTTTGTCCCTCAATCTCAGTCTCTCTGCCTGCTGTCTTTCTGTGCCTTCATCTTTGTCTCTCTCTCTCCTTCCTTTCTGTCTGTCTCTCTGTCTGTCCTGCGTTGTCCCAGCTGGGCCTGTCTCCCCGGCTCTCTGCCTTCAGCTCTGTTCGCCGATGTCCCACCAGCCCGTCTCTCTCTCAGCCTGTCTCTTGACTTGCAGGAGGAAGAGGAGGTGGAGACAGCTCCTTCGGCAGGAGAGAGGAAGGAGGTCAGTGCTGGTCCCACCCTCCTCTCTGTCCTCAGTGTGTCTCTCTCCTCCTCCTCTCTGTCCTGTGGTGTCCAGGCAGTGTGTCTCTCTCCTCCTCCTCCTCTCTGTCCTGTGGTGTCCAGTGGGTCAGTATTAGTGGGCTACACCCAGGCTCACTCACTGCGAGTGTGATCTCAGCAGAGTCTCTGTGCTCTTGGGACACTTGACTCACCTGTCTCTCTCTTTCTCTCCCTGTGCTGTCCCTCTCCTGCCCCCTCTCTCCCTCCAAGGACTCCAGCTGGAGGAGGTCCAATCACCACCTCCTGTGAGACAGAAGAAAAAGAAGGTGGGTAATGCTCTGATCCTCTCTTTACTCCTGTCCAGTGTCCAGTCAGTGTGTCTGTATGAACCCCTCTCTCTCTCAGTGCAGTGTTCATGTACTGGAGTGTCCAGTCAGTGTGTGTGTATGAACCCCTCTCTCTCTCAGTGCAGTGTTCATGTCCTGGAGTGTCCAGTCAGGGTGTCTGTATGAACCCCTCTCTCTCTCAGTGCAGTGTTCATGTATTGGAGTGTCAAGTCATGTGTCTGTATGAACCCCTCTCTCTCTCAGTGCAGTGTTCATGTCCTGGAGTGTCCAGTCCGACTCTTAACGTGACTCTCCTGTCTCTGCTTCAGAAGCGCTGGTGCATCTTTTTGAAGTCCCTGAGCTGCATGTCGGTGGAGACAGAAGATCAGGACGAGCCAATGGAAGTGGCGGAGACCGTATCTCAGGAGAGGAAGAGCGAGGGAGAGGAGGAGCAGGCTGCTGGGAAGGACAAGAAGAGGAAGAGGAGGTGCAGGTGAGCAGACAGGGGGGCGCCACCCGGTCGTGTCTGTGATTCAAGGAGGAGTCTCCTCTTGCTGTTTGATGTCATGGTGACGTCTGTGTCTGTGTCTCTCACACCTGCAATTACAATATTCTTTCCAGGTTCCTTTCCTGGTTCTGTGCCTGCTAAGATCTGGACTGGACTAGACTGGACCGGAGCTGAGGGGCCCCAGACTGTGCTGGTCCGAAGCTGAGGGGCCCCAGACTGTGCTGGACCGAAGCTGAGGGGCCCTAGACTGGACTGGACCTAAGCTGAGGGTCCCCAGACTGGACTTAATCTGTATTGTAATTTTTGTTCTTTTGTTAAGCATCATTAAAATGGTTTTAAAAAAAATCTGTTTAGCTTTTGGTTTTTTCCCTCCCCCTCCCTGAAACGAACGAACAGAGTCTGTCCTTCTCTTTCATCCCGGAGAGTTTGTGGTTGATGGATTGAGGCCGAGAGCCCTCGTCGTCGGCGTACCACCAGTTGGCGGGGATATAGCAGGGGGGGGCATCGTGTCCAATACTCCTTGAAACGAGACAGATTTCAAGCCACCGCCGTCTGAAGAGAAGAAAGTCGACCACGAAGTCCAGGGTGTCCTAGGAAGCTCTTTAGCCCTCGTTTGCCCAGCAGCCATCTCACCCTGCAGCTCCCAGCTGGCAGCCCCCTCCCCACTGGAGCCCAGCAGGTGGGAGCCTGGTCAGTACCTGGAGGGGAGACTCCTGGGAAAAACTGAGGTTGCTGCTGGGAGAGGTGTTAGTAGGGCCAGCAGGGGGCGCTCTCACCCTGCGGTCTGTGTGGGTCCTGATGCCCCAGTATAGTGACGGGGACACTGGACTGTAAACAGGCGCTGTCCTTCGGATGAGACGTCAAACCGAGGTCCTGACTCTCTGTGTTCATTTACAATCCCGGGGTGTCTCTGGAGAAGAGTAGGGGTGTTACCCCAGTGTCCTGGCCTGATTCCCCCCCTGGTCTTGACCCATCATGGCCTCCTTATCACCCCCCCTCTCTGAACTGGCTCCATCCCTCTGCTCTCCTCCCCAATGAGAGCTGCTGTGTGCTGAGCGGACTGGAGCATCATCCAGGTGGGGGCTGCACACTGTGGGGGCTGGAGGGGATCACCCTGACCTGGGAAGAGCTCTGAGGGGAGGGTCCAGACTTATTAATTATTATTATTATTCGTGCTGCACTGGGCTCCTGTCCTGGCAGTGAGAGGGGGACTCTGTGATCAGTACAGATACTTATGACTGTATAATAATACACGATAGAAATGGAACACAGGGTAGCGCTGTAGTCTCTTCGAAACGTTTTGAACTGCCAGAAGAAGTTTTCACAACCCGGACTCGTGAAGGTACAGGTCTTCTCCCATCGTCCGGAGCAAGGTGTATCGTGTCCTGGTGATTTCTCCCGTTTCGAATGGAGTTTAATGTCGCATTTCTACTTTATTAGAGAGAGGCACTGAACTTTGGGGAACGTGACATCCACCCAGTATTACTAGTAGGTTGATAAATATAAATGTTCTTTTTCCCCCCGTATTATACCTCGCGAAATATAATATGTGTGTGTGTCCTGTGATGGACTGGTGTCCTGTCCAGGGTGTGTGAGTGTGTGTGTCTGTGTGTCCTGTGATGGACAGATGGTACCCAGCCTGGACACCCATGAGACACTGGCTGTGATGGACTGGTATCCTGTGAAGGACTGGTGTCCTGTCCAGGGTGTGTGTGTGTCCTGTGATAGACTGGTGGATCACAATATTAATTATCCTCCTTGATTCCCTCCTTCATCGCCAGAGTGAAAGCGGGACACGGCAGTAAAAGCTCAGCCTTGTGGCTGGTGGTCCTCTTGGCCACACGGGGGCGCTGTGGCTCCACGGGGGGGGGGGTTATGTTCAAGTCTCGCTGGGAATCGCACCGACGCGGCGGAGTTCGTGAACGTCCCAGACACCAAGAAAACGAGAGAGAGAAAAAAGGTCGTTTTCGGGGTTCAAGAAGCAACCCCGAGATTCAGAGAGTTTCCCCGCTGAGCTTACTCTGCCGAAAACACGCAGGTTTTATTTTTTTCCCGTGCCCCCCCCTCACACAGGCCATTTCTGTAGCATGAAGTTGTGTTTTTTTGCGCGGCGGTCGGTGAGGGGCGACATTTTATTTATTTTTTTCCCACGGTCTGAAACGGCCGGGTGGTGTTGTAGAGAGGTCGACGTGCCTGGTTTTCCTCGTCTCCGAAGCCCGTTTTTTTGGGGGGGGTCGTGAGGTCCCACGCAGCGCTCGGAAAAGAAAATGGCGTTTCTTTTCCCCGCAGGACGGGGGGGAACCCGTTTTTTTTGGACATGGCGTGGCCCGAAATTTCCGCCCTTGGCCGCTAGAGGGGGGTGGAGTTTGGTCTTTCTTTGACTTGGGGGTGGGGGGGTGCTATTTCACTGAACCCCACCCCACGGAAACCCGTGTTGGACGTGGGGGTGCTGAATGCGCCCTCGACGTGATTTTGTCTTTAAATTCAAGTGCAGCTTTTGTAACCCTTGGGCGGGAAACAGCTGGACCCGTTTCCCCTGCCTGTCCGAGGTGGCGACTACCGGGGTGGTACAGGGACACCCGGCTGGCAGCCGAGAGTTGGATAAATAACATTTCCACCCAAAAAAAAATGTGGACCCGGCCACCATTTTTGTTTCACGGCCGAGCCGTGAGCGCGTCGGGGGCGACGTCACGGGGGCGTCACAATGAGCCACCTGACGTCACAGAGCGGCGGATTCTAGCCGGGGGCGGCGCCGGAGCCCCGTGAGCTCAGAGGAGTGAAGAGCGAGGAGGAGGAAAGGACTATATAGCACTTAATAAACACGTGTTTCTTCAAAAAAAGATTTGCGAGTTACTTCGACTTCGATCAAATCACAGTTTCAGCTTCAGATTCGCTCTGAAGTATCCCCGTGAAATCGGTAAGTCGCTCAAAAGCGCCGCTGGGGAGAAATAACAAAATAAGTTGAGAAATAAGTTGTTTTTTTTACCGTTACTCCACTCTTATGGGTGTGATCGTGCTGTAAAAAGATATTGAGAGGAGGTGCACCTCTACACAGAGAGTGGCGGAGGTGTGGAACAAAGCCGATACCCTGGCTTCTCTCCAGACACAGCTGGGTGAGCTCCTCCAGTCAGGACAGGAGGCTCTACTGTACACAGAGGGTGGTGGGGGTGGGAAACAAGCTGCCCAGCCCTGTGGTTGAAGCCGATACCCCGGCTTCTCTCCAGACACAGCTGGGTGAGCTCCTCCAGTCAGGACAGGAGGCTCTACTGTACACAGAGGGGGGCGGGGGTGGGGAACAAGCCGCCCAGCTGTGTGGCTCCGCCCCCTCCCCTCCCCACTGTGACTCTGCTTGTCTCGGCAGGACGATGCACCAACAGAGATGCCGCACGGCCGTGCGCGGTCGCAGCAGGACCTGGGCCCAGCGAGGCGTCGTAAGTCCACCCCTCCCGCCCGCCGTCCTGCGTCCAGCGTCCAGCCCTCCACCGACTGACCTCTCCGCCCCCAGCAGCGCTCGCTGTATTATAATAATAATAATAAAGCTCCACACTCTGACCCCTAAACTCCCGATACCCTACAGCTCCCCACACTGACCCCTAAACTCCCGATACCCTACAGCTCCCCACACTGACCCCTAAACTCCCGATACCCTACAGCTCCCCACACTGACCCCTAAACTCCCGATACCCTACAGCTCCCTACACTGAACCCCACAGTCCTGATGGCCGAAAGGTCTCTGCTTGCTGTAGTGATTGAGTGAGCTCTGTGGACCTGACCTCTGTCTTGTGTCCTCGTTTCCAGCGTCTCCTTGTGGTCCGTCACTTCACCAGACCTGAAGGTGAGATCTGGGGAGGAGACAGAGCACCCACTAACTTTCCTGAGCTGGGTTAAAGGGTTAGACAGCTTCTTACTGTTGGACACACCTGTCCACACTCTTACTGGACACACTCGCCTGTCCGGACTCTTACTGGACACACTGTACACACTCGCCTGTCCAGACTCTCACTGGACACACTGTACACACACACCTGTCCACACTCTCACTGGACACACTGTAGAGACTCACCTGTCCGGACTCTTACTGGACACACTGTACACACTCACCAGTCCAGACTCTTACTGGACACACTGTACACACTCACCTGTCCAGGCGTAGTCTCTGCTCCTCATCCCCCCTGCGTTGTGTCTCCCCCTCTCCCCGCTGGACAGAATCCTGTGGTGTCTTCGTGTCTCCCCGAGCTCGTCCAGAAGCTGGAGAGGGCGGCCGAGCTGCAGCTGGAGCTCCCGGGGTCGCCCGGCTCGTCCCGCTCGGGCTCGCCCGGCTCGTTCCGCTCAGTGTCCCCCCCCTCCTCGCCCGAGAGCCCCCTCCGCTCCCCGCCCCTGGCCCCCCCCTCCGGCCCCTGCCCGCCCCGCCCCGCCGCCCCCCCCTCCTCCCCGCCATGCCCCTCGAGCCCCCACCCGTCCTGCCCCCCATCGCCCGCCCGGCCCCGCCAGGCCCCGCCTGGGGCTCCCCGGTGCGGAGGGCAAGGAGAGAGGCTGAGATGTCTGACGAGGCCAGTGGGGCAGAGTCTGTCCGTCTGTCCTTTTCTCCTTCTATCCGTCTGTCCTTCTGTCCTTTTCTCTGTCCATCTGTCCTTCTGTCTTTCTTTCTTTTTCTCTGTCCTGTCCTTCTGTCCATCTGTCCTTCTGTTTTTCTGTCCTTTTCTGTCCATCTGTCCTTCTGTCCTTTTCTGTCTTTCTGTCCATCAGTCCATCTGTCCTTTTCTCTGTCTTTTTGTCCGTCTGTACTTCTCTCTTTCTGTCTTTCTGTCCTTCTGTCTGAGTCTCTCTTTTTCTCTGTGTCTGTCCCTCTCTCCCTGTCTCTCTCCCTGTGTCTTTCCATGTCTCCCTGCTCTCTGTCTGTCCTCCGTTGTCCGAGCTGGGTCTCTCTCTCTGTGTCTCTCCGTGTGTCTCCCTGTCTGTTTCTCTGTCTGTCCTGCGTTGTCCCAGTTGGGCCTTTCTCCCCTGCTCTCTGTCTTCAGCTCTGTTCCCCGATGTTTCGCTAGCCCGTCTCTCTCTCAGCCTGTCTCTTGACTTGCAGGAGGAAGAGGAGGTGGAGACAGCTCCTCCGGCAGGAGAGAGGAAGGAGGTCAGTGCTGGTCCCACCCTGCCTCCTGTCCTGTCTGTCCCTGGGTCTCAGTGTCTCTCTCTCTTTCAGCCCTGTCTGTCAGTCTGTCTGTCCCTCGATCTCAGTGTCTCTCTCTCGGCCTGCTGTCTGCCTGTTCCTGCCTCTCTGTCTCTTTCTCTTTCAGCCCTGTCTGTCAGTCTGTCTGTCCCTCGATCTCAGTGTCTCTCTCTCGGCCTGCTGTTTGTCTGTCCCTGCCTCTCTGTCTCTCTCTTTCACTCTCTCTCTCTCTCTTGGTTTGTCTGTCCGTCCCTCAATCTCAATCTTTCTCTTTGCCTGCTGTCTTTCTGTGCCATCATCTTTGTCTCTCTCTCTCCTTCCTTTCTGTCTCTCTCTGTCCTGTGGTGTCCAGTCAGTGTGTCTCTCTCTTTTTCCTCTTTGTCCTGTGGTGTCCAGTCAGTGTGTCTCTCTCTTCCTCCTCTCTGTCGTGTGGTGTCCAGGCAGTGTGTCTCTCTCCTCCTCCTCTCTGTCCTGTGGTGTCCAGTGGGTCAGTATTAGTGGGCTACACCCAGGCTCACTCCCTGCGAGTGTGATCTCAGCAGAGTCTCTGTACTCTTGGGACACTTGACTCACCTGTCTCTCTCTTTCTCTCCCTGTGCTGTCCCTCTCCTGCCCCCTCTCTCCCTCCTCGGACTCCAGCTGGAGGAGGTCCAATCATCACCTCCTGTGAGACAGAAGAAAAAGAAGGTGGGTAATGCTCTGATCCTCTCTTTACTCCTGTCCAGTGTCCAGTCAGTGTGTCTGTATGTACCCCTCTCTCTCAGTGCAGTGTTCATGTACTGGAGTGTCCAGTCAGTGTGTCTGTATGAACCCCCCTCTCTCTCAGTGCAGTGTTCATGTACTGGAGTGTCCAGTCAGTGTGTGTGTATGAACCCCTCTCTCTCTCTCAGTGCAGTGTTCATGTACTGGAGTGTCCAGTCCGACTCTTAACGTGACTCTCCTGTCTCTGCTTCAGAAGCGCTGGTGGGTCTTTTTAAACTCCCTGAGCTGCGTGTCGGTGGAGACAGATGATCAGGACGAGCCGATGGAGGCGGTGGAGACCGTGGGTCAGGAGAGGAAGAGCGAGGGAGAGGAGGAGCAGGCTGCCGGGAAGGACGAGAAGAAGAAGAGGAGGTGCAGGTGAGCAGACAGGGGGGCGGACTGGACAGGAGCTGAGGGACACCAGACTGGACTGGACCGAAGCTGAGGGACCCCAGACTGGACTGGACCGAAGCTGAGGGACGCCAGACTGCGCTGGACCGGAGCTGAGGGACACCAGACTGCGCTGGACCGGAGCTGAGGGACACCAGACTGCGCTGGGCCGAAGCTGAGGTACCCCAGTCTGTGCTGGGCCGAAGCTGAGGGACCCCAGTCTGTGCTGGGCCGAAGCTGAGGGACCCTAGACTGGGCTGCACTGGAGCTGAGGGACACCAGACTGGACTGGACTGGAGCTGAGGGGCCCCAGACTGGACTGGACCGGAGCTGAGGGACCCCAGTCTGTGCTGGACCGAAGCTGAGGGACCCCAGACTGTGCTGGACCGATGCTGAGGGACCCCAGACTGTGCTGGACCGAAGCTGAGGGACCCCAGTCTGGACTGGACTGAAGCTGAGGGACCCCAGACTGTGCTGGACCGATGCTGAGGGACCCCAGACTGTGCTGGACCGAAGCTGAGGGACCCCAGTCTGTGCTGGACCGAAGCTGAGGGACCCCAGACTGTGCTGGACCGATGCTGAGGGACCCCAGTCTGGACTGGACCGAAACTGAGGGACCCCAGACTGTGCTGGACCGATGCTGAGGGACCCCAGACTGTGCTGGACCGATGCTGAGGGACCCCAGACTGTGCTGGACCGAAGCTGAGGGACCCCAGTCTGTGCTGGACCGAAGCTGAGGGACCCCAGACTGTGCTGGACCGATGCTGAGGGACCCCAGACTGTGCTGGACCGAAGCTGAGGGACCCCAGTCTGGACTGGACTGAAACTGAGGGACCCCAGACTGGACTGTGGAAAACTTTCACATTATCTCCACCTGAGTCCTCAGACCGTCTGCATGACCTTGTATTATTAAGTATTATTTTAAGGTCCTGTGATGATCGGAAGATGGGGGGGGGGGGTCACTAAATAAACCCTTGACATTAATCTGTATTGTAATTTTTGTTCTTTTGTTAAGCATCAATAAAAAAATTAAAAAAAATCTGTTTAGCTTTTGTTTTTTTCCCTCCCCCCCGAAACGAACGAACAGAGTCTGTCCTTCTCTTTCATCCCGGAGAGTTTGTGGTTGACGGATTGAGGCCGAGAGCCCTCGTTGTCGGCGTGCCACCAGTTGGCGGGGATATAGCAGGGGGGGCATCGTGTCCAATACTCCTTGAAACGAGACAGATTTCAAGCCACCACCGTCTGAAGAGCAGGAAGTCGACCACGAAGTCCAGGGTGTCCTAGGAAGATCTTTAGCGCTCGTTTGCCCAGCAGCCATCTCACCCTGCAGCTCCCAGCTGGCAGCCCCCTCCCCACTGGAGCCCAGCAGGTGGGAGCCTGGTCAGTACCTGGAGGGGAGACTCCTGGGAAAAACTGAGGCTGCTGCTGGGAGAGGTGTTAGTTGGGCCAGCAGGGGGCGCTCTCACCCTGCGGTCTGTGTGGGTCCTGATGCCCCAGAATAGTGACGGGGGACACTGGACTGTAAACAGGCGCCGTCCTTCGGATGAGACGTCAAACCGAGGTCCTGACTCTCTGTGCTCATTAACAATCCCGGGGTGCCTCTGGAGAAGAGTAGGGGTGTTACCCCAGTGTCCTGGCCTGATTCCCCCCCTGGTCTTGTCCCATGATGGCCTCCTAATCACCCCCCCTCTCTGAACTGGCTCCATCCCTCTGCTCTCCTCCCCACTGAGAGCTGCTGTGTGCTGAGCGGACTGGAGCATCATCCAGGTGGGGGCTGCACACTGGGGGGTCTGGAGGGGATCCCCCTGACCTGGAAAGAGCTCTGAGTGGAGTGTCCAGAACTGGACCGGGGACACAGACCCCTGGACTGACTGGACCGGGGACACAGACCCCTGGACTGACTGGACTAGGAACTGCCTGGGATAAATCAGTGAATCGATCTGTCAGATCAGCCAACCCTCTGACAACCCAGCAAGCAATTAGATCAGTCAAAAATTGAGTTTGTTAATGAACAAGTTAGTTGAGTTAGTCAATGATCAATTAATCAGTCTGGGCTGTCAAATGATTTTTTAAAAGCTCTCCCTGCAAAACCAAAGTCAGCTCTCCCACTGGTTTCTGGAGCTGGTGCTAAACTAACGTCTTTCATTCATTCCCAGACTTAACAACATCCAGCACCACCACTCCTGCTCCCAAAAGTCACATTGAGTATGGCTGGAACACCACTTCAAGGGTGTGCACTGGGAACACTGGGTATCCTCTGAACACTGGGCGTGCACTGAGAACACTGAGTATCCTCTGAACACTGGGCCTGCACTGGGAACACTGGGTATCCTCTGAACACTGGGTGTGCACTGAGAACACTGGGTTTCCTCTGAACACTGTGTGTGCACTGTGAACACTGGGTATCCTCTGAACACTGGGTGTGCACTGGGAACACTGGGTATCCTCTGAACACTGGGTGTGCACTGGGAACACTGGGTATCCTCTGAACACTGGGAGTGCACGAGAACACTAGGTATCGGTGTACAGATGCAGCCATTCAAACTGGGTGAGGTATTTCGCGGCATACCGCCACACGCCCACCGGGGTATCACACGGTTCACGTGTGTCACGTGACTAACTATCCGGCGTCGCCTTGTAAAACCGCCAGGGGGAGCTTAACCTCTCATGTACAGCATTTGAGCCTTTAATTTTGAACTGTGTATTACAGCATGTTAATCATCAGTCATTAAAATGTTGGTATATTTTATGAAAGCAAGATTGCTCAGTTGGACAAAAGTACACAACCTACCTTTATCAGAAATATTTATGCATCAAAGCCTTTACTGAAGGTATTACTAATAGTATTAATAATGGATGACTTTGGACAAGCTGTATACTCAAAGTATACTTTCTTTAGCACATTTGTACAAGCACTTGGAATCTGTCCAAGCCATACTTTGTCAGGCATTTTTTTTTACTTCAACGGGCATAAAAACTTCCTTGCTTTTAACAGGGCGTTTCATAATTTCTAACTACGAAAATGATTTAAAATGCGACACCTATCATTCAACTAGAGCTTAAAATATCACAAGGATCCTCAAGAGCACAGCAAAGAGTGTATTAAAAGACACATGTATTTATCAACGCTTTCTTTTCTTATGGAACCACTTCAGAGGGGTGTTCCAGGAATCGGCACTTTAAAGAAAAAAATACACACCAGTATTCCATTTCTCCCTAAACATTGTAAGCTTCGAAGTCTTTAACTAACGTGATACCGGAGTCAACAAGCATACTTTTAGAATTTGATTAAAAGGGAATATAATATGTAATCGCGTATCTCAAGAATTTAATAACGGTATGATTATATCCGTGTACTGCGGCAGGGGTGTGTAGGGCTGTTTCGCCTGCCTGTTCATGCGAGCTTTCTTGTAGCCTACTCGTCTAGGTGCGTGACTACCAACTGGCAGGTTGTGTGTTCGAATCCAGCTGGTGCTGGACTTTTCATTTTTATTTATTTATTTTTTAATCGCGTAACATAAACATATTACCGTATGCAAACTGTACTGTATACAGTATGTATATGTATATTTAATGTCTTAACTGTGCCTGTTTAAGTATTGAATATTCATATCTAATTTTACCACTGAAGGGAAATCTTAGTAGCTGAGCATAAAAAAATAGGAGCATACTGTAACGCGTGTGAAGGCCATAAACGATATTAATTTTGGAACATAAACATACAGTATATGGCTGGTCTCGGTACTTTAAAGAAAACATACACGAAACATGGTTTCATTATGAGCAGAATCGGTCTTGAGATATTTTTAACTTGATTTACAGTATTTGAGAGGTATGTCTTAACACCGATACTACAGTGCTTAAGTACTGCTCACGTATATGTTTCTAGGTTTATATTATGCATTTCATACGGTCAAATTACTTTTGAGCAACTAATAAGAACCGCGAAACGGTATGCGTTTTAGTTTCGTTTTGTGCTGGGACCCGTGGATTGATTAGAGATATCAAGTACATACAAGTCATTTTTTAAATGTTGTAGTTCGTCTTGAAAAAATGTTACGAGTACATCATCTATCAACAATTACACAGGTTATGTTTCCATATTGCGGATTTTGGTTACATAATATTATATATGGTTAAATATAATTCAAAATATTTTGCTAACAATGTTAACTGTTTTTGAATAATAAAATGTATTAACTAAGTAGTAGGATGGCACAGTTGTTTGTATGTTTTTTGTTTTGTTTCTTTTTCATAAATACAACAGTAGTACCTGATGTCTCAGTGGCTTTCAAAATTAAATTATGCATGCAAACCTGTGAACTAGAAAGATAACTAAGATATCCATCCATTATATTCCATAATATCCATGAAATATATGGCGCTGAAATATGTGTGACGCAGTGGTGGCCTGACACGGTGAGGTGCCCTGGCAGCTGTATGATGCAGTGGTGGCCTGGCACAGTGAGGTGCGCTGGCAGCTGTGTGATGCAGTGGTGGTCGGGTATGTAGAGGTGCACTGGCAGCTGTGTGTTGTGACGCAGTGGTGGCCTGGCACGGTGAGGTGCGCTGGCAGCTGTGTGATGCAGTGGTGGCCTGGCACGGTGAGGTGCGCTGGCAGCTGTGTGATGCAGTGGTGGCCTGGCACGGTGAAGTGCGCTGGCAGCTGTGTGTTGTGACGCAGTGGTGGCCTGGTACGGTGAGGTGCGCTGGCAGCTGTGTGGTGTGACACTGTGGTGGCCTGGCACGGTGAGGTGCGCTGGCAGCTGTGTGATGCAGTGGTGGCCGGGCACGGTGAGTTGCACTGGCAGCTGTGTGGTTTGACGCAGCTGGTGGCCTGGCACGGTGAGGTGCGCTGGCAGCTGTGTGATGCAGTGGTGGCCGGGCACGGTGAGGTGCGCTGGCATCTGTGTGATGCAGTGGTGGCCTGGTACGGTGAGGTGCGCTGGCATCTGTGTGATGCAGTGGTGGCCTGGTACGGTGAGGTGCGCTGGCATCTGTGTGATGCAGTGGTGGCCGGGCACGGTGAGGTGCGCTGGCATCTGTGTGATGCAGTGGTGGCCTGGTACGGTGAGGTGCGCTGGCAGCTGTGTGATGCAGTGGTGGTCGGGTATGTAGAGGTGCACTGGCAGCTGTGTGTTGTGACGCAGTGGTGGCCTGGCACGGTGAGGTGCGCTGGCAGCTGTGTGGTGTGACGCAGTGGTGGAAATGTTCACCATGTTTCACCATGCTGAAAATGTTTGTACCAGACTTTTTTGAGGCCTGTTTAATTGTGTCTGAAGTCTGATGTTGTAAATTTTATTGTTAAAAAGATCCATGAAAATGTCACTACTGAAGTTAGCTGGTACTGTTGGTATTGTAAGTGGCAAGTAGAGCTCATATTTTAGATTTTGTGTAGTTGCTAGCGTTGAACTGTGTGTTGGCTGCACATGAATATATTCATTATATGCCAGCGCACCTCACCGTGCCAGGCCACCACTGCGTCACAACACACAGCTGCCAGTGCACCTCTACATACCCGACCACCACTGCATCACCCACCTGCCAGCGCACCTCACTGTGCCCGGCCACCACTGCATCACACAGCTGCCAGCGCACCTCACCGTGCCAGGCCACCACTGCATCACACAGCTGCCAGCGCACCTCACCGTGCCCGGCCACCACTGCATCACACAGCTGCCAGCGCACTTCACCGTGCCAGGCCACCACTGCATCACACAGCTGCCAGCGCACCTCACCGTGCCAGGCCACCACTGCATCACACAGCTGCCAGCGCACCTCACCGTGCCAGGCCACAACTGCGCCACACCACACAGCTGTCAGCGCACCTCACCGTGCCAGGCCACCATTGCATCACACAGCTGCCAGCGCACCTCACCGTGCCAGGCCACCACTGCATCACCCACCTGCCAGCGCACCTCACCGTGCCAGGCCACAACTGCGCCACACCACACAGCTGTCAGCGCACCTCACCGTGCCAAGCCACCACTGCGTCACACAGCTGCCAGCGCACCTCACCGTGCCAGGCCACCACTGCATCATACAGCTGCCAGCGCACCTCACCGTGCCAGGCCACCACTGCATCACACAGCTGTCAGCGCACCTCACCGTGCCAGGCCACCACTGCATCATACAGCTGCCAGCGCACCTCACCGTGCCAGGCCACCACTGCATCACACAGCTGCCAGCGCACCTCACCGTGCCAGGCCACCACTGCATCACCCACCTGCCAGCGCACCTCACCGTGCCAGGCCACAACTGCGCCACACCACACAGCTGTCAGCGCACCTCACCGTGCCAAGCCACCACTGCGTCACACAGCTGCCAGCGCACCTCACCGTGCCAGGCCACCACTGCATCACACAGCTGCCAGCGCACCTCACCGTGCCAGACCACCACTGCATCACCCACCTGCCAGCGCACCTCACCGTGCCAGGCCACCACTGCATCACACAGCTGCCAGCGCACCTCACCGTGCCAGGCCACCACTGCATCACACAGCTGCCAGCGCACCTCACCGTGCCAGGCCACCACTGCATCACACAGCTGCCAGCGCACCTCACCGTGCCAGGCCACAACTGCGCCACACCACACAGCTGTCAGCGCACCTCACCGTGCCAGGCCATCACTGAGTCAGAGATTAAATAAAACCTCACTCGCACCAAACAAATTTATATTTCTAAATATCACAACATGATCGAATTTAAGTCACTTTAATAACAATGAATAGTCACCTAGGCGTTACAATATAAACATTTATATTGATTTAAATAACGTTTTGATTTAAATCGCAAATGCGGGTTTAAATATATGTGTTTTTTGATTCACAATCAGACAAATGCAACATAAATTAATATCTTTGTCTTCTAAGTATCTTAATAAACTTTCAGCATAGCTTTCTCCCCGTTTAGATTTATTTTGGGATCAAACGTGGAAAGATTAGATTGTAATCGTTTTTATTTTTTTAATACATTTTAGAAAAGTGTAATCTATACTAAAAAGCTGTACACCACCTGCTATAAAGATACATATTGTAATACTTTCGGGTTCGGATAGGACAGACACAAGAACTCAGACTTGCAGAGTTAAAGCAAGTTAAAGCCTTGATTTTATATATCACCTTTAAAAGTGGCATCTCAAAGCAAAGTAAATACCCAACACTGATTGTACCCATCTGTCATGCTAATAAAGCAGCTTGAATTGAATTGAGAGGGGGGGGGGTATATTTGCTTTGTGTATAAAGTACATTGTGAATGTTTTCACAGCCTTCACTTTGTCGTTTTTATGCCATTTTTTGACCATGCACGAATATTCCTATGTCCGTATCTTCGCAAGGGAATCAGTGTGAATTTTAATACTAATTAAATGACCGCGGGCACTTTCCACCCCCTCTACATTCTCAGAGTAGAACAGACTAATCTTCTAATGAAAGACGGTCCACCCCCCACGGACAGGAAAAGTGCCCACAGGCACTTAAACTTAATATGGTCAGTAACAGTAAACAGTAACATGGTCAGAAGGAGCACGTACAAACGTTTCCGAAATAACCACATGTAAGACTCTGATGCTTAAAATGTTTAGGGAGAAAGTGGAATACTGGTGTGTATTTTTTCTTTAAACTACCAATACCAGCCATATACAGTCTGTAACGTAGGGATTTCTATATGTCTTTATTTAGTGGTTACATTAGTGACAAAGGCTAAACTTTTAGCTTCAGTAACGTGTACATATCTCCCCTTTTTATAAAACGACTTGGTTGAAAACTGTTCCAGAGCCACTGTTGTTTCATCAGTGAAAAGTACATCATGAAATGCCTCTCCCTGTTCAATCCACTGGAAAAAAGAAAAGGAGCATAAAGCTTCTGATGGTCATAAACGATATTCATTAAGGAGCAGCATCAGAGGTATGTTTTTAACTGCACTGCATTGGAGAGAATACCATAGTGTGTTTTTTTTTTACTCCCTGGCGGAAACTGGCTTCCAGAAGAATCAGTATGGCTCAGAGATTAAATAAAACTTCACAGACATTAACGAAGAGCATAACGTGTGTACTGTATACACTGCAAGTACAACCCAACTCTCTGCAGGAGTGCTGGCTGTGACGAATTGAACCGGTTTCACGGGTAGGAGGCGAGATTTCCACCCTTCTTTCATTAGAAGACAATGAACATATTTTAGCCCTGAATGAATTAATAGCAAACATGGTTTAAATAAAAGACATTTTTCCAAGAAAGTTTAGCCTTTGTCACTAATGAAACCACTAAATAAAGACATAAATATAAAAATCTTAAGATTTTTAAAATACATGACTTTGCTAAGATTTATTTGAAAATAAAAACAATTACAACCGCCAGGGGAGAGAGAGAACAGGGGAGGGATGTTGGTGCTGCATAAGGGGCGGGGCTATGGAAATTAGGTCTGTTTGGGAATGTGTAGTTACATGTTCTGGCTGTTTGTGAATTATCGTTGTTGAGTATGGAGTGTTGAGGTATTGATTTTGTGTAATGCTTTATGTTGAAAATTGAGGTGGATTTTGTTTATGAGAAACAGGATAAACTGGGATGGGAGGAAGGTTTGGTTTTGCATAAGGGGCGGGATTATGATAATTGGAGGACTGCGAGAGTAAAACGGTTTGATTATTTGATTTTGTATTGTGGTTGTTATCTATGTTTTTGGTTGGTATTGTTTATATGGTTGTTTTTGTTGTTGGTTGTTATTATGGTTATTAAAAATACGATCTATAGTTGAAATCTGAGCCTAAATAAAAAGAAAAAGCAAGTGATTAGGTTTATGAGCAATCTAATTACTTATTCGTTTAAAACGCTATATAAAATAAAGTTTATTATTAATTTGCTGGACAGAGCGGTGAACATTATTATGCATAAGACAAAGATAACGATCCTGATCAGTTTAGAAATCTGTGTACGCTGTAAGGTTTTTACTTCTTAAACTTTTAAAATACACGTTTTGAATAGAAAGAAATCCTCTTCCTGGTACAGTATGAATAGCAAACCAGCACGTCTTTTTTCTCCAATCAGAGGGGTGTCAAATGGTGTCAGCCAATCACCATTCTGAAGCCCTACCATAATCTTTGGTATGGGGAGACCCCAGAATTCTGTCCCATAGTTTAGACAGATGATAGATACTTTTATTGATCCCGTGAGGGAAATAAAGTAAATCATTTTCATTTTAGGAAATTATTAAACGCTCGGTTAAAAGCAAAGGAGATTGTCTGTTGTAGTGGACATAAAAACAAGAGTTCGCTGGCATTATATCCTGGAAGACACAGACCGGCGCCAGACCGGTAAATGCTTGATGAACTAGGGATTGGACAGTTTCCAAGCGCTTGTACAATCGATGGAAATGTTCAAATAAATGTGCAAAAGAAATAAACAAAATAATCATTTATTTCTTTATCATATTGGGTAGCTAATGTCCTCTCTTTGCTAGTTAGTGGCTGTGTTTCTGCGTTGGGTAGCAACGGGTGACTGTTCTCAGGCAGAAGATTTAAACAGCTTAATGTTCGTGTTAAATAATTTTTTTAAATTAAAATTCATTCTATACAGCAATCACATGTTTGGGTACCGTTTCATAAAACTTTCATGCTTAAAATGTTTAGGGAGAAATGGAAGACTGGTGTGTATTTTTTCTTTAAACTACCAAGACCAGCCATACACAGTACAGTTTACATACATACAGTAATGTTTATGTTCCTAAATTAATATCGTTTATGACCTTCAGATGCGTTATGCTCCTCTTCTTTTTATGCTCAGCTACTAAAATTTCCCTTTAGTGGTAAAATCCATATAAATATTCAAAACTAAGCGGATTAAAATGTGCACAGTAAAGACATTAAATGATTAAATCTTTGCACTACCAACCAATGCACCACGAGTGCCCCTGTCGGTCATTTTGGCCAGCCAATCACTTGCCCTGCGGTGCCCTCCGGTGCCCCGCGGTGGCTTGTGGGTAGGTTACTGTACCGCGGGTTTTTACCGCCCATTTTGAATGGCTGCATCTGTATCTGATCTCCTCCATGAGGACTCCTTCACCATCCTGACTCTCCCCTGTGTCTCTGATCCGGTCTCTGTCTGTCTGTGGCTCTTCTGTGAGTTTGACCTTGAGAGATCTGTAATGCGGAGTTCTCACTGGAGCAGTCCGATATGATGGTCAATAAAAGGTCCAGCAAAGTCAAAGCTGGTCGCCTGTATTCATGAAGTTTGTGGGTTTTAATGGATCCGGCCTGAGCAAGCCTGGTTCAGTTAGCAAACGGGCGGCCCACGATCGGCTTTCAACTCATTTCACAACTGCGGTCTCTCACCCTGTGTTTTGGGTTGTTTCAGAACGCCTGGAGAAAACGGACTCCGACTACTGCCTGGCGCAAACCCCACTCCCAGCCGGTAACGGTGAGATCCGAAGACCTTTTAGAACAGGACTCGTAAATATTCCCATTCCATCGTCGTCAGAAGTATGAAGTGGCTCTGCGGGTTTTTTTTAAAAACCCAGCGACGCCGACTTTGTCTTCACCCGCAGCAGAGCAGGTCAAGGTTTATCCCTGCGCTGGAAGGACAGGAAAAGAGACGCGGCGTTTCGGCCGCGGAGCCTCCTTCGGGCGCATGAAGCCGGAAAAGACCACAGTCGAAATGTCGAAATGCGCGGGCTTGCTAGGTCAGTGCGAGGTGAAGTCGGGGCAGAGCCCCTGGACCACAGCCCCACCACCGGGAGCTCTGCTAAGTGGTGGGTTGGGCAATCATTACTGGATACGAGTGTCAAGTGTCAACACGAGTGTGAGCAGCGTCGATTCGAGTGTGAACGGTGTCGACACGAGTCCTGTTGGTCAGTACAGTGTCAATACGAGTGCAAACAGTGTCGACACGAGTGTGAACAGTGAGTCCTGTTGATCAATAAAGTATCAATAGAAGTGTGAACGGTGAGTCCTCTTATCTGTACAGTGTCAATACGAGTGTGAACAATGAGTCCTGTTGTTCAGCACAGTGTCAATACGAGTGTGAACGGTGAGTCCTGTTGATCAAAAAAGTATCAATATGAGTGTGAACAGTGAGTCCTGTTGTTCAGTACAGTGTCAATACGAGTGTGGACAGTGAGTCCGGTTCTGTACAGTGTTAACTCATTGAATTCCTTCTTGCTCTGCACAGTGTTAACGGGTGAGAACACGTGTTTTATTCTTTGCAGAATTAACACAGACAGGTACTGCTGTTGAATACTCCACAGTCAACAAATCCCGAGCCGCACAAAGTGAGGATCTTTTACTTCTATCTATTAAACTAGCAGAAATAAAACATCATGATAACTTCTTGCTGCTCTGTCCAGTTTTAACACAAGTGTGAACATTTGTAATAATAATGAGTCCTGCTGTTGTGTACAGCGTGAATACAAGCGTGAACAGTGAGTCCTGTCGTCTGTACAGTGTCAATACGAGTGTGAACAGTGAGCCCTGTTGTTCAGTATGGTGTTAATGTAAGTCTTATCCTGTATAGTATAAGTTAACATAAGTATTGACCCGTATCCTGTTCTCTACAGACATCACACTACCCAACAGTGATGTGGAGTACGCCACCGTCAACAAACTGAGAGCAGCACAAAATGAGGACTTTTTTAACTCTTTACCACAGTATAAAACCCACAGGAGTAATGAGAATGACACTAAAAACAACAACATTGATAGTGAACAAAAGATTTTGAACAATACACATTCTAGTCAGATTTAAATACCCAAAGACCTGACAGTAAAAAAAATGCAAATTATTTTTTTTCTGCGTGCAGGTTTTCTAAGAACTGAAGAAAGGTTAAAAACGAGAGAACGCCATTCGGTTTTTCAAGCCTGTCTGGTAGTTAGTGATTAATTGGACCCATGATTTCATCCTCCTGTATCTGGAGAGAAGCCAGGGTATCGGCATCAACAACAAGGGTGGGCAGCTTGTTCCCGACCCGCCTCTGTGTAAAGACGCGTCACCCATTCTTGGTTTTATTTTCACCTTTCACTATACGTGAAGAATTCCAAAAGGTGCACAAATGCTCTGGAGCTATTCTGTGGTTCGGCGATGTCTCTGGAGCCTTTTTTCACAGTGTGCGACTTCCCTGTGTGTCTCCCCGAACACAGGGTCTGACTGAAGGGGCACTGACCTGCAGGAATGGGAGGAGACCGAGCTGGGACGGTTCTGCCACGTCAGCGAAACTCTGGACCCCGACTTCATCTGCCAAAGAAACAGCAGCGTCAATTAACTCAGCCAGCGAGTTCAACTGTCGCCTCCCTTCTCTCCATCTCTGTGTGTCCCATCTCTTCATAACACGTCTCCTATCAATCCTACTGTGTTTCATTTACTATTCCTCACTCTGTCTCCTGTCCGGTTGTCTCCACTTAAAACTGAGGTATTTCCTGTGATTTCCTCTCTCTCGCTGTGTCTCCTGTCCTGTGGGTTTGTTACTGAGGGATTCTCTGTGATCTCCTCTCTCTCGCTGTGTCTCCTGTCCTGTGGGTTTGTTACTGAGGGATTCTCTGTGATCTCCTCTCTCTCGCTGTGTCTCCTGTCCTGTGTGTTTGTTACTGAGGTATTCTCTGTGATCTCCTCTCTCTCTCACTGTCTCCTGTCCTGTGTTTAAGTATGTTTGTTACTGAGGTATTTCCTGTGATCTTCTCTCTCTCACTGTGTCTCCTGTTCTTCAGTGTTTTAATCCTTTTAAATAATTTAGCTCATTCCTCTCTCACTCACTGCGACTCCTATCCATTCTGTGTTCAGTTCCTCTGACTTGCCTCTTGCATCAGCGCTAGCAATATCATGCATCTATTTAATTTAAAATTATTGATCTGTCACCTTGATAGTTCGATCTCGGCTACAGTTAGCATAGATGGCACAATTAAAAGGACGATGAGCTCAACATCTGTGCGCGTCTAATTAACTGAACTGTACAGAACATCTTGCCTCAGCTAGTCTCTCGCTGGCGGGGTCGCCCATCGGCGAGACCACGTCTCCAGGAAATTCTGCGGACTGGACACTGCGGGAGGGAGTGGCTGTGTTTCCGCACGAACGCCGGAAATCACTCAGGATCTCCAGAGAGACTCCTGTAGCCTTACAGCATCACAGTCACAGGCCTCAGCATTGCAACTGTATAATATCAAACGCCCAGACACCCCGAGGTGAGGCCGACCAGTCTGAAGTATTACCTGTAAACACCAGGCACACTGGAACCTGACTTCATCGTCCACTTAGCGCAGAGGTGGGGCGGACAGTCAGTTTTCTGGGGAGAAAAAAAACAACACCAGGAATTTAGCATACTGAAAGGATCATGGAGTGATGATCTGGCTGAACCCGCTTGGCTGAGGGCTCCTGGCCAGAGGACGAGGAGGCTGGGACCCCCCCTGCACAGCGAGCAGGAGTGACCAGGGGGGGCAGCTACACAGGTGGAGACGGGGTGGGAGAGGGACGCGAGGGAGAGAGGGGGATCACGTGCAGTATTGACAGTGTTTCAGGAGAGGAGTCAGGAGTGATTGCTAAAATATCGACAGCCGAGTCTGACCGAACTAGGGTGTGGCCATCCCACATGAACTTTCATCACAAACTCCTGTCTTCCTGCGGTGTCTCTGAGGAAGCTACCATTTTTCACTGGCTAATAAGAGGTGGAAGAGGTGTTAGTGGGACAGCAGGGGGTCGCTCACCCTGCAGTCTGATACCCCAGTATAGTGACGGGGGACACCATACTGTGAACAGGCGCCATCCTTCGGATGAGACGTAAAACCGAGGTCCTGACTCTTTGTGGTCATTAAAAATCCCAGGGCGTCTCTCGAATAGAGTAGGGGTGTAACCCAGGCGTCCTGGACAAATTTCCCATTGGCCCTTACCAATCATGGCCTCCTAATAACCCCCCTCTCTGAACTGGCTTCATCCCTCTGCTCTCCTCCCCACTGAGAGCTGCTGTGTGGGGAGCGTTCTGGCGCACTATGGCTGCCGTCGCATCATCCAGGTGGGGGCTGTACATTGGTGGCGGTAGTGGGATTCCCCATTCCCTGTGCAGCGCTTTGAGTGGAGTGTCCAGAAAAGCGCTATATAAGTGTAAGCAATTATTAATAAAGCCCCTCAGTAGTTGAGATCTCTGTTATACCCATCTAGAAACATGCAATCAGCATGTTATTGATGAAGCAATAGTCACAACATTATTCCACACCTCTAACCCTGCACTAGGAGGCGTGCTTCAGGCTCGGGCCAGGGTGAGAGGCGGGTTATGATGACAGTCATGCTTTCTACACCTTATACTGAGCTCAGAAATGGACCGAGTGGACATCTCACGAGCAGATCCCTCCGCGTATAAGAAAGGCAACTTGTCTCGGCAAAAATACCACGGATTCACATCCGAAATATGATAAAAAGGCAAAAACCCCACACTTGGAATGCAAACGTACCCTAAAAAGGAAACACGGTTTTAAAACCAACTTGATTTTCCCCTGGAGAAACCTTTTTATGGACACATATCGCATCTATTACACATGTATAACTAAATATAAAGATAAAAATTAATATAAGAAGTCATGACATATCACACATGACGAAGTCTGGTCCAGAATAAACAGTTTACACTGACCCACCTTTATTTACCCTGGTCACTCACTTCTATTAACTGTTTTAATAAGGGTAACAAATGAATATTTGTTTCAATTTGGGATCTACATCTGGGAGCCCTGAAATGTTGGCCAGAGGGCAGAAGCTGATATTCAGACGTGAGAATATATTTAAAAAAAGGATCTGATGTTGTTTTTCACCTGTCTAATCAAAGCTTGTTCAAAAATTATCTGATTATAGGACACACGAGTTTATAATCATACTCATTCCACTTTTTAACCCCATATATATGCACAATATGAAACGTATATACACTAAATCTCACGTGTGACTCCCATAAAATACATTTCTTTACGAAAATTAGGAACACTTATTACAATTATCAACCCCCCATGACGAGGCAATATTTCATACCTTTGTTTCTTTGTGGGTTCAAAGTTCTGTCCTGTCGTTTCACACGTAATGTTTTGGTAGTTATCTCAATTTTCCTTTGCAATTCTCTCCAAGATCATCATCAACTTTTTGTAAAACGCTATGCACAACTGATATTTAAAGAAAGTCCTGTACCAAAAGGTCTTCGTAGGGAAAGACAACTTTTTTTTCCTTACGTTAGTTGCTACACGGTTACTCTTAAAATCCATTCACCGCCTTTAAAAAAAAAGTTTCGTTTTTTATTGTGGTTCACTGACATTTCTGTCACAATTCTGAGGGACCCCAAATAAAATTCACTTGCCGGTATAAAGACGCCGGCGAGGTTAAGACAGGTATCGAGCCACCTGCGTATCTAACGGACGTTTAAAATAAAATGGCGTGTGATGTTGCGAAGGGCTACTAGTTTTTTATAGTTTGTCGATTGTAAGGGACGTGGGCCGCGACAGAAATACTGGTCGGGTGGGAAAAGGTTTATTGATGGTTTATTGTACCGCAACGGTCACAATTGACTCACCAGCAAAGATGGCGCCGAGGCCACATCGACTCCCTCCCGCCCTGCCTCGCACCGAAGCTCGAGCTGCGGAGCGCGACGCCGAACCGCCAGTCCGCGGGCGCGGGCGCCGGACATACACGTCATAACCCCTTCCGAGGCGCAGGAATTATAGATCACTGTAGTTTCTTCTGGACCCGGGTTAGGGACAGTGTGCCCTCCGTGAGAGTCTTCTGAGGAAGCCAGTGTCTCATGGGTGTCCAGGCTGGGTACCATCTGTCCATCACAGGACACACAGACACACACACTCACACACCCTGGACAGGACACCAGTCCATCACAGGACACACACACACACTCACACACCATGGACAGGACACCAGTCCCTCACAGGACACACACACACACACACCCTGGATAGGACACCAGTCCCTCACAGGACACACAGACACACACACTCACACACCCTGGACAGGACACCAGTCCATCACATGACACACACACACTCACTCACACACCCTGGACAGGAGAGCAGTCCATCACAGGACACACACACACCAGGGCCAGTTTTCCCAGAAGCCAATTAGCCCAAAAGCCTGTCATTGGACCCGGAGAACACAGGGAGACCATGCAGACTCCACACAGACAGTCCTCCCCCCCCCCCCCGGGTCCAGACCCGAGCCCGGAGCCCCCCCGCGCTGAACCCCTCCGTACAGACGGCCGCACACAGCTCCGTTGTTCCCGATTCCCGAGGTGATCTGTTAAAAGAAGCCGGTGTGTTGCCTCCAGGTGAGGCCCGCGGCCCGACGCCGGTGGTGGCGGTGGTGGCGGCGGCAGAGAACGCGGCGCCGGTGCCGACGACGAGCGGGGCCCCCCCCCCCCGAGAGCCCCTCGACGTCGGGGGCTGCGGCCCGCCCCGGCAACAGCGCCCCCCGATCCGGCAGGCGGCCGGTCTCCCGCAGGGAGAAGACGATGAAGCAGCTGGGGAAAGTGTCTTCCGTCCGAGGTAGGAGCAGCAGGGCTGGGCGTTTTGTTGGAGCGAAGTCCCCCTCCAGATAACCCATGAACCCCGTCTCTACTGTCACTCCAGTCAGGACAGGAGGCTCTTCTGTACACAGAGGGTGGCGGGGGTGTGGAACAACTCCTTTGTTCGGGGCCTTGGGGCATTCTTGTTGTGAAAGGCGCTATATAAAAAATCTGAATTGAAATTGAATCTTACAAGTTTGGGTTTTTCGGAGATCTTGTCAGAGATCTTGTCTGACGTGCCCGTTTCAAAAACGTAACGACACTCCTCACGTCCGAGCGCCGCCGGTCTGTGACGTAACGTATCCTTACACAACCATGACGGTTTCATCACGGACAGCACGAAAGCCCGAAAAGTGGTTGACGTTTTAATTTGGCAACACCACGATGGATCCCAGTTTTTTTTTATTTTGGAGGCCAAAGAGGACAAAAAAGGAAACGTCCGGAGTCTTGTAGCGTGAAAAGGGTTTAAATTTCGACTTAAGGAGTTGGCCATCGTTATATTTCGCGAGGTATCATACGGGGGGAAAAAGAACATTTATATTTATCAATCTACTAGTAATAGTGGGTGGATGTCACGTTCCCCAAAGTTCAGTGCCTCTCTCTAATAAAGTAGAAACGCGACATTAAACTCCGATCGAAACGGGAAAAATCACCAGGACACGATACAACTGACGTCCGGAAAAGAAAAAGAGAACTCCTATTCCCATTTGTAATGACCCCGTCGTGTTTTTCCCGGTGTACGCTTCTCTTTCGGAGACCGTTTCTCTCTGGTGTTGTTTTGCTGTTGGAATAAATGCCGAGGTGACCCTTCTGTGTGGAGTCTGCGTGTTCTCTCCAGCGGGTCGTTTCCTCCACCGCAGGGGCTGGTCGAACCGGGGTCTCCCAATCGTCACAGAAGTGTGTGTCGTTTTGGGTGGTGGGGGGGGGTGCATCGGGGATACTGCGCCCCGAGGGGGTGGCCTCTCACCTTGCTCCGGACGATGGGAGAAGACCTGTACCTTCACGAGTCCGGGTTGTGAAAACTTCTTCTGGCAGTTCAAAACGTTTCGAAGAGACTACAGCGCTACCCTGTTTTCCATTTCTATCGTGTATTATTATACAGTCATAAGTATCTGTACTGATCACAGAGTCCCCCTCTCACTGCCAGGACTGAAGCCCAGTGCAGCACGAATAATAATAATAATTAATAAGTCTGGACCCTCCATTCAGAGCTCTTCCCAGGTCAGGGGGATCCCCTCCAGCCCCCCCAGTGTGCAGCCCCCACCTGGATGATGCTCCAGTCCGCTCAGCACACAGCAGCTCTCAGTGGGGAGGAGAGCAGAGGGATGGAGCCAGTTCAGAGAGGGGGGTGATAAGGAGGCCATGATGGGTCAAGACCAGGGGGGGAATCAGGCCAGGACACTGGGGTAACACCTCTACTCTTCTCCAGAGACACCCCGGGATTGTTAATGAGCACAGAGAGCCAGGACCTCAGTTTGACGTCTCATCCGAAGGACAGCGCCTGTTTACAGTCCAGTGTCCCCCGTCACTATACTGGGGCATCAGGACTCACACAGACCGCAGGGTGAGAGCGCCCCCTGCTGGCCCCACTCACACCTCTCCCAGCAGCAACCTTGGGGGGGGGGAGGGAAAAAACCAAAAGCTAAACAGATTTTTTTAAAAAACATTTTATTGATGCTTTACAAAAGTCCAGTCCAGTCTGGTGTCCCTCAGCTCCAGTCCAATCCAGTCTGGTGTCCCTCAGCTCCAGTGCAGTCCAGTCTGGGGCCCCTCAGCTCCAGTCCAGTCTGGTGTCCCTCTGCTCCAGTGCAGTCCAGACTGGGGTCCCTCAGCTTCGGTCCAGCACATTCTGGGGTCCCTCAGCTTCGGTCCAGCACAGTCTGGTGTCCCTCAGTTTCGGCCCAGCACAGACTGGGGTCCCTCAGCTTCGGTCCAGTCCAGTCTGGGGTCCCTCAGCTTCGGTCCAGCACAGACTGGGGTCCCTCAGCTTCGGTCCAGCACAGTCTGGTGTCCCTCAGCTTCAGTCCAGTCCAGTCTGGGGTCCCTCAGCTTCAGTCCAGCACAGTCTGGGGTCCCTCAGCTTCGGTCCAGCACAGTCTGGTGTCCCTCAGCTTCAGTCCAGTCCAGTCTGGGGTCCCTCAGCTTCAGTCCAGCACAGTCTGGGGTCCCTCAGCTTCGGTCCAGCACAGACTGGGGTCCCTCAGCTTCGGTCCAGCACAGTCTGGTGTCCCTCAGCTTCGGCCCAGCACAGACTGGGGTCCGTCAGCTTCGGTCCAGCACAGACTGGGGTCCCTCAGCTTCGGTCCAGACTGGGGTCCCTCAGCTTCGGTCCAGCACAGACTGGGGTCCCTCAGCTTCGGTCCAGACTGGGGTCCCTCAGCTTCGGTCCAGCACAGTCTGGGGTCCCTCAGCTTCGGCCCAGCACAGACTGGGGTCCCTCAGCTTCAGTCCAGTCCAGTCTGGGGTCCCTCAGCTTCAGTCCAGCACAGTCTGGGGTCCCTCAGCTTCGGTCCAGCATAGACTGGGGTCCCTCAGCTTCGGTCCAGCACAGTCTGGGGTCCCTCAGCTTCAGTCCAGACTGGGGTCCCTCAGCTTCGGTCCAGCACAGTCTGGTGTCCCTCAGCTCCAGTCCAGTCTAGTGCCTCTCAGCTCCGGTCCAGTCCAGTCTGGTGTCCCTAGGCTCCAGTCCAGTCGTCTGGTGTCCCTCAGCTCTGGTCCAGTCCACTCCAGTCCAGTCCAGTCCAGATCTTAGCAGGCACAGAACCAGGAAAGGAACCTGGAAAGAATATTGTTATTGCAGGTGTGAGGGACATAGACACAGACGTCACCATGACATCAAACAGCAAGAGGAGACTCCTCCTTGAATCACAGACACGACCGGGCGGCGCCCCCCTGTCTGCTCACCTGCACCTCCTCTTCCTCTTCTTGTCCTTCCCGGCAGCCTGCTCCTCCTCTCCCTCGCTCTTCCTCTCCTGAGCTACGGTCTCCGCCGCCTCCATCGGCTCGTCCTGATCTTCTGTCTCCACCAACACGCAGCTCAGGGACTTTAAAAAGGCGCATCGGCGCTTCTGTAGCAGAGACAGGAGAGTCACGTTAAGAGTCGGACTGGACACTCCAATACATGAACACTGCACTGAGAGAGAGAGGGGTTCATACAGACACACTGACTAGACACTCCAGGACATGAACACTGCACTGAGAGAGAGAGGGGTTCATACAGACACACTGACTGGACACTCCAGTACATGAACACTGCACTGAGAGAGAGAGGAGTTCATACAGACACACTGACTGGACACTCTAGTACATGAACACTGCACTGAGAGAGAGAGGGGTTCATACAGAGACACTGACTGGACACTGACTGGACACTGGACAGGAGTAAAGAGAGGATCAGAGCATTACCCACCTTCTTTTTCTTCTGTCTCACAGGAGGTGGTGATTGGACCTCCTCCAGCTGGAGTCCGAGGAGGGAGAGAGGGGGCAGGAGAGGGACAGCACAGGGAGAGAAAGAGAGAGACAGGTGAGTCAAGTGTCCCAAGAGCACAGAGACTCTGCTGAGATCACACTCGCAGTGAGTGAGCCTGGGTGTAGCCCACTAATACTGACCCACTGGACACCATAGGACAGAGAGGAGGACGGAGAGGAGGAGGAGAGAGACACTGACAGACAGGGCTGAAAGAGAGAGAGACAGAGAGGCAGGGACAGACAGACAGCAGGCCGAGAGAGAGACACTGAGATCGAGGGACAGACAGACTGACAGACAGGGCTGAAAGAGAGAGAAACAGAGAGGCAGGGACAGACAGACAGCAGGCCGAGACAGACACTGACAGACAGGGCTGAAAGAGAGAGAGACACTGAGACCCAGGGACAGACAAGACGGCGAAACTCCACCACAGACAGGACAGGAGGCAGGGTGGGACCAGCACTGACCTCCTTCCTCTCTCCTGCCGGAGGAGCTGTCTCCACCTCCTCTTCCTCCTGCAAGTCAAGAGACAGGCTGAGAGAGAGACGGGCTGGCGGTAAATCGGCGAACAGAGCTGAAGGCAGAGAGCCGGGGAGACAGGCCCAGCTAGGACAACGCAGGACAGACAGAGAGCAGGGAGACACACGGAGAGACACAGGGAGAGAGACCCAGCTGGGACAATGCAGGACAGACAGAGAGCAGGGAGACACACGGAGAGACACAGGGAGACAGGCCCAGCTGGGACAACGCAGGACAGACAGAGAGCAGGGAGACACACGGAGAGAGAGAGGAGGGAGGGAGACCCAGCTGGGACAACGCAGGACAGACAGAGAGCAGGGAGACACACGGAGAGAGAGAGGAGGGAGGGAGACCCAGCTGGTACAACGCAGGACAGGAGGGGGCGGAGGGGGGGGACACCGAGCGGAACGAGCCGGGCGAGCCCGAGCGGGACGAGCCGGGCGACCCCGGGAGCTCCAGCTGCAGCTCGGCCGCCCTCTCCAGCTTCTGGACGAGCTCAGGGAAGCACGAAGACACCACAGGATTCTGTCCAGCGGGGAGAGGGGGAGACACAACGCAGGGGGGATGAGGAGCAGAGACTACGCCTGGACAGGTGAGTATGTCCAGTGTGTCCAGTAAGAGTCTGGACAGGTGAGTGTGTACAGTGTGTCCAGTGAGAGTCTGGACAGGTGAGTATGTCCAGTGTGTCCAGAGAGAGTCTGGACAGGTGAGTGTGTACAGTGTGTCCAGTGAGAGTCTGGACAGGTGAGTGTGTACAGTGTGTCCACTGAGAGTTTGGACAGGTGAGTGTGTACAGTATGTCCAGTAAGAGTCTGGACAGGTGAGTGTGTACAGTGTGTCCACTGAGAGTGTGGACAGATGAGAGTGGACAGTGTGTCCAGTGAGTGTGGACAGGTGAGTGTGTACAGTGTGTCCAGTGAGAGTGTTGACAGGTGAGAGTGGACAGTGTGTCCAGTGAGTGTGGACAGGTGAGTGTGGACAGTGTGGACAGTAAGAGTCTGGACAGGTGAGTTTGTCCAGTGTGTCCAGTGAGAGTGTGGACAGGTGAGTCTGTACAGTGTGTCCAGTAAGAGTCCGGACAGGCGAGTGTGTCCAGTGTGTCCAGTAAGAGTCCGGACAGGCGAGTGTGTCCAGTGTGTCCAGAAAGAGTGTGGACAGGTGTGTCCAACAGTAAGAAGCTGTCTTACCCTGTAACCTAGCTCAGGGGTGTTAGGGGGTGCTCTGTCTCCTCCCCAGATCTCACCTTCAGGCCTGCTGAAATGCCGGACCACTAGGAGACGCTGGAAATGAGGACACAAGACAGAGGTCAGGTCCACAGAGCTCACTCAATCACTACAGCAAGCAGAGACCTCTCGGCCATCAGGACTGTGGGGGTCAGAGTGGGGAGCTGTAGGGTATCGGGAGTTTAGGGGTCAGTGGGGGGAGCTGTAGGGTATCGGGAGTTTAGGGGTCAGTGTGGGGAGCTGTAGGGTATCGGGAGTTTAGGGGTCAGTGTGGGGAGCTGTAGGGTATCGGGAGTTTAGGGGTCAGAGTGGGGAGTTGTAGGGTATCGGGAGTTTAGGGGTCAGTGTGGGGAGCTGTAGGGTATCGGGAGTTTAGGGGTCAGTGGGGGGAGCTGTAGGGTATCGGGAGTTTAGGGGTCAGTGTGGGGAGCTGTAGGGTATCGGGAGTTTAGGGGTCAGTGTGGGGAGCTGTAGGGTATCGGGAGTTTAGGGGTCAGAGTGGGGAGCTGTAGGGTATCGGGAGTTTAGGGGTCAGTGGGGGGAGCTGTAGGGTAGATGTGGGGCACCGGGCCCACCACAGGGCGGCCGGTCCAGTCTCGCGGAAGAAGACCGGGTCAGACTTACGGAAAAGCACCGGGACTTGGGCCGGGACCTCTCCCGCTGCCAGTCCGGGTTTGGCCTGACCGGTGTGACCTGTGAAGACGCCAAACAGCCCATCTCCGAGACAGCTCTGACCACATAGCCCAGCCCAGTCGTGTCGAGACTAGGGGCCTTGGGCAGTCTCTACAGTGTGTCCAGTGAGAGTGTGGACAGGTGAGTGTGTACAGTGTGTCCAGTGAGAGTCTGGACAGGTGAGTCTCTACAGTGTGTCCAGGAAGAGTCTGGGACATCCAGAGGCAATCTGTCCTCTCAGAAGGCCATAATGGACCCGCGACCCTGTCTCTTGAGCCGAGGCGTGTCCTCAGTCAAGATCACCACTGGAAGTGTCTCTCCTCGTCTGGAGGTGTTACCGTGAGACCTGGTCTGTCAAGCGCTTTGCGCTGCTATGTGTGTGAAAGGTGGTCTATCAGTGAAGTTTATTATTATTATTATAATACAGCGAGCGCTGCTGGGGGCGGAGAGGCCAGTCGGAGGAGGGCTGGACGCTGGACACTGGACGCTGGACGGCGGGCGGGAGGGGTGGACTTACGACGCCTCGCCGGGCCCGGGTCCTGCTGCGACCGCGCATGGCCGTGCGGCATCTCTGTCGGTCCATCGTCCTGCCGAGACAAGCAGAGTCACAGAGGGGAGGGGAGGGGGCGGAGCCACACAGCTGGGCGGCTTGTTCCCCACCCCCACCACCCTCTTAGTACAGTAGAGCCTCCTGTCCTGACTGGAGGAGCTCACCCAGCTGTGTCTGGAGAGAAGCCAGGGTATCGGCTTCAACCACAGGGCTGGGCGGCTTGTTCCCCACCCCCAACCCCCACCACCCTCTGTGTACAGTAGAGCCTCCTGTCCTGACTGGAGGAGCTCACCCAGCTGTGTCTGGAGAGGAGCCAGGGTATCAGCTTTGTTCCACACCCCCGCCACCCTCTGTGTACAGAAGAGCCTCCTGTCCTGACTGGAGGAGCTCACCCAGCTGTGTCTGGAGAGAAGCCAGGGTATCGGCTTCAACCACAGGGCTGGGCAGCTTGTTCCCCACCCCCACCACTCTCTGTGTAGAGGTGCACCTCCTCTCAATATCTTTTTACAGCACGATCACACCCATAAGAGTTGAGTAACGGTAAAAAAACAACGTATTTCTCCACTTATTTTGTTATTTCTCGCCAGCAGCACTTTTGACTGACTTACCAATTTCACGGGGATACTGAAGAGCGATTTTGAAGCTGAAACTAACGATCTAAGTCGAAGTAACTTTATTGGAAGAAACACGTGTTTAGAAAAGACTATATAGCGCTTTCCTCCTCCTCTTCTCTCTTCACTCCTCTGAGCTCACGGGGCTCCGGCGCCGCAACCCGCTAGAATCCGCCGCTCTGTGACGTCAGGCGGCTCATTGTGACGCCTCCGTGACGTCGCCCCCGACGCGCTCACGGCTCGGCCGCGATACAAAAATGGCCGACATTTTTCACGGTTGTTGTTTTTTTTTGGGTGGACATTTTATTTTTCCAACTCTCGGCGGCCAGCCGGGTGTCCCTGTACGACCCCGGTAGTCGCCACCTCGGACAGGCAGGGGAAACGGGTCCAGGTGTTTCCGGCCCAAGGGTTACAAAAGCTGCACTTGAATTTAAAGACAAAATCACGTCGAGGGCGCATTCAGCACCCCCACGTCCAACACGGGTTTCCGTGGGGTTTGGTTCAGTGAAATTAGCACCCCCCCTACCCCCAAGTCAAAGAAAGACCAACCTCCACCCCCCTCTAGCGGCCAAGGGCGGAAATTTCGGGCCACGCCACGTCCAAAAAACACAGGTTCCCCCCCCCGTCCTGCGGGGAAAAGAGACGCCATTTTCTTTTCCGAGCGCTGCGTGGGACCTCACGAACCCCCCCCCCCCAAAAAAAAAACGGGCTTCGCAGACGAGGAAAACCAGGCACGTCGACCTCTCTACAACACCACCCGGCTGTTTCTGTTTCAAACCGTGGGAAAAAAATAAATACAATTTCGCCCCTCACCGACCGCCGCGCAAAAAAACACAACTTCACGCTACAGAAACGGCCTGTGTGAGGGGGGGCACGGGAAAAAAATAAAACCTGCGTGTTTTCGGCAGAGTAAGCTCAGCGGGCAAACTCTCTGAGTCTCGGGGTTGCTTCTTGAACCCCGAAAACGACCTTTTTTCTCTCTCTCGTTTTCTTGGTGTCTGGGACGTTCACGAACTCCGCAGCGTCGGTGCGATTCCCAGCGGGACTTGAAAAAGAACATTTATATTTATCAACCTACTAGTAATACTGGGTGGATGTCACGTTCCCCAAAGTTCAGTGCCTCTCTCTAATAAAGTATAAACGCGACATTAAACGCGACATTGCTCCGGACGATGGGAGAAGACCTGTACCTTCACGAGTCCGGGTTGTGAAAACTTCTTCTGGCAGTTCAAAACGTTTCGAAGAGACTAGAGCGCTACCCTGTTTTCCATTTCTATCGTGTATTATTATACAGTCATGAGTATCTGTACTGATCACAGAGTCCCCCTCTCACTGCCAGGACAGGAGCCCAGTGCAGCACGAATAATAATAATAATTAATAAGTCTGGACCCTCCCCTCAGAGCTCTTCCCAGGTCAGGGGGATCCCCTCCAGCCCCCCCAGTGTGCAGCCCCCACCTGGATGATACTCCAGTCCGCTCAGCACACAGCAGCTCTCAGTGGGGAGGAGAGCAGAGGGATGGAGCCAGTTCAGAGAGGGGGGGTGATTAGGAGGCCACGATGGGTCAAGACCAGGGGGGGAATCAGGCCAGGACACTGGGGTAACACCCCTACTCTTCTCCAGAGACACCCCGGGATTGTTAATGAGCACAGAGAGTCAGGACCTCGGTTTGACGTCTCATCCGAAGGACAGCGCCTGTTTACAGTCCAGTGTCCCCGTCACTATACTGGGGCATCAGGACCCACACAGACCGCAGGGTGAGAGCGCCCCCTGCTGGCCCTACTAACACCTCTCCCAGCCGCAACCTCAGTTTTTCCCAGGAGTCTCCCCTCCAGGTACTGACCAGGCTCCCACCTGCTGGGCTCCAGTGGGGAGGGGGCTGCCAGCTGGGAGCTGCAGGGTGAGATGGCTGCTGGGCAAACGATGGCTAAAGAGCGTCCTAGGACACCCTGGACTTCGTGGTCGACTTCCTTCTCTTCAGACGGAGGTGGCTTGAAATCTCTCTCGTTTCAAGGAGTATTGGACACGATGCCCCCCCTGCTATATCCCCGCCAACTGGTGGCACGCCGACGACGAGGGCTCTCGGCCTCAATCCATCAACCACAAACTCTCCAGGATGAAAGAGAAGGACAGACTCTGTTCGTTCGTTTCGGGGGGGGAGAGGGAAAAAAACAAAAGCTAAACAGATTTTTTTTAATTTTTTTTATTGATGTTTAACAAAAGAACAAAAATTACAATACAGATTAATGTCAAGGGTTTATTTAGTGACCCCCCCCCCCATCTTACGATCATCACAGGACCTTAAAATAATACTTAATAATACAAGGTCATGCAGACGATCTGAGGACTCAGGTGGAGGTAATGTGAAAGTTTTCCACAGTCCAGTCTGGGGTCCCTCAGTTTCAGTCCAGACTGGGGTCTGGGGTCCCTCAGCTTCAGTCCAGTCCAGTCTGGGGCCCCTCAGCTTCAGTCCAGACTGGGGTCTGGGGTCCCTCAGTTTCAGTCCAGACTGGGGTCCCTCAGCTTCAGTCCAGACTGGGGTCTGGGGTCCCTCAGCTTCAGTCCAGTCCAGTCTGGGGCCCCTCAGCTTCAGTCCAGTCCAGTCTGGGGCCCCAGCTTCAGTCCAGTACAGAATGGGTCCCCTCAGCTTCAGTCCAGTCTGGGGCCCCTCAGCTTCAGTCCGTACTGGGGTCCCTCAGCTTCAGTCCAGACTGGGGTCTGGGGTCCCTCAGCTTCAGTCCAGTCCAGTCTGGGGCCCTTCAGCTTCAGTCCAGTACAGAATGGGTCCCCTCAGCTTCAGTCCAGTCTGGGGCCCCTCAGCTTCAGTCCAGTATGGGGCCCCTCAGCTTCAGTCCAGTCCAGTCTGGTGTCCCTCAGCTCCAGTCCAGTCCAGTCTGGGGCCCCTCAGCTCCAGTCCAGTCCAGTCTGGGGCCCCTCAGCTCCAGTCCAGTCTGGTGTCCCTCAGCTCCAGTGCAGTCCAGACTGGGGTCTCTCAGCTTCGGTCCAGCACAGACTGGGGTCCCTCAGCTTTGGTCCAGTCCAGTCTGGGGCCCCTCAGCTCCGGTCCAGTCCAGTCTGGGGTCCCTCAGCTTCAGTCCAGTCCAGTCTGGGGCCCCTCAGCTCCGGTCCAGTCCAGTCTGGGGTCCCTCAGCTCCAGTCCAGTCCAGTCTGGGGTCCCTCAGCTTCAGTCCAGCACAGAATGGGGTCCCTCAGCTTCGGTCCAGCACAGTCTGAGGTCCCTCAGCTTCGGTCCAGCACAGTCTGGGGTCCCTCAGCTTCAGTCCAGCACAGAATGGGGTCCCTCAGCTTCAGTCCAGCACAGTCTGGGGTCCCTCAGCTTCGGTCCAGCACAGTCTGGTGTCTCTCAGCTCCGGTCCAGTCCAGCCTGGTGTCCCTAGGCTCCAGTCCAGTTGTCCGGTGTCCCTCAGCTCCGGTCCAGTCCAGTCCAGTCCAGTCCAGTCCAGATCTTAGCAGGCACAGAACCAGGAAAGGAACCTGGAAAGAATAATGTTATTGCAGGTGTGAGGGACACAGACACAGACGTCACCATGACATCAAACAGCAAGAGGAGACTCTTCCTTGAATCACAGACACGACCGGGCGGCGCCCCCCTGTCTGCTCACCTGCACCTCCTCTTCCTCTTCTTGTCCTTCCCGGCAGCCTGCTCCTCCTCTCCCTCGCTCTTCCTCTCCTGACCTACAGTCTCCACCGCCTCCATCGGCTCGTCCTTATCATCTGTCTCCACCGACACGCAGCTCAGGGAGTTTAAAAAGACGCACCAGCGCTTCTGAAGCAGAGACAGGAGAGTCACGTTAAGAGTCGGACTGGACACTCCAGGACATGAACACTGCACTGAGAGAGAGAGAGGGGTTCATACAGACACACAACTGGACACTCCAGTACATGAACACTGCACTTAGAGAGAGAGGGGTTCATACAGACACACAGACTGGACACTCCAGTACATGAACACTGCACTGAGAGAGAGATGGGTTCATACAGAGACACTGACTGGACACTGACTGGACACTGGACAAGAGTAAAGAGAGGATCAGAGCATTACCCACCTTCTTTTTCTTCTGTCTCACAGGAGGTGGTGATTGGACCTCCTCCAGCTGGAGTCCGAGGAGGGAGAGAGGGGGCAGGAGAGGGACAGCACAGGGAGAGGAAGAGAGAGACAGGTGAGTCAAGTGTCCCAAGAGCACAGAGACTCTGCTGAGATCACACTCGCGGTGAGTGAGCCTGGGTGTAGCCCACTAATACTGACCCACTGGACACCACAGGACAGAGAGGAGGAGGAGTAGAGAGACACACTGCCTGGACACCACAGGACAGAGAGGATGAGGAGAGAGACACACTGCCTGGACACCACAGGACAGAGAGGAGGAGGAGAGAGACACACTGACTGGACACCACAGGACAGAGAGGAGGAGGAGAGAGACACACTGAGGACAGAGAGGAGGAGAGAGACACTGACAGACAGGGCTGAAAGAGAGAGAGACACTGAGACCCAGGGACAGACAAGACGGCAAACTCCACCACAGACAGGACAGGAGGCAGGGTGGGACCAGCACTGACCTCCTTCCTCTCTCCTGCCGAAGGAGCTGTCTCCATCTCCTCTTCCTCCTGCAAGTCAAGAGACAGGCTGAGAGAGAGACGGGCTGGCGGGAAATCGGCGAACAGAGCTGAAGGCAGAGAGCTGGGGAGACAGGCCCAGCTGGGACAACGCAGGACAGACAGAGAGACAGACAGAAAGGAAGGAGAGAGAGAGACAAAGATGAAGGCACAGAAAGACAGCAGGCAAAGAGAAAGATTGAGATTGAGGGACAAACAAACCGAGAGAGAGAGAGGAAGGAGAGAGAGAGACAGAGATCGAGGGACAGACAGACTGACAGACGGGGCTGAAAGAGAGAGACAGAGAGGCAGGGACAGACAGACAGCAGGACGAGAGAGAGACAGAGATCGAAGGACAATAATTTGGTTTCGAAATTTATTCTGAAAATATACAATCATTCACTCCTGAAAAATATCGAGTTCAAATGATACATTATGTACAATATTATAATCAACATATGGCTAATCATCAAAAATAAAAAAAACTGTACTGGGGGACACAGCTGGCTGTACTGTTCTGGACACAACACACTGAGGTCCAGTTTCCACCTCCTGCAGGATCAAACAGCACCCCCACTGGCTCTCCAGTGAACAGAGGGACAGACAGAGAGGCTTCAGGCTGCAGGGTGACAGTGTCTCTGTGAGCTGAAAGACAATCAGGACAGAGGATGATAGAAGAACACACTCTGTCAAGAATATAGAGCCCTCTAGTGAACCTACTGTAGACCTGCTCACCGCCCACAGTGACGATCACAGTGCTGATACTGCTTCCCTTAAGGTCCCTCACTGTGTAGTTGCCCTGATCAGCTGGAGTGAGGGAGTGGAGTGTCAGAGAGCTGTTCTGCACTGACACTCACTGTTCGTACCTGGGGCCAGGGAGCCCTGCGTTGCTCAGTAAGACTATACGAGACTGGACAGATCCTGCAGGATCAAACAGCACCTCCACTGGACCAGCAGTGTGGAGGGGGAGAGACAGAGAGGCACCAGGCTGCAGGCTGTGGACTTCTGAGTGAGCTGAAAAGGGACAGGTAGAAACATGTTGAATATTTAGTTTTACAACAATACCTTGAGTTTGGACTGCGATCAGCTTCATTTTGTATTTCAGCTGTGAAAATGCAATTTCAAAAATGCACGCCCCAGTCATGTTAGGTTCAAGTTACAGTTGCATCACAACTCAATACATTTGCAATTCACTTCAAATGTTGTTTTTGTTTGATCCAGTCTGTCCTCACCTAAAGGAGATACTTACTTTTAACACCTTTTATTTCTTCTGGGAGGTTAACTGGCTTCTGAGATAATTGTTCCTGGTGTTTGTGTTGTGTATGCCTTGCAATGGAGGGGTGAGAAAAAATTGACTTATTACTTTATAATGAATAATAATTGCTTACACTTATATAGTGCTTTTCTGGACACTCCACTCAAAGCGCTTTGCAGGACATGGGGACTCCCCTCCACCACCACCAATGTGTAGCATCCACCTGGATGATGTGACGGCAGCCATAGTGCACCAGAACGCTCCCCACACACCAGCTATCAGTGGGGAGGAGAGCAGAGTAATGAAGCCAATTCATAAATGGGGGTTATTAGGAGGCCATGATTGGTAAGGGTCAATGGGAAATTTGGCCAGGACACTGGGGTAAAACCCCTACTCTTTTCGAGAAACACCCTGGGATTTTTAATGACCACAGAGAGTCAGGACCTCGGTTTTACGTCTCATCCGAAGGACGGCGCCAGTTTACAGTCCAGTGTCCCCATCACTAGACTGGGGCATTAGGACCCACACAGACCGCAGGGTGAGCACCCCCTGCTGGCCCCATTAACACCTCTTCCAGCAGCCACCTTAGTTATTATTGTCGAGAAAGAAAGAATATTAGGAACATGAAAAGGCTGAATGTCTTAAATGCATTTTTTATACTGAAACAGAGAGGCACACACACGTCATTACAAACGTACACCCGCACAGAGACGTCCTCAAGCGCCTTGTTCACAATTATGGGCTCCAACAGGAACAAAAAACGCCAGCCTGACAACTCGAGCATTCAAACCAAGAACCCAAACGTTGGCAGCCTGTGCAGAAAAGCATAAAGAACCACAAGCCTTCTCTTTTGGGAGGAAAAGCACACAGTCCCTCTCTCACACTCCTGATTTCCTTAAATAGCTCATTCTTCATCTCTGGCTCCTACATACAGTATAGCCGCACTCAGTCTGCTTTGAATAAGCCATAAATCCAAGATTTGTTTAATCTGTTCCTCTTGTCTAGGCCTAGAGCTGCTTTTCATAAAAGAGCTGTTTGCATAAATAGCTAGGGTTACAGCTGAAGACACCAGCTTCATCCCCCAGTGTGTTATACGTCGGGAGCAAGAGAAGAGGGCCAGGCTGTGCCTTTTCATAGATTTTTCTTCTGAAAAGTCGGGTTCTCGGAGGCAGATTTAGCCCCTCATGCAGTGTAGAGAGATAGACAGGCCCGTGCACACAGCTAGAGAGATAGACACAGTTAGAGCTGCACCTTCACACAGAGTCAGACCCGCACAGAGACGTCCTCTTGTTTAAACAAATACACAAACCTGACGGCGCTCACAGCGATCCAGACACACACACACACACACACGTGACATCAGCAGTCACTCTCGCACACTGGACCCCAGCTCAGTCCTCACCTCCAGCTCCTGCGAACCGCTTCGAACAAACTGCATTAAGAAAATTAGGTTGCGTTCCGGTAGCAGGCCATCCTGGGCACCAGTGTGAGTTACACACTCATTTGTAAAAGCCCTTCCGCATCGTCGGGCATGCTTCACAGTGCTGGACCTGGGGTGTGGGTGCTGTCTGTGTGGAGTTTGCATGTTCTCTCCCTGGTCTGTGGGGGTTTCCTCCCCCACAGCAGGATGCAGGATGCGCTGCGACATGCACTGTGCAGATCCCGCCACACTAAGAGGTGAGTGGGTCTGTTCGATGCACAAAGAACGCTTTGAAAAGCGTCAAAGGCAAGTCATTCCATTTGGTCGTTTGTGTTTTCCGTTCAGACGCGAGGTACGGTGGTCGGAGAGAGCGATGTCTTCCTCGTTAGTATAGTGGTGATTATCCACCTGTCACGAGGGGGAGACTGGGGTACATCAGGACGCGCATTGAAGTGAAAGCAGGATGCGCTGCGACATGCACTGTGCAGATCTCGCCACACTAAGAGGTGAGTGGGTCTGTTCGATCACAGCGCTAGGCGAATCCCCAATCCCCTTTTGTGCGTGGCGACAAAAGACGTCTCTTTCCGCCCGGTTTCGAACCAGGGACCTTTCGCGTGTGAAGCAAATGTGATAACCACTACACTACGGAAACAGTGGTAAAACGTGCCCAGCGGCCCAGTGCTGAGCTTCGCCAATGCAATTCAGCTGCTTCCAGTGCCTTTATTGGAGTGCGCTGATGGACCGTGCTCTCTCTCCAGAGACCAGCACGCCTGTCATGGACGGAGCAGGAAAGGCGGCGCCACATTCTACAGCCCTCTCCACGCAATCGACGAAATCGGGCTACTGAAGTGGAGAAAATCGCCTCTCCAGAAAGTGCAAATATCATCTTGGAGACTATAAATCCTATTGCCGAAGGTCAGCCCTGTCTACCAGAGTAACCCTCCCACAGCGATGATCAGCTCGTCTCACACGCGAGAAGTTTCGGTTGGAAACAAGCGCCCCCTCTTCTCGCACGTTTTGCACGTTCGAGTAGTTTTAATGCGGCTCTTTCGTACACGGTGCTGATCTTTTGGAAAGCAGGAGGCAAAACCGAGTCGAACCGCCTGGGTGAAAACCAGGAACCCTAACCGCTAGACTATATGGCAGCGAACAACCATGCTGTTCACGGCATCAAGCAAGCAAACTACATAAATATGAGAAAACACGCAAGAGAGTTGTCACTCAGAGTGTCGAAGGGTTGATGTATACTGGGGCTCAGTTGAAATGCAACGTCAGGACTTTTCCGAATTATGTCACACGAAGAGAACACAGCCCTTTCCGCCCTGCCGCGTGTGTCTCGGTAACTCGCTGTGATCGTATAGTGGTCAGTACTTTGCGTTGTGGCCGCAACAACCCCGGTTCGAATCCGGATCGCGGCAGAATAGGGGCGTCTGCTTTTACTACTCGCACGAATGAAGGCAAAAAAAAGCCAATCGACGTGAACGAACGGCGCTTTACAGAGGAGTACTGCCTGACTGGATCGTTGATGAACGACAGAGGCCACTCCGACCTCTTCTCGGTTTTCTTCAATGACTTACTAAGGATCTTCTTCACATTCGCCCATGCAGGGGAAGCCAGTTACACCAAAGCAAACGCAGGAAAGTGCATTTCAAGCAGAGACCAGGAGGGACTTGTTTACACCGAGAGTGGGCGGAGAATGGAACAATGCGCCCAGCCCTGTTGCTGGAGCCGATTCTTGATGAGCTCTTGGGCTCACTAAGAGGCCCCCGCTGGATGCTAATCTTTCTGTTGTTCTTGCAGGTCCTGCGCTGCTTTTGAGCCGACAGAGCTCGACCTGGTCTGTCGGCACAGCCCAATTGCAAATGATCGGCTCCGCGTACAGAAGGAACGTGCGTTTGGTACAAGAGTGCACGAAGGCACCGGAAATACATTGGGAACAAATGACCGGTCGCTCAAGACCTCTGTGAAGTACAGGAGCGTGCAAAACGAGGCTGTTTCCGCCCGGTCTCGAACCAGGGACCCTTCGCGTGTTAGGCGAACGTGATAGCCGCTACACTACGGAAACCTGCAGGGACCGCTGCTGGTGTCTCGCTTGCGTTTCGGGCTGAGAAAGGGACGCGTCACTTTAGGAAGGGGGCGCTGGAGAGAGGAACAAAGGGCGCGATGAAACAAAATCCCGAAACCCGGGATCGAACCAGGGACCTTTAGATCTTCAGTCTAACGCTCTCCCAACTGAGCTATTTCGGCAGTGCGCAAAGCCCACAGCCACCTGCTCCAGCCTTCCTGTGTTGTGGCATGAGCGCACCAAGAGTAGCGGGAGAGTGTTGCAGGAACGTCACTCAGAAGGAAAGGAACATGTGACCGGTCGCTCAAGACCTCTGTGAAGTACAGGAGCGTACAGAAAGAGGCTGTTCCCGTCCGGTTTCGAACCGGGGATTTTTCGCGTGTGAGGCAAACGTGATAACCGCTGCACTACGGAAACGGTGAGAAAAGGGACCCACTGGCAGTGAGTATTGAACCTTATTGCATTACTGCTCCCAACCAGTTGATATCAATTTAATTCCTAAGGGTTATGTTCTTGTTTTGAGTATCTCATGTAGACGTTGTAAACAAGTTCAATTACGAAACGGTCTAAATGAATGATATACTTATGTCCTCTTGATATGTGTAACTCTTTGTAACTGAATGAATTTATATCTTTTGTATTCTGTTAAGCCTTACGATAAGATCTGTTAGGTTTGCATGCATATTCTATATATTAACAAATGTATCCTCGTGTATTAGTACCTGTGTGTGCATTGTTTGAGTTATGTCGCATGGTTGGATTCTAAACCATTAAAATAATCAATTTTGTGATTTACTGCCACAAAAATAATTGTCCCAGTAAATGCCCAAACCCCTACAGAACTGGTGCCTCGTGAGAGAACACTACAACAGTGTGTGATATCCTGTCCCAGCCTGAGGAGCAGACAGCGAGCCTGTCTCTTAATAATGCTAATAATACAGTGTGTGATTCCCTGCCCCAGCCAGAGGAACAGACAGTGAGCCTGTCTCTCAATAATAATACAGTGTGTGATCCCCTGTCCCAGCTTGGGAAACAGTGAGTCAGCCTCTCAATAATTATAATACAGTGTGATCTACTGTCCCAGCCAGAGGAACACACAGTGAGCCTGTATCTAAATAATAATAATACAGTGCGTGATCTCCTGTACTAGCCTGAGGAACAGACAGCGAGCCTGTCTCTCAATAATGATAACCTAGTATGGAATGTCCTGTCCCAGTCTGAAGGACAAACAGTGAGCATGTCCCTCAGTTATAATAGAACAGTGTGTGTTCTCCAGTCCCAGCAGGAGGAACAGACAGTGAGTCTGTATCTCAATACTAATAATACAGTGTGTGATATCCTGCCCCAGCCTGAGGAACAGACAGTGAGCCTGTCTCTCAATAATAATAATACAGTGTGTGATTTCCTGTCCCAGCCTGGGGAACAGTGAACCAGATACTCAATAATAATAATACAGTGTGTGATCTCCTGTCTCAGCCTGGGGAACACTGAGCCTGTCTCTCAATACTAATTATACAGTGTGTCATTTCCTGCCCCAGTCAGAGGAACAGACAGTGAGCCCGTCTCTCAATAATAATAATACAGTGTGTGATCTCCTGTCCCAGCCTGAGGAACAGACAGGAGTGAGCCAGTCTCTCAATAATAATAAAGCAGATTATGATCTGCTGTCCCAGCCTAAGGAACAGTCAGGAAAGAGCAGGTCTCTCTATAATAATAATACAGTTTGTGATCTCCTGTCCCAGCCTGAGGAACAGACAGTGAGCCTGTCTCTCAATAATAATAATACAGTGTGGGATCTCCTGTCCCAGCCTGAGGAACAGTGAGCCTGTCTCTCAATAATAAAAATACAATGTGTTATCTCCTTTCCCGGCCTGGGGAACACTGAGGCTTTCTCTCAATACTAATAATACAGTGTGTGATATCCTACCCTAGCCTGAGCAACAGACAGTGAGCCTGTCTCTCAATAATAATAATAGAGTGTGTGATTTACTGTCCCAGCCTGAGGAACAGACTGTGAGCCTGTCTCTCAATAATAATAATAGAGTGTGTGATCTCCTGTCCCAGCCTGAGGAACAGACTGTGAGCCTGTCTCTCAGTAATAATAATAGTGTGTGATTTCCTGTCTCAGCCTGAGGAACAGACTGTGAGCCTCTCTCAATAATAATAATCCAGTGTGTGATCTCCTGTTCAAGCCCAAGTGAAGACACAGTGAGCCTATCTGTCAATAATAGTAATACAGTGTGTGATCTCCTGTCCCAGCCTGAGAAACAGACAGTGAGCCTGTCTCTCAATAATAATAATACAGCGTGTGATCTCCTGTCCCAGCCTGAGGAACAGACAGTGAGCCTGCCTCTCAATAACAAGCCAATGTGTGATCTCCTGTCCCAGCCTGAGGAACAGAGAGTGAGCCTGTCTCTCAATAATAATACAGTGTGTGATCCTCTGTCCCAGCCTGAGAAACAGACAGTGAGCCTGTCTCTCAATAATAATACAGTGTGTGATCCTCTGTCCCAGCCTGAGGAACAGACAGTGAGCCTGTCTCTCAATAATAATAATACAGTGTGAATTCCTGTCTCAGCTTGTGGAACATACAGTGAGCCTGTCTCTCTATAATAATAATATAATGTATGACCTCCTGTCCCAGCCTGGGGAATATACAGTGAGCCTGTCTCACTATAATAATAATACAGTGTCTGATCTCCTGTCCCAGCCTGAGGAACAATGAGCCTGTCAATCAATAATAATACAGTATGTGATGTCCTGTCTTCGCCTGAGGAACAGAGAGTAAGCCTGTCTCTCAATAATAATAATTCAGTGTGGGATCTCCTGTCCCAGTCTGATGAACAGACAGTGAGCCTCTCTCTCAATAAAAATAATACAGTGTGTGATCTCCTGTCCCAGCCTGAGGAACAAACAGTGAGCCTGTCTCAAAATAATAATAATACAGTGTGGGATCTCCTGTCCCAGCCTGGGGAACAGTGTGCCAGACTCTCAATAATATTAATAATAATAATACAATGTGATCTACTGTCCCAGATTGAGGAACAGACAGTGAGCCTGTCTCAATAATTATACAGTGTGTGACCATCTGTCCCAGACCGAGGAAAAGACAGTGAGTCTGTCTCTAAATAATAATAATACAGTGTGGGATCTCTTGTCCCAGCCTGGGGAACAGTGAGCCAGACTCTCAATAATAATAATACAGTGTGATCTACTGTCCCAGCCTGAGGAACAGACAGTGAGTTTGTCTCTCAATAATAATACAGTGTTATCTCCTGTCCCAGCCTGGGGAACAGACAGTGAGCCTGTCTCTCAATAATAATAATACAGTGTGTGATCTCCTGTCCCAGACTGAGGAACAGACAGTGAGACTGTCTCTCAATAATTATAATAATACTGTGTGAGCTCCTGATCCAGCCTGGGGAACATACAGTGAGCCTGTCTCTCTAAAATAATAATTCAGTGTGGGATCTCCTGTCCAACTCTGAGGAACAGACAGTGAGCCTGTCTCTAAATAATAATAATACAGTGTGTGATCTCCTGTCCCAGCCTGAGGAACAGTGAGCCTGTCAATCAATAATAATACAGTATGTGATGTCCTGTCTGAGCTTGAGGAACAGAGAGTAAGCCTGTCTCTCAATAATAATAATACAGTGTGGGATCTCCTGTCCCAGCCTGGGGAACAGTGAGCCAGACTCTCAATAATCTTAATAATAATAATACAGTGTGATCTACTGTCCCAGCCTGAGGTACAGTGAGCCTGTCTCTCAATAATAATATAGTGTGTGACCATCTTCTGTGGTCTGTTTCAAATCCGCCCGCGATGAGACACCGAGGAGAAATGAAGAGCCCCAGTCGCGCTAGAAAATCACCCGGGAAAGAGACTTTCAATGTAGGAAAAAAAAGTCGTTAGTAACAGACATAATATGTTTGTTTTGTTTTTTTAATCGCTGCGATGTGTGACTAAGCTCATACGACTAAGAGTTGCCCCCTTTGTCTAGATCTGGTAACCTGCTCGTCGCTGGTGGGCCAGATCGTGTCCCCCGTCACTACACTGGGGCATTAAGACCCACACAGAGCGCAGGGTGAGTGCCCCCTGCTGGCCCCACTGAGAGGTTGTATCCCACCTCCTCCGCTCTCTGCGAAAAGCAGTATCTTCAGGCCCTGACATCCCACCCCTGCCACTCTCTGCGTAAATAAGTATCGTCAGGCCCTGACATCCCACCCCCGCCACTGTCTACGTAAAGTAGTATCGTCAGGGCCTGACATCCCACTCCCGCCACTCTCTGTGTAAAGTAGTGTCATATGGCCCTGACACCAATCCCTCCACTCTCTGCATAAAGCAGTGTCTTATGGCCCTGAAACCCTCCCCTCCACTCTCTACATAAAGCAGTGTTGTCAAGCCCTGACATCCCTCCCCCACCACTCTCTGCATAAAGCACTGCCGTATAACCCTGACACCCACCCCTCCACACTCTGCGTTAAGCTGTGTTGTCAGGCCCTGATATCCCACCCCCGCCACTCTCTGTGTAAAGCAGTGTCATATGGCCCTGACATCCCACCCCCACCACTCTCTGTGTAAAGCACTGCTGTATGGCCCTGACATCACACCGCCACCACTCTCTGCGGAAAGCACTGTCATATAGCCCTGACACCCACCCCTCCATTTTTTGCATAAAGCAGTGTCGTCAAGCCCTGCCACTCTCTGCGTAAAGAAGTGTCGTATGGCCCTGAAATCCCACCCCCACCACTAACTGTGTAAAGTAGTATCGTCAGGCCCTGACATCCCACCCCTGCCACTCCCTGCGTAAAGAAGTGTCATATGGCCCTGACATCACACCCCCACCACTCTCTGTCGAAAGCACTGTCGTATAGCCCTGACATCCCACCCCTCCACTCTCTGCATAAAGCAGTGTCGTCAAGCTCTGACATCCCACCCCCACCACTCTCTGTGTAAAGCAGTGTCATATGGCCCTGACATCCTAGCCCCGCCACTCTCTGTGTAAAGCAGTGTCATATGGCCCTGACATCCCACCCCCACCACTCTCTGTGTAAAGCACTGTTGTATGGCCCTGACATCACACCCCCACCACTCTCTGCGGAAAGCACTGTCGTATAGCCTTGACACCCACCTCTCCACTCTCTGTGTAAAGCAGTGTCATCTAGCCCTGACATCCCACCCCCTCCACTCTCTGAATAAAGAAGTGTCGTATGGCCCTGACATCCCACCCCTCCACTCTCTGCGTAATACGGTATCGTCAGGCCTTGACATCCAACCCCCGCCACTCTCTGCGTAAAGCAGACACGTTACAGACATTTACAACAAAGACATATTATAAAATATTGACATATACTGTAGGCGGCTGGAGCATTATTGGGAGACAGACTCACTGTTCCTCAGGCTGTGACAGGAGATCACATACTGGGCTGCCAGATCAACTGAGTTCACTCCTCCCTCTCCCAGTAGGATTGGGACCCGTTGTGATTCTGGCAGGTGTGGGAACTCTAGGATTAGATTTCTGAATTTCGGGAAGAATGTTTCTCTAATCCCAGAGTATCTGTCACAGTGCAGTAGGAAGTGCACCTCTGTCTCTATTTCTCCCCGCTGGCAGTGGGAGCACAGCCTGTCCTCTCTGGGCAGCCAGGTCTGCCTGTGTCGCCCAGTTTCTATGGCCAGGTTGTGGTCACTGAGCCTGTACTTCGTCAGGGTCTGTTTCTGTTTGTTATTTTTTATTTTGGTCAAATATTCAGCTAGTGTGTATTGTCTGTTTAAGGTTCTGTAGCATTCCAGTTTATGTTGTGTTTGTGTGTGTGTGTCCCAGTGTGTGAGATATTGCTGTTTGATCTGTGCTGTGATGTGGTTGAGTCTGGGTTGTGGTGCTCTAGCAGTGCTGTCCTGAGGCTGGTTAGTGTCGGTGTCACTCACTGCGAGTGTGATCTCAGCAGAGTCTCTGTACTCTTGGGACACTTGACTCACCTGTCTCTCTCTTTCTCTCCCTGTGCTGTCCCTCTCCTGCCCCCTCTCTCCCTCCTCGGACTCCAGCTGGAGGAGGTCCAATCACCACCTCCTGTGAGACAGAAGAAAAATAAGGTGGGTAATGCTCTGATCCTCTCTTTACTCCTGTCCAGTGTCCAGTCAGTATCCAGTCAGTGTGTCTGTATGAACCCCTCTCTCTCTCTCAGTGCAGTGTTCATGTACTGGAGTGTCCAGTCAGTGTGTCTGTATGAACCCCTCTCTCTCTCAGTGCAGTGTTCATGTACTGGAGTGTCCAGTCAGTGTGTCTGTATGAACCCCTCTCTCTCTCAGTGCAGTGTTCATGTACTGGAGTGTCCAGTCATGTGTCTGTATGAACCCCTCTCTCTCTCTCAGTGCAGTGTTCATGTCCTGGAGTGTCCAGTCCGACTCTTAACGTGACTCTCCTGTCTCTGCTTCAGAAGCACTGGTGCGTCTTTTTAAAGTCCCTGAGCTGCGTGTCGGTGGAGACAGATGATCAGGACGAGCTGATGGAGGCGGCGGAGACCGTGGGTCAGGAGAGGAAGAGCGAGGGAGAGGAGGAGCAGGATGCCGGGAAGGACAAGTAGAGGAAGAGGAGGTGCAGGTGAGCAGACAGGGGGGCGCCGCCCGGTCGTGTCTGTGATTCAAGGAGGAGTCTCCTCTTGCTGTTTGATGTCATGGTGACGTCTGTGTCTGTGTCCCTCACACCTGCAATAACAATATTCTTTCCAGGTTCCTTTCCTGGTTCTGTGCCTGCTAAGATCTGGACTGGACTGGACTGGACTGGACTGGAGCTGAGGGACGCCAGACTGGACTGCACTGAAGCTGAGGGGCCCCAGACTGGACTGGACAGGAGCTGAGGGACACCAGACTGGACTGGACTGGAGCCTAGGGACACCAGACTGGACTGGACCGGAGCTGAGAGACACCAGACTGGACTGCACAGGAGCTGAGAGACACCAGACTGGACTGGACTGGAGCTGAGGGGCCCCAGACTGGACTGGACTGGAGCTGAGGGACCCCAGACTGTGCTGGACCGAAGCTGAGGGCCCCAGTCTGGACTGGACTGAAGCTGAGGGGCCCCAAACTGGACTGAAGCTGAGGGACCCCAGACCCCAGTCTGGACTGAAGCTTGTAATTTTTGTTCTTTTGTAAAGCATCAATAAAATGTTTTTAAAAAAAATCTGTTTAGCTTTTGGTTTTTTCCCTCCCCTCCCCCCCCCCAAGGCTGCTGCTGGGAGAGGTGTGAGTGGGGCCAGCAGGGGGCGCTCTCACCCTGCGGTCTGTGTGGGTCCTGATGCCCCAGTATAGTGACGGGGGACACTGGACTGTAAACAGGCGCCGTCAAACCGAGGTCCTGACTCTCTGTGCTCATTAACAATCCCGGGGTGTCTCTGGAGAAGAGTAGGGGTGTTACCCCAGTGTCCTGGCCTGATTCCCCCCCTGGTCTTGACCCATCATGGCCTCCTAATCACCCCCGTCTCTGAACTGGCTCCATCCCTCTGCTCTCCTCCCCACTGAGAGCTGCTGTGTGCTGAGCGGACTGGAGCATCATCCAGGTGGGGGCTGCACACTGGGGGGGCTGGAGGGGATCCCCCTGACCTGGGAAGAGCTCTGAGGGGAGAGTCCAGACTTATTAATTATTATTATTATTCGTGCTGCACTGGGCTCCTGTCCTGGCAGTGAGAGGGGGACTCTGTGATCAGTACAGATACTTATGACTGTATAATAATACACGATAGAAATGGAAAACAGGGTAGCGCTGTAGTCTCTTCGAAACGTTTTGAACTGTCAGAAGAAGTTTTCACAACCCGGACTCGTGAAGGTACAGGTCTTCTCCCATCGTCCGGAGCAAGGTGTATCGTGTCCTGGTGATTTCTCCCGTTTCGAATGGAGTCCAATGTCGCGTTTCTACTTTATTAGAGAGAGGCACTGAACTTTGGGGAACGTGACATCCACCCAGTATTACTAGTAGGTTGATAAATATAAATGTTCTTTTTCAAGTCCCGCTGGGAATCGCACCGACGCGGCGGAGTTCGTGAACGTCCCAGACACCAAGAAAACGAGAGAGAGAAAAAAGGTCGTTTTCGGGGTTCAAGAAGCAACCCCGAGATTCAGGGAGTTTCCCCGCTGAGCTTACTCTGCCGAAAACACGCAGGTTTTATTTTATTCCCGTGCCCCCCCTCACACAGGCCGTTTCTGTAGCGTGAAGTTGTGTTTTTTTGCGCGGCGGTCGGTGAGGGGCGAAATTGTATTTATTTTTTTCCCACGGTTTGAAACAGAAACAGCCGGGTGGTGTTGTAGAGAGGTCGACGTGCCTGGTCTTCCTCGTCTGCGAAGCCCGTTTTTTTTTGGGGGGGTCGTGAGGTCCCACGCAGCGCTCGGAAAAGAAAATGGCGTTTCTTTTCCCCGCATGACGGGGGGGGACCTGTGTTTTTTGGACGTGGGCGCTAGAGGGGGGTGGAGGTTGGTCTTTCTTTGATTTGGGGGTCGGGGGGGGGAGTTCTAATTTCACTGAACCAAACCCCACGGAAACCCGTGTTGGACGTGGGGGTGCTGAATGCGCCCTCGACGTGATTTTGTCTTTAAATTCAAGTGCAGCTTTTGTAACCCTTGGGCCGGAAACACCTGGACCCGTTTCCCCTGCCTGTCCGAGGTGGCGACTACCGGGGTCGTACAGGGACACCCGGCTGGCCGCCGAGAGTTGGAAAAATAAAATGTCCACCCAAAAAAAACAGCAACCGTGAAAAATGTCGGCCATTTTTGTTTCGCGGCCGAGCCGTGAGCGCGTTAGGGGCGACGTCACGGAGGCGTCACAATGAGCCGCCTGACGTCACAGAGCGGCGGATTCTAGCCGGGGGCGGCGCCGGAGCCCCGTGAGCTCAGAGGAGTGAAGAGAGAAGAGGAGGAAAGCGCTATATAGTCTTTTATAAATACGTGTTTCTTCCAATAAAGTTACTTCGACTTAGATCGTTAGTTTCAGCTTCAGAATCGCTCTTCAGAATCCCCCTGAAATCGGTAAGTCAGTCAAAAGCGCCGCTGGCGAGAAATAACAAAATAAGTGGAGAAATAAGTTGTTTTTTTTTTACCGTTACTCCACTCTTATGGGTGTGATCGTGCTGTAAAAAGATATTGAGAGGAGGTGCACCTCTACACAGAGAGTGGTGGGGGTGGGGAACAAGCTGCCCAGCACTGTGGTTGAAGCCGATACCCTGGCTTCTCTCCAGACACAGCTGAGTGAGCTCCTCCAGTCAGGACAGGAGGCTCTTCTGTACACCGAGGGTGGCGGGGGTGTGGAACAAAGCTGATACCCTGGCTCCTGTCCAGACAGAGCTGGGTGAGCTCCTCCAGTCAGGACAGGAGGCTCTTCTGTACACAGAGGGTGGCGGGGGTGTGGAACAAAGCTGATACCCTGGCTTCTCTCAGGACACAGCTGGGTGAGGTCCTCCAGTCAGGACAGGAGGCTCTTCTGTACACAGAGGGGGGCGGGGGTGGGGAACAAGCCGCCCAGCTGTGTGGCTCCGCCCCCTCCCCCTCCCCTCCCCTCCCCTCTGTGACTCTGCTTGTCTTGGCAGGACGATGGACCGACAGAGATGCCGCACGGCCGTGCGCGGTCGCAGCAGGACCCAGGCCCGGCGAGGCGTCGTAAGTCCACCCCTCCCGCCCGCCGTCCACAGGGTCGCAAGTCCATTATAGCCTTCTGAGAGCACAGATTGCCTCTGAACGTCCCAGACTCTCACTGGACACACTGTAGAGACTACCCAAGGCCTCTAGTCTCGACACGACTGTGCTGGGCTATGTGGTCAGAGCTGTCTCGGAGATGGGCTGTTTGGCGTCTTCACAGGTCACACCGGTCAGGCCGAACCCGGACTGGCAGCGGGAGAGGTCCCAGCCCAAGTCCCGGTGCTTTTCCGTAAGTCTGACCCGGTCGCCTTCCGCGAAACTGGACCAGCCGCCCTGTGGTGGGCCCGGTGCCCCACATCTACCCTACAGCTCCCCCCACTGACCCCTAAACTCCCGATACCCTACAGCTCCCCACACTGACCCCTAAACTCCCGATACCCTACAGCTCCCCACACTGACCCCTAAACTCCCGATACCCTACAACTCCCCACTCTGACCCCTAAACTCCCGATACCCTACAGCTCCCCACTCTGACCCCTAAACTCCCGATACCCTACAGCTCCCCACACTGACCCCTAAACTCCCGATACCCTACAGCTCCCCACACTGACCCCTAAACTCCCGATACCCTACAGCTCCCCACTCTGACCCCCACAGTCCTGATGGCCGAGAGGTCTCTGCTTGCTGTAGTGATTGAGTGAGCTCTGTGGACCTGACCTCTGTCTTGTGTCCTCGTTTCCAGCGTCTCCTAGTGGTCCGTCATTTCTCAAGACCTGAAGGTGAGATCTGGGGAGGAGACAGAGCACCCCCTAACACCCCTGAGCTGGGTTACAGGGTAAGACAGCTTCTTACTGTTGGACACACCTGTCCACACTCTTACTGGACACACTGTACACACTCACCTGTCCAGACTCTCACTGGACACACTGGACACACTCACCTGTCCAGACTCTCACTGGACACACTGTAGAGACTCACCTGTCCACACTCTCACTGGACACACTGTACACTCTCACCTGTCCAGACTCTCACTGGACACACTGGACACACTCACCTGTCCAGACTCTTACTGGACACACTCACCTGTCCACACTCTCACTGGACACACTGGACACACTCACCTGTCCAGACTCTTACTGGACACACTGTACACACTCACCTGTCCACACTCTCACTGGACACACTGTCTACACTCACCTGTCCACACTCTCACTGTCCACACTCACCTGTCCAGGCGTAGTCTCATCCCCCCTGCGTTGTGTCTCCCCCTCTCCCCGCTGGACAGAATCCTGTGGTGTCTTCGTGCTTCCCTGAGCTCGTCCAGAAGCTGGAGAGGGCGGCCGAGCTGCATCTGGAGCTCCCAGAGTCGCCCGGCTCGTCCCGCTCGGGCTCGCCCGGCTCGTTCCGCTCGGTGTCCCCTCCCTCCTCGCCCGAGAGCCCCCTCCGCTCCCCGCCCCCGGCCCCCCCCTCTGGTCCCCTCAGGCCCCTGACCGCCCCGCCCCGCCGCCCCCCCTTCCTCCCCGCCATGCCCCTCGAGCCCCCCCTGCTGCCCGGGGCGGTGCCCCTGCCCCTGCCCCCGCCCGTCCTGCCCCCCATCGCCCGCCCGGCCCCGCCAGGCCCCGCCTGGGGCTCCCCGGTGCGGAGGGCAAGGAGAGAGGCGGAGATGTCTGACGAGGCAAGTGGGGCAGAGTCTGTCCGTCTGTCTGTCTGTCTGTCCGTCCATCTGTCTGTCCGTCTGTCTGTCTGTCCATCTGTCTGTCTGTCCGTCTGTCCGTCTGTCCGTCTGTCTGTCTGTCTGTCTGTCTGTCCATCCGTCTGTCCTTCTGTCCGTCCGTCTGTCTGTCTGTCCATCTGTCCTTCTGTCCGTCTGTCCGTCTGTCTGTCCATCCGTCTGTCTGTCTGTCTGTCTGTCCATCTGTCCGTCTGTCTGTCTGTCTGTCTGTCTGTCCATCCGTCTGTCTGTCCGTCTGTCCGTCTGTCTGTCCATCTGTCCGTCTGTCTGTCTGTCTGTCTGTCTGTCCATCCGTCTGTCTGTCTGTCTGTCTGTCTGTCTGTCCGTCTGTCCATCTGTCTGTCTGTCTGTCCATCTGTCCTGCTGTCCTTTTCTCTGTCTATCTTTCCTTCTGTCCATCTGTCCCTTTCACTGTCCTTCTGTCTTTCTGTTCTTTTCTCTTTCCATCTGTCCTTCTGACTTTCTGTTCTTTTCTCTGTCCATCTGTCTGTCCGTCCATCTGTCTGTCTGTCCATCTGTCCGTCTGTCCTTCTGTCCTTTTCTCTGTCCATCTTTCCTTCTGTCCATCTGTCCCTTTCACTGTCCTTCTGTCTTTCTGTTCTTTTCTCTGTCCATCTGTCCTTCTGACTTTCTGTTCTTTTCTCTGTCCATCTGTCCTTCTGTCCATCTCTTTCTGTCCGTCTGTCTTTCTGTCCGTCTGTACTTCTGTCCTTTTCTCTGTCCATCTTTCCTTCTGTCCATCTGTCCCTTTCACTGTCCTTCTGTCTTTCTGTTCTTTTCTCTGTCCATCTGTCCTTCTGACTTTCTGTTCTTTTCTCTGTCCATCTGTCCTTCAGTCCATCTGTCTTTCTGTCCTTTTCTCTCTTTCTGTCCATCAGTCCATCTGTCCTTTTCTCTGTCTTTTTGTCCGTCTGTACTTCGCTCTTTCTGTCTTTCTGTCCTTCTGTCTGAGTCTCTGTGTTTGTCCCTCTCTCCCTGTCTCTCTCCCTGTGTCTCCCTGCTCTCTGTCTGTCCTGCGTTGTCCCAGCTGGGTCTCTCTCCCTGTGTCTCCCTGCTCTCTGTCTGTCCTGCGTTGTCCAAGCTGGGCCTGTCTCCCCGGCTCTCTGCCTTCAGCTCTGTTCGCCGATGTCCCGCCAGCCCGTCTCTCTCTCAGCCTGTCTCTTGACTTGCAGGAGGAAGAGGAGGTGGAGACAGCTCTTCCGGCAGGAGAGAGGAAGGAGGTCAGTGCTGGTCCCACCCTGCCCCCTGTCCTGTCTGTGGTGGAGTTTCACCGTCTTGTCTGTCCCTGGGTCTCAGTGTCTCTCTCTCTTTCAGCCCTGTCTGTCAGTGTCTCTCTCTCGGCCTGCTGTCTGTCTGTCCCTGCCTCTCTGTCTCTCTCTCTTTCAGCCCTGTCTGTCAGTGTCTCTCTCTCGGCCTGCTGTCTCCCTGTCCCTGGGTCTCAGTGTCTCTCTCTCTTTCAGCCCTGTCTGTCAGTGTCTCTCTCCTCCTCCTCTCTGTCCTCAGTGTGTCTCTCTCCTCCTCCTCTCTGTCCTGTGGTGTCCAGGCAGTGTGTCTCTCTCCTCCTCCTCCTCTCTGTCCTGTGGTGTCCAGGCAGTGTGTCTCTCTCCTCCTCCTCCTCTCTGTCCTGTGGTGTCCAGTGGGTCAGTATTAGTGGGCTACACCCAGGCTCACTCCCTGCGAGTGTGATCTCAGCAGAGTCTCTGTGCTCTTGGGACACTTGACTCACCTGTTTCTCTCTTTCTCTCCCTGTGCTGTCCCTCTCCTGCCCCCTCTCTCCCTCCTCGGACTCCAGCTGGAGGAGGTCCAATCACCACCTCCTGTGAGACAGAAGATAAAGAAGGTGGGTGATGCTCTGATCCTCTCTTTACTCCTGTCCAGTGTCCAATCAGTGTGTGTGTATGAACCCCTCTCTCTCTCAGTGCAGTGTTCATGTCCTGGAGTGTCCAGTCAGTGTGTCTGTATGAACCCCTCTCTCTCTCAGTGCAGTGTTCATGTCCTGGAGTGTCCAGTCAGTGTGTCTGTATGAACCCCTCTCTCTCTCAGTGCAGTGTTCATGTACTGGAGTGTCCAGTCAGTGTGTCTGTGTGAACCCCTCTCTCTCTCAGTGCAGTGTTCATGTACTGGAGTGTCCAGTCAGTGTGTCTGTGTGAACCCCTCTCTCTCTCAGTGCAGTGTTCATGTACTGGAGTGTCCAGTCCGACTCTTAACGTGACTCTCCTGTCTCTGCTTCAGAAGCGCTGGTGCGCCCTTCTTAACTCCCTGAGCTGCGTGTCGGTGGAGCCAGAAGACCAGGACGAGCCGATGGAGACCGTAGCTCAGGAGAGGAAGAGCGAGGGAGAGGAGGAGCTGGCTGCCGGGAAGGACAAGAGGAGGAAGAGGAGGTGCAGGTGAGCAGACAGGGGGGCGCCGCCTGGTCGTGTCTGTGATTCAAGGAGGAGTCTCCTCTTGCTGTTTGATGTCATGGTGACGTCTGTGTCTGTGTCCCTCACACCTGCAATAACAATATTCTTTCCAGGTTCCTTTCCTGGTTCTGTGCCGGCTAAGATCTGGACTGGACTGGACTGGACTGGACTGGACTGGAGCTGAGGGACACCAGACGGAACTGGACAGGAGCCTAGGGACACCAGACTGGACTGGACCGGAGCTGAGAGACACCAGACTGGACTGGACTGGAGCTGAAGGACCCCAGACTGTGCTGGACCGAAGCTGAGGGACCCCAGTCTGGACCGAAGCTGAGGGACCCCAGACTGTGCTGGACCGAAGCTGAGGGACCCCAGTCTGTGCTGGGCCGAAGCTTAGGGACACCAGACTGTGCTGGACCGAAGCTGAGGGACCCCAGACTGGACCGAAGCTGAGGGACCCCAGACTGTGCTGGACCGAAGCTGAGGGACCCCAGACTGTGCTGGACCAAAGCTGAGGGACCCCAGTCTGGACCGAAGCTGAGGGACCCCAGTCTGTGCTGGACCGAAGCTGAGGGACCCCAGTCTGGACTGCACTGGAGCTGAGGGACACCAGACTGGACTGGAGCTGAGAGACACCAGACTGGACTGGAGCTGAGGGGCCCCAGACTGGACTGGACTGAAGCTTGTAATTTTTATTCTTTTGTTAAGGATCAATAAAAAAAAAATAAAAAAAATCTGTTTAGCTTTTGGTTTTTTCCCTCCCCCCCCCCCCCCCCAAGGCTGCTGCTGGGAGAGGTGTGAGTGGGGCCAGCAGGGGGCGCTCTCACCCTGCGGTCTGTGTGGGTCCTGATGCCCCAGTATAGTGACGGGGGACACTGGACTGTAAACAGGCGCCGTCAAACCGAGGTCCTGACTCTCTGTGCTCATTAACAATCCCGGGGTGTCTCTGGAGAAGAGTAGGGGTGTTACCCCAGTGTCCTGGCCTGATTCCCCCCCTGGTCTTGACCCATCATGGCCTCCTACTCACCCCCCTCTCTGAACTGGCTCCATCCCTCTGCTCTCCTCCCCACTGAGAGCTGCTGTGTGCTGAGCGGACTGGAGCATCATCCAGGTGGGGGCTGCACACTGGGGGGACTGGAGGGGATCCCCCTGACCTGGGAAGAGCTCTGAGTGGAGGGTCCAGACTTATTAATTATTATTATTATTATTCGTGCTGCACTGGGCTTCAGTCCTGGCAGTGAGAGGGGGACTCTGTGATCAGGACAGATACTTATGACTGTATAATAACACACGATAGAAATGGAAAACAGGGTAGCGCTGTAGTCCCTTCGAAACGTTTTGAACTGCCAGAAGAAGTTTTCACAACCCGGACTCGTGAAGGTACAGGTCTTCTCCCATCGTCCGGAGCAAGGTGTATCGTGTCCTGGTGATTTCTCCCGTTTCGAACGGAGTCCAATGTCGCGTTTCTACTTTATTAGAGAGAGGCACTGAACATCCTGTGATGGACTGGTGTCCTGTCCAGGTTGTGTGAGTGTGTGTGTGTCCTGTGATGGACTGGTGGCCTGTCCAGGGTGTGTGAGTGTGTGTGTGTCCTGTGATGGACTGGTGTCCTGTCCAGGGTGTGTGAGTGTGTGTGTGTGTCCTGTGATGGACTGGTGTCCTGTCCAGGGTGGGTGAGTGTGTGTGTGTGTCCTGTGATGGACTGCTGCCCTGTCCAGGGTGTGTGAGTGTGTGTGTGTGTCCTGTGATGGACTGGTGTCCTGTCCAGGGTGGGTGAGTGTGTGTGTGTCCTGTGATGGACTGCTGTCCTGTCCAGGGTTTGTATGTGTGTCCTGTGATGGACTGGTGTCCTGTGATGGACTGGTGTTCTATCCAGGGTGTGTGTGTCCTGTGATGTACTGGTGTCCTGTCCAGGGTGTGTGTGTCCTGTGATGGACTGGTGTCCTGTGATGGACTGGTGTTCTTTCCAGGGTGTGTGTGTCCTGTGATGGACTGGTGTCCTGTCCAGGATGTGTGAGTGTGTGTGTGTCCTGTGATGGACTGGTGTCCTGTCCAGGGTGTGTGAGTGTGTGTGTGTCCTGTGATGGACTGCTGTCCTGTCCAGGGTTTGTATGTGTGTCCTTTGATGGACTGGTGTTCTGTCCAGGGTGTGTGTGTCCTGTGATGGACTGGTGTCCTGTCCAGGGTGTGTGTGTGTCCTGTGATGGACTGGTGTCCTGTGAAAGACTGGTGTCCTGTCCAGGGTGTGTGTGTGTCCTGTGATGGACTGGTGGATCACAATATTAATTCTCCTCCTTGATTCCCTCCTTCATCGCCAGAGTGAAAGCGGGACACGGCAGTAAAAGCTCAGCCCTGCGGGTGGTGGTCCTCTCGGCCACACGGGGGCGCTGTGGCCCCACGGGGGAGGGTTATGTTCAAGTCCCGCTTGGAATCGCACCGACGCAGCGGAGTTCGTGAACGTCCCAGACACCAAGAAAACGAGAGAGGGAGAGAGAGAAAAAAGGTCGTTTTCGGGGTTCAAGAAGCAACCCCGAGATTCAGGGAGTTTCCCCGCTGAGCTTACTCTGACGAAAACACGCAGGTTTTATTTTTTTCCCGTGCCCCCCCCCCCACACACACAGGCCGTTTCTGTAGCGTGAAGTTGTGTTTTTTTGCGCGGCGGTCGGTGAGGGGCGAAATTTTATTTATTTATTTTTTTCCCACGGTCTGAAACAGAAACGGCCGGGTGGTGTTGTAGAGAGGTCGACGTGCCTGGGTTTCCTCGTCTGCGAAGCCCGTTTTTTTTGGGGGGGGGGGGGTCGTGAGGTCCCACGCAGCGCTCGGAAAAGAAAATGGCGTCTCTTTTCCCCGCAGGACGGGGGGGACCCGTGTTTTTTGGACGTGGCGTGGCCCGAAATGTCCGCCCTTGGGCGCTAAAGGGGGGTGGAGGTTGGTCTTTCTTTGACTTGGGGGTCGGGGGGGGTGCTACTTTCACTGAACCAAACCCCACGGAAACCCGTGTTGGACGTGGGGGTGCTGAATGCGCCCTCGACGTGATTTTGTCTTTAAATTCAAGTGCAGCTTTTGTCACCCTTGGGCCGGAAACAGCTGGACCCGTTTCCCCTGCCTGTCCGAGGTGGCGACTACCGGGGTCGTACAGGGACACCCGGCTGGCCGCTGAGAGTTGGAAAAATAAAATGTCCGCCCCCCCAAAAAAAACAACCGCGAAAAATGGCGGCCATTTTTGTTTCGCGGCCGAGCCGTGAGTGCGTCGGGGGCGACGTCACGGGGGCGTCACAATGAGCCGCCTGACGTCACAGAGCGGCGGATTCTAGCGGGGGGCGGCGCCGGAGCCCCGTGAGCTCAGAGGAGTGAAGAGAGAGGAGGAGGAAAGACCTATATAGCGCTTAATAAACAGAATCGCTCTTCAGTATCCCCGTGAAATCGGTAAGTCAGTCAAAAGCGCCGCTGGCAAGAAATAACAAAATAAGTGGAGAAATAAGTTGTTTTTTTTTTACCGTTACTCCACTCTTATGGGTGTGATCGTGCTGTAAAAAGATATTGAGAGGAGCTGCACCTCTACACAGAGGGTGGTGGGGGTGGGGAACAGGCCGCCCAGTCCGTGTGGTTGAAGCCGATACCCTGGCTTCTCTCCAGACACAGCTGGGTGAGCTCCTCCAGTCAGGACAGGGGGCTCTTCTGTACACAGAGGGGGGCGGGGGTGGGGAACAAGCCGCCCAGCGGTGTGGCTCCGCCCCCTCCCCTCCCCTCTGTGACTCTGCTTGTCTCGGCAGGACGATGGACCGACAGAGATGCCGCACGGCCGTGCGCGGTCGCAGCAGGACCCGGGCCCGGCGAGGCGTCGTAAGTCCTCCCCTCCCGCCCGCCGTCCAGCGTCCAGCGTCCAGCCCTCCTCCGACTGGCCTCTCCGCCCCCAGCAGCGCTCGCTGTATTATAATAATAATAATAATAATAAACTTCACTGATAGAGCACCTTTTACACACATAGCAGCGCAAAGCGCTTGACAGACCAGGTCTCACGGTAGCACCTCCAGACGAGGAGAGACACTTCCAGTGGTGATCTTGACTGAGGACACGCCTCGGCTCAAGAGACAGGGTCGCGGGTCCGAGGAACACCAAGCTGCAGGTCCATTATGGCCTTCTGAGAGCACAGATTGCCTCTGGACGTCCCAGACTCTTCCTGGACACACTGGACACACTCACCTGTCCAGACTCTTCCTGGACACACTGTAGAGACTCACCTGTCCAGACTTTCACTGGACACACTGTACACACTCACCTGTCATGACTCTCACTGGACACACTGTACACACTCACCTGTCCAGACTCTCACTGGACACACTGGACACACTCGCCTGTCCAGACTCTTACTGGACACACTGTACACACTCACCTGTCCAGACTCTCACTGGACACACTGGACACACTCACCTGTCCAGACTCTCACTGGACACACTGGACACACTCGCCTGTCCAGACTCTTACTGGACACACTGTACACACTCACCTGTCCAGACTCTCACTGGACACACTCACCTGTCCAGACTCTCACTGGACACACTGGACACACTCACCTGTCCAGACTCTCACTGGACACACTGTAGAGACTCACCTGTCCAGACTCTTACTGGACACACTGGACACACTCGCCTGTCCAGACTTTTACTGGACACACTGGACACACTCGCCTGTCCAGACTCTCACTGGACACACTGGACACACTCACCTGTCCAGACTCTCACTGGACACACTGTAGAGACTGCCCAAGGCCCCTAGTCTCGACACGACTGGGCTTGGCTATTTGGTTAGAGCTGTCTCGGAGATGGGCTGTTTGGCGTTTTCACAGGTCACACCGGTCAGGCCGAACCCGGACTGGCAGCGGGAGAGGTCCCGGCCCAAGTCCCGGTGCTTTTCCGTAAGTCTGACCCGGTCGCCTTCCGCGAAACTGGACCGGCCGCCCTGTGGTGGGCCCGGTGCCCCACATCTACCCTACAGCTCCCCCCACTGACCCCTAAACTCCCGATACCCTACAGCTCCCCACACTGACCCCTAAACTCCCGATACCCTACAGCTCCCCACACTGACCCCTAAACTCCCGATACCCTACAGCTCCCCACACTGACCCCTGTAGATTAAGCCGGTTCAGGGAGCTGAATATGTAATCATAGGGGCTCTCTGAAGGCACCAGTTCTGTAGGGTTTGGGCATTTACTGAGACAATTATTAATTGTAGCAGTAAATCACAAAGTTGATTCTTTTGATGGCTTTAGAATCCAACCATGCGACATAACTCAAACAACGCGCACACACAGGTACTAATACACGAGGATACATTTATTAATACATAAAATATGCATGTAAATCTAACAGATCTTATCGAGAGGGTTATCAGAATACAAAAGATATATATTCAATCAGTTACAAAGAGTTACACATATCAAGAGGACATACGTTCAGTATATCATTCATTAAGACCGTTTCGTAAAGTGAACTTGGTTACAACTTCTACATTAGATACTCAAACAAGTACATAACTCTTAGGAATTAAATTGATATCAACTGGTTGGGATAACAATTGAATTCTCGAGCAGTAATGCAGTGAAGTTGAATACTCATCCAATCTCTGGGGATTCAGATCTCCTGCGGGCACAAAGAAACAGTTGCAGGCTGTTGCTGTCCAATCCGCGCTCTCTGGCTCCGTGCCAGGCTGTGCTGTGCGGCTTGCGACGGTGCGCTGCTGATGCTCACTGTCCGCTTTAACTAGCAAAGTTTGTGCACAGGAGAAAAGATGACTGTGGGTCCCAGCAAGTCAGGAAGAGGACCGGTTCATTCCTGATGAAGAGCTAGTTCTGAATAGTGATTCAGCTGTCCACAGTTCCGACCTGTTCACGAGGCCTGCTGCTGGTTACTCTCTGGCAACCTCCACTCTAGACTCTTAGAACAAAGGAAAGTTCTGGCACTCGGACACACTGGCCGTTCCGTGGTTGTCCGGGCTGAGTCTCAGGATGGTCAGGAGGCGCGCTGCGAGAATGTCCTGCCCTTGGGAGCCTTCTGCTCCTGGGCCGTCCTGCCCTGGAATTCTCCTTTGAATTCCCTTTAGAATTGTTGAATCTGAATCTGAATCTGAATCTCAATCTTGTCGAATCTCTGTGTTGCCTGTTTTTACCTGGAGGAACTTCAGCTCATTGATTGGATGAAAGTTCCATGGGCATCAGAGTCCCACGTGGGTTACTCGGCCCTACCAGTCCCTGATTGGTTGATCAAGGTGAGATATGAGTCACTCCTGACACTTAGTAATGCAGTCCAGATGTCCAACTGGCACTCCCTAGACAGATAGGCGCCAATGGATGACCATTGATCATGATAGCCAGGCTTAGCTAAGTGCATCCCCCTTTGGGAGCTGTCCTTATCAAAAGAAAACATCTTGCATGAATAGTTTCTCTGTGGCTGCACCACAGAGATGAACAGAGAAATGGGGCCTCATTTGGGAAGGCTCAGAACACTTAATTCTGCCTTATTATTAAGCCTCGCCGCTACATATCCCCCCTTTTTGAAGGTCACGAGGTCCTGAGGCGTTGTTGCCTTCAAAACAAAACAGAGTTAAGTGATGTCCCTTGCCATTAGAACATTAATCTTAAATGTCTACATTACTCCTCGAGAATTCATACCGGAACCAGCATTGGATACAAACAGGATGAATAACATCTGGAGTATGTATAAACACGGTAGGAGACATTATCTAAGTCTAGGAATTACACATCAGGAAGTTCACTGTCAATATCTGATACCTCTGTGGTAGATATTTGGGGAGAAGTCACTTCCTTTCTTTTGACATGCTACCTTTGACTCATTCATGCTACCCAGAGTACATCTTGATGTGAGAGTACAGCATTCAGAGTACACTGTCAGTCATGATCCAGCTACCTGGCAGTAGTGTTACAATAACAACAGTTCCTGTTCCCAGCCCCCGATAAACCACAACACCTGTGTTGGGTATCTGCTAGGGTGGTTTGGAGGTTTGTTCCATTAAAGCAAACTAAACCTTTACCTCTTCAGGGCATACTGTTTCTTGGATTTCTATCCAATTCAATAGTGTGGCACCTGAAGGCATCCACGGCCTCAAGTTTGGTCTTATATTGTCTGGTTCCAGACCGTACAGTGTTAAGTTACCATGCTGTACTATGGCCTCCTCGGGAAAACTATTGGTTAGGTAGCTGCATTGTGGTAGCTGTATCATACCTGTCACAAGTCACAGTGTCTGTTAAATGTGGTGTGCTGACCAGCCATTTACTTCCCACCTGCTCTTCATGGGGTTCATTAACCTCCCTCTGCTCGTTAGTAGCTTTACACCCTTCATTGGTGAATCGTTTAGACACAGCCAATGGATAGCTTTGGTAGCCATACCCATCTCAAGATTTGGAACCGAATTCAATCTTGGATTGCCTTCTGGGTGAGCTATGAGCGATGGGGTTAATGTCACATACTCCTCTACTGAGAAGAGTGGAATCAAGTGGGTTGGGATTTGTGCCGTGGTTAGACTGGCTACAGTGGCACTAAACTCCCTTAACAGGTCTTGTGTCAACATTCTGGCCTGTTGCACACAAGCATAAACCCACTGTATAACACCAACAATCATGTCCACTGATTGGGGAATAAGATTTAACCCTGTTGCATAGGAAATTGCCTGTAGGGTTTTCCCTAAGCTTTCCAACTTTCGCTGCTGTCGATACAGTCTGTCACTACCCTCTGGCATCTCTGACCCCTGCCTTCTTGGGGCAGTCAGGGTGAGAGTGCCAGTAGCACACAAACCTACCAGAAATAGCAAATGCACAACAGTGGTGGCAGCAATCAGTCCTCCCAAAAGTCTTTTCGGGTGGCTGATCCCAATCATCTCCTTCTGAGTGACTGTTGCCTTTCTAAGCTGGCACAGCATGTACATGGTGTCTTTCTCAGTATGCCCTGTGGCATCTTGGGCACCAACATCCTGGAAATCTGGGGAGATCTGACGCAGCGGCTGATGCTGCTCATCCGTTTCCAGGGCATCTGCTTTTTCGATTTGTTCATGCCTGTGCTCTAGGAACCCTGCAGGGGGCGGTGCAGCGGTGGAGCATGCCTGACCCTCGGCTGAGTGGTCATCTGGAGCACCTGAGTGATCTGGGATTGTTACCCTATTCTCACTGTTCAGGTCCACCCTGCACACTTCACGATTGAGGAATCCTTCTATCGTTCGCTGGGGGTAGGTGTAGGACACCTGCTCGCTCCCCCCTTCCCTCCCTAGGGATTCAGGGAGCTGCCCCAGCACTGGGATAGCTAGTTCACTGTCTTTGAACTCACTATCATTCACCAGGCCCATGTCAGTGCAGGCGGGGATTCTGACACCCCTCTTTGCGATGTCCTGCACTGGCAGGCGGGTGGCTTGACCATCCAGCTCCAGTCTGGCTGAACCACTGTTGGTCAGACTCAGACTGACAAACTGAGCTGGTGGCTGTAAGAAAACCGGCTCGGCTTTCATTCCCTGTCCCTTCTGGGGGACTGGGTGTGTTGGCAACCCTGCCGTTGAGGCAGGAACAATCAGGTCAGTCTCACTCACTACCTGGTAGTTGTGAGAAATAATATTACCTGACTGCAGGTTCCCTGGGTCACAGCAGAGGGAATCGGCATCTGGGATCAGGTGTGTCCACAGCGCAGTAGTCTCAGCGTCCAGCTGGACCTCCTGTCTAACCTGTGAATGTTGCACCAGGGGCACCTGGCGGTGGCCCTGCGACAGCTGCTCAAGCAGATCCTCACTAATAGAGGACCTGTCAGGGCTAAGGGTGAGGGCTTCATCACCAACCTGCTCTCCTGCCATCTGGATCCCTTCCACCACTGCAGGGTGGTGGTCCTGACCCCTCTTGGGTGCCAGGGTGCACAGGGAAAGCTCCTTTTCATCGCCAGGTGGGGAGATCTGCTCCTCTTTAGGGACGTAAAAGGTGTGTGCTTTACCTGGTGGATCAGCCGGCTGCTTGGAGCACCGCTCCTGTGGCAGGGAGGCTGTTGTGACCTCAGCCGGGACACGACTTCCCTGTATATCCGGGGAACAAGAAAATATTTTTATTTCTTGTCCAGAGGGAACAGAAGGAATCTCCGCATAGGCTTCTGTGTTCGGTGGGCACTTTGTGAGCACAGTCTGCCTCTTGGCCCCCCTTTCCTTCTGTACAGAAGGCTTAGGAGCCTTGACCTGTTTCCACACCTTGCCTCTCTGGTGATCCACCAAAGGTTCCTCTCTGAGTCGCATGCCCTTTTCTTTTTCTACCCGTTTGAGCTTGCCGTGTGACATCAAACACCTTTCAACCTCAGTGTCAATCAGTGTCTCACTGGGTAAGACATCTCCCATGGCAGCCTTGAGGTAAAAGCTTCTTGTTTTCCTCTGTGTTTTACTGCCTGCTCTGTGACTTCAGGGGTGGAGTCAGCACTCACTTGGGAGTGGCTGAATTCATCCAGGCGGGAACCCTTCCGCTCAATCAGATAGACTGAGGGAGGGAGAGGGGGCGGGTCTCCGCCTCCTCCAGTGAAGAGTATCAGCTCATTCATGCTTCCGGCAGCCTTGGGGAGCGGTTGTCCCTGTCCTAATAAAGCTTGTTCAAGCCTGGCCAGGCGGGCGGCTACTGAATCCTTTTGTTCAGCCTTTTCTAGCCCTTTCCCTCCCCCGGTGTTCTCATGGCACTTAGGACGCTGGGTGCGGTCCCGTGTGAGTGCTTTGGAACGGGGCTTAGCCAGCTCAGGAGCCTGTGCTCCTTCGAGCAGGGGGGAGTTAACCCTCCTGGCTCTGACGGCGAACACAGACGCTTTAACAGCTTTTTGCTCAGAGCGCTTTTGGTCATCATACTCCCAGGCTTTCTGCACGAATCTCTTAATATCAGTCATTTTCATGGTCTGTGCATCTGTATGCATTAAGATCATCTTTCTGACTGACGGGTGGAGATTCGCAATGAATAAACCCTTGAAATGTGTGTTCTCTTCGCAACCCTCATCATTTCGCCCTGCAAAATAAGTTCGTCTAAGTCTCTCGTAATATTCGCGAGGGGACTCTGCTCTCTCGTGCTTAATGTTAAGAGCGGCGGCTATCGCAGCAGTCGGGTCAATAAACGCACTGTATTCTTCGATAAGTGCTTGACATAGCTGCTCAAAGTCATTACAGACTTCTTTCATCTGCCTAGCCATCCACTCATGTACAGCTCTGCTGGTAGTTTTCCTGACCAGAAACACTTTCTCCTGTTCTGTGGCGTTTGGCAGGTACTGCAGGGTATACCTGAGGTCTTGAATATAACTCTCGATATTCTCTGACACTGCGGGGTCAAATCTCTCTATGTCCTTCGCTAGCTCTCTCAGAGAATGGAGATTTATTCTACTAGCTTCTCCACTGACGGAGATATGGAAGAGATCGTGGTCAGACCTGTCGCTGCTAGAGAGAGTGCTTAATAGCGACTCGAATTCAGACCTTTTAGCAACCATCGTTAACTTAAAGAGTATTACTTTTAAGTACGAAATCACAGTTTTACCACAGAAAACCACAAGATCAAGTATGCAATCAACCCGGTAGATTGCAAAAGATCACAAGACAATCAAGCACTGCTTAAAGAGCAAGGGGAACTTTTTCTTTCGGCTTTCAGCACACTGTATTGTCGTGTATGAAACCCGCGGCGTTTTTTATTGAATTATTCCGCTTGGTTGACTCATTTCAGTCTTGCCACGCCCGTGCCAGGGACGCCAAATAATGTAGGGAAAACTGGTTCAAGGACGCCAAATATGTAATCATAGTGGCTCTCTGAAGGCACCAGTTCTGTAGGGTTTGGGCATTTACTGAGACAATTATTAATTGTAGCAGTAAATCACAAAGTTGATTCTTTTGATGGCTTTAGAATCCAACCATGCGACATAACTCAAAAAACGCTCACACACAGGTACTAATACACGAGGATACATTTATTAATACGTAGAATATGCATATAAACCTAACAGATCTTATCGAGAGGGTTATCAGAATACAAAAGGTATATTCGGTCAGTTACAAAGAGTTACATATATCAAGAGGACATACGTTCAGTATATCATTCATTAAGACCGTTTCGTAAAGTGAACTTGGTTACAACTTCTACATTAGATACTCAAACAAGTACATAACTCTTAGGAATTAAATTGATATCAACTGGTTGGGATAACAATTGAATTCTCGAGCTGTAATGCATTGAAGTTGAATACTCATCCAATCTCTGGGGATTCAGATCTCCTGCGGGCACAAAGAAACAGTTGCAGGCTGTTGCTGTCCAATCCGCGCTCTCTGGCTCGGTGCCAGGCTGTGCTGTGCGGCTTGCGACGGTGCGCTGCTGATGCTCACTGTTGGCTTTAACTAGCAAAGTTTGTGCGCAGGAGAAAAGATGACTGTGGGTCCCAGCAAGTCAGGAAGAGGACCGGTTCGTTCCTGATGAAGAGCTAGTTCTGAATAGTGATTCAGCTGTCCACAGTTCCGACCTGTTCACGAGGCCTGCTGCTGGTTACTCTCTGGCAACCTCCACTCTAGACTCTTAGAACAAAGGAAAGTTCTGGCACCCGGACACACTGGCCGTTCCGTGGTTGTCCGGGCTGAGTCTCAGGATGGTCAGGAGGCGCGCTGCGAGAATGTCCTGCCCTTGGGAGCCTTCTGCTCCTGGGCCGTCCTGCCCTGGAATTCTCCTTTGAATTCCCTTTAGAATTGTTGAATCTGAATCTGAATCTGAATCGGCCCTACCAGTCCCTGATTGGTTGATCAAGGTGAGATATGAGTCACTTAGTCCTGACACTTAGTAATGCAGTCCAGACGTCCAACTGGCACTCCCTAGACAGATAGGCGCCAATGGATGACCATTGATCATGATAGCCAGGCTTAGCTAAGTGCATCCCCCTTTGGGAGCTGTCCTTATCAAAAGAAAACATCTTGCATGAATGGTTTCTCTGTGGCTGCACCACAGAGATGAACAGAGAAATGGGGCCTCATTTGGGAAGGCTCAGAACACTTAATTCTGCCTTATTATTAAGCCTCGCCGCTACACTGTTAAAGACATTTCGGGAAGCACTTTTTTTGGGACACTGATTTTTCTCCTTTGGGGAGCTAAAGAAGACTATAGGGTGGGGCACAGTGGTAGTGTAGTTGATTCTAGCTCAGAAAGTTGCATGTTCAAATTAGGTTGGGGTCAGCTAAGAGTTTTTCACCATCTGCTGGTGCTGAACCTAGAATTCTCACCATGTAGTTGAGTTCTTCTCAATATCTCAGCATCTCCAAAACATCATGTCCAACTTTAGAGACAGCTACATCAGACAATGAAAGTTTGAGACCACTTTATTATTACAGGTTCTAGCAAACCTGAAAGCTAAGGCGTTTCAGGTCACTTTTTTAATTAAAAAAGTGTCTTAAGCCTCTAAATAAAATTAGGCTTTTTTAATTGTGTATGAAATTCACTCCCATGGGCTCTGAAAGGGGAAATATACTGTTGGGATCCTCGCAAGTGAGGTGTCTCTTCTTGTGGTGAAGCACAGTTATACGTGACTTGTCCGGAATGACCCAAGACAGACTATCCAGAAGCGACGGCACCACTCCAAGTAGAATGAGAGAGAAACACAACACAGGGAGTCAAGAGGCTCCCACAATTCACCTTTCCTCACATTACTGATTTCTTCACTAACATTTTGACCGTTTTACAATCACAATGCCTGTTTCACATTAAATAAGTTTTTAAACCATCAATATTTAAGAAAAAAAATAGTACATTTTTTTTCCAATTATTAAAAAAAACATTAAATGCCTTGATTGCATAAAGTTTCACAGACAGAAGCAGCACGCTAGCACAACCAACATTAAAATGGAGGGCACACTACGATTTGCATTGACTCAAAAGTGATCGGCAGACGTCATTCCCTGCATAACGCAAAAGGTGGCAAACCGCATTTGGTTTGAGTGGACGCAAGAAAGTTTTTGTTTTCTGCCTTGATGTCAAGCTGACAAAGTATCTTTAAACACTTTGCTTAGTTTCTCGAGAGACTGCCAAAAAGCAGCTCCCTCCCTTTCGTTTGAAGTCAGTTGGAAGGGGTCTCAACAGAAGCACCTAACAAGGTGAGATTCAAACCCAAGCCCCTGAAGGGGCTGGAGCCTTAATCCAGCACTTTCTAGTGAGATCTAGACTTCTTTAACACCTCTGGATATAGTTCTTCTATGAAACAGGCTTCACACCTCTGCGTACAGCGCCCTTGATGTCATTTTATTTTTACAGCAGCCGCATCCGGAAAGTTGTGTCTTTTACGTTTTATTTGAACAACAAAACTACATACAATACAAACAAGAGCACATATAACGTATCAAGAAAATCGTCAGTGGCACATGCTATAATACAATTACACTTTATGAAAAACGTTTACACGACGTAAATAAAGATAAGGTCCGCACAGGTTGTTCTTACATTTCGAAAGAGTCCGTAAATACCCCATTACATCTATTTTGAACTGTTGAAACGTAGGACTCTTCCCAGACCATTTCACTTTATACCACATTCCTAAATGAGGATGCATCTCTTGTTTTAGAACTATTTTGGGCGGTATGGCTTATACAACACACCCACAGTATTCTAATGGTGGACTGCAGATCTGTGCTATAGTTCAGTCGAATTCGAAGGATCCAGCAATCGTACTGGATTGGACTGGGATTCTGAAATGTCTCTTGCAAAAGTATTCGGGTTTGCTTGAACCTTTGATAAAAAAAAGTGATGTTATCTGAAACTACCCAGCTTACAATCTCTGAGGTAGTTGTCACTAAACTCGGAAGTGATGTGGCACACATGTGCCGTGTGCCTTTACTTTTGTAAAAAACTGGTATCGGGAAAGTTTCTTAATATTTCTTTCGATTAGCATGCAAGAAAATGTGATCATTACCTATGGAGCCTGCCTTTTAGAAGTTCTCCCTCTAAACACCTTGTGCAGCCTCCCGACAGACTAACAAAAAGCGCCTTTTCACCAACTCAATTATAATACGCCCCTCAAAACTCACAACCGAATAACAATCCATCCGTATATTTGATTTCCAAGATCCATTCAAGGCAACTTGGCTCTTCGCAAGCAAATCATTTCAGGGAAGAAACTCAGTTTAATCAACTACTGGTGCATTCAGCACACCACTTGCTCTTGCTTGTCAGGGTGGCCGAGTGGTCTAAGGCGCCAGACTCAAGGACATGTGTCTTTCCAGCTGGCTTGGGTGGTCTGGTCTCCAAATGGAGGCGTGGGTTCAAATCCCACTCCTGACAGCTTCTGTTTTTACCTCTCTTGAATTGTTCCAGTGCTAGCTGACAGTGAATGACTGAAATATAAAAGCAGCAGAAGAAAGCAAGCAACTCAGTGCAATTTGTGAGTATTCTGCACTGTTAAAATGCACAGGTTTTCATACTTTTTGGAATTCGTAGCTCAAGAAGTGACTCCTGTTTCATTTTCTATTCACCAACTCGATTTCCATTCCACCCCTCACAACAGACTAACAAACGGCTTCATGTGCCACAGCATTCCCCTGTAGATTCGGTTTGCATTATGAATTAGGCGACCCCGAATGAAATATTTTAGTGTTGGCTCAAATGTGAGGAATTTCATGAACCCTCAAAAAGGAACGCTTGCAGAAAATGCCAGCAATTCAAAGCGTGTAGGCAGCATGAACAGACCAATTCTGCAATTTCTTTTATCGCGGGCGGTGCTTTCCGAGTCGATGGCTCTGCATTAGAAATGAGAAGTGCTGAACTCTAAACACGTTCTTGCCATTACTGCTACTCCTGCTGCTACTCCTTCGTCCTCGAAAAAAGAAAAGACAGGCATGTTTTGATTCTCAAAATGATCTTCTGGATCCACAAGAAACATGTAAATTTGATTGATTCCGCAGTATTTTGGATGTACTGTACTTATAACTTCCATCGAAGAGAGATTTCATCAGATGCATGAAATTGAAACTTTCGACTTTTTGTCTGGTATTGAAAATATGTTTAAAAAAAACCATAAACAATTTTCTAACGAACAACTCATGAAGTATTGCCAGGATCTATATTTAGCGTTCGGTAGTGATAACACTGCTGATATTGATTGAGTAGAAATCTGTGATGTATTGATAGCTTTATCTGAAGCGAGAAGTCCTAGAACGCCATCTATGAAGTTTTAGGATTCATACCAAGAAATGCCTTTTGTTTCCCACCCCAACTGCTGCTTTTGCATTACACATTATGTGAACATTACCAGTTTTGGTAGCTTCTGGGCACGATTAAACTGAAACTGAAACTTATTACAAAATTCTTAAGTCAGGACTAATTTTAATATCAAATGAAATTACTACAGAAGAAAAGGTTTAACTGAAATATGAATAAGACTATGCAAGCCTGAAAAATAGAACAATTCAATTTATACAGATGCAGCCATTCAAAGTGCCCGGTACAGACACGTACTGGAGGTAATTGGCTACGGCGTCACGCATTTTGGCGCAAGATGACGCAAGATGACGCGGGGTACCGCGGTATGTGATTGGTTGACCGACAGGGGCACTCGTGGTCCGTTGGTCTGTCGTAGAAAGATTTACTGTAAACGTCTTTACTGTGCCCGTTGTAGTATTGAATATTTATATGGAATTTTACCACTGAAGGGAAATCTTAATAGCTGAGCATAAAAAGAATAGGAGCATACTGTAAGGCGTGTGAAGGCCATAAACGATATTAATTTTGGAACATAAACATACAGTATATGGCTGGTCTCGGTACTTCATACATGAAACATGGTTTCATTATGACCAGAATCGGTCTTGAGATATTTTTAACTTGATTTACAGTATTTGAGAGGTATGTCTTGACACCGATACTACGTAAATACTGCTCACTTATATGTTTCTAGGTTTATATTATGCATTTCATACGGTCAAATTACTTTTGAGCAACTGATAAGAAGCGCGCAACGGTATGCCCAGGGCGTTTTAGTTTCGTTTTGTGCGGGGACTCTGCTTTAACTATATCGCCGTGGATTGATTAGAGATATCAAGTACATACAAGTCATTTTTTAAATGTTGTAGTTCGTCTTGTAAAAATGTTACGAGTACATCATCTGTCAACAATTACACAGGTTCTGTTTCCATATTGCGGATTTTGGTTACGTAATATTATTTTCTAATTTCACGTTGTGAATATATGATTTGGGCAAACAGAGCCGCAAAGAAGTACGTTATGGGTTGTTGTTTTTTTTTATTTGCAGTTTTATCTAGAACAAGCGATGCTTAAACCTTTGTCTGATTCTTGTGAAACTATCCACACGACAGTTACCTAGGAGTTGACTTCAGTGATGTCACTGATGGGATGTTTCTAAAAATCCATCCACTGTAAAACGTCTTCTCCAGTTGTCCTGCATATGTATTCGCTAATGAAGCTGTGTGTTCTGATCCTGGTTCTCTACATTTCTGTATGAACCAGCTTAGAGGGCTAAAAAGCTTGTGTTTAAATTGAGTGTAAGGTAATTTATGCTTCTAAAGTCGTGGTCAGTATTTCAAGTGTTTTTTTTAACTTCCTGAAAAACAACTAATAATTTAACTATATGTGCAAACGTTTTATGATATGTCGCTGTTGTGAGTGTCTGTGGACATGTGCTGGCTGGACAGGAGGCTCTACTGTACACAGAGAGGGGCGGGTGGAGGGGACAAGCCCCTCTCTGTGTAGAGTAGAGTTTGATTAATAGGGAATATAATACAAACATTGTTTGGTGTTAATGTGTTGTTAAGTGTGAATTTGTACCTGTTTCCCTGAGGTCTGGCTTTTTTTCTGGAAAACCATAACTCTGGTCTTGTCCAGATTGACTGTCGGCGCCCAGGTCTGACAGTGCTGCTCCAGCAGTGCCAGATTCTGGCGCAGCCTCTGTTCTGTGGGGGACAGCAGGACCAGGTCGTCTGCAAAGAGCAGGAACTCGATTTCCATAATTAATGCAGATCAGTAAATCAAGGGACAAAACAATTATTGCGCCCGGCTCCTCAATGGGCTTTGACGTGCTAATGCGTTGGTTTAACAGTCCGGGTGTGGCAAGCCTCTAATGTCTCCAGACTTCGGCAAGAGGCACCCGCCTTTCATTGGAAGACAATGAACATTCTAGCCATACATGTGAATATAGCATAAATACACAAAGGGATTGGGTGAGCTCCCATCACAAAAAAAACTGCGAACCTGCACTACAGCGACCACAGTACAGTATGGAGACCAAGACCTTTTACGGGAAGAGACGGGGTGCTTCTGCCGCCCCAGCTTCCAAAGAGCGAAGGGTAAGCAAATACAGCAGACTTCATCTGAAATACGCGATTACAGCGCATACAGTATTACAAGGTATTATTGCCGTTTTGAATTTTAAATTCAATTATAATTATTTCTTCGTAGCCTGTTCTTCAAGAAAACACCGCACGGGCGAAACGATCTTCGAAATCTACCACCAGGACAGTATAAAAGAAAGCGGTAAGACGGAAAAAAAGAAAAGTTTATTTTGATGTCTGTTCCGCGACTGATGAATACTACTGTGTGACTTTATTTCTTACATGAATTATGTTATTTTGCCACAGGCCGTGGGTCTCTGCTCTCAGCCACTGGCCAGGGTGCCAACCTGTAGAAGCAGCACCTGTGTGGAGACATTTCGGCAGCAGCGGGAGCAGTACGATGCATTACTGGGGAGGATTGGGAGGCTAGAGACACTCCTGAAAATGCAGAGGAAGGAGACAGTATGTTCCAGCAGTCAAACAGTTGAGCAGCTGTCTCCCGAAAAGTGCCTCCCCCGCCGCGCAGGTTGCAATGCCTGGCGGAAGCTCTGCCCTCCGCAGAGCACACACCGCCTCAGGACACTCCATCCCGGCCTCTCCGTTCACCACCACGCAGGAATCTGTTGATGCTGTCCCCGCCGTCTTTCTACCCCCAGGAAGCACTGTTTACAGAGCGGAATTCACAGACGCCAGTGGGACGAATAATTCTCCCAGATGTCCAACTGCTACCCATCACTCAGGAGATGGAGGGGGGGTTGTACTTGCAGTGCATCGGCATAGACGGGAAAGCAAGAGCCGACCGCTACGCCGCCCTCGTGTTTCGAAATCTTGTGACTTTTGAAATTTACTGGGGGTGGACCACGTCTGTTAATTTCGATGGGTCCAGAGGCAAAAGTGCCTTGCCTTGCAATCTCCGGGAAACCATTAGTAGCATGGTGAATCAGAGATTCTCAACCCTTACTGCGTGCGGCTGGAAAAGAATTCGTGATCGGATCAACGAAATGCTTCGTAGAAGGAGGCGCTCTTTTCCTCTAGTCTAACAGTCTGTCCACAAATAAAACATTCCTGTTAGACAAGAGGAATTGAAAAAAAAACAATTTTGTCAATGGAAACCGGTGTGTGTGTCTCTCTCTGCTGGATGTCTCTCTCACTCTCTGCTGAATGAATAAAAGCATTTTATTAAAAACGTGTTTGCGTTTGTCTGGTATTTACTTTGGTCCCTTTTAACTGTTTTTCGATCTACTGTATTGCTTTGAGATGCCACTTTTAAAGGTGATATTTAAAATAAAGTTTTTTATTATTGTTATAGAGAAACATGATCAGGTTTTCCCTGGTTCAGAAAAAAAGATCTAAAGTGCTACACATAACTTTCTTAATTCGATGTATTTAAAGCAGTGAACTACTGTAGGTGTAACATAACATTCAGAAATACAATCGAGAATAGTTTTGGGGTGTTTGTTTAGATGAAACGTTCCTGAAACGTATAACGTAACAAAATTAAAGAGGATTAAAATCTGTAATCTTTCCACTTGTACTGTATGTCATCGGAAAGTTTCTGCTTTGTGTAAGGATGGTATCAAAAAGCAATCTTAAGTGGCGAGAAAGCTGTGCTCAATGTATTTAAGGGACTTAAAAGTAAAAGGAGATGCTTCATATTGCTTGACTAATTTTAAAAACTAAGTTATAAATGCAGGTATAGATTACACTTTTCTAAAATGTATTTGAAAAATAAAAACGATTACAATCTAATCCTTCCATGTTTGATCCCAAAATCCCAAGAAAAATAAATCTAAACGGGCAGAAAGTTATGCTGAAAGTTTATTAAGATACTTAGAAGACAAAGATACTGTATCAATTTATGTTGCATTAGCCTGATTATGATTAAAAAACACATATAATTAAAAATGCGTTTGCGATTTAAATCAAAAGACTATTTAAATCAATATAAATGTTTATATTGTAACGCATACTGTCCAGCCTCCATTTCTCTATAAAAATTTACTCTATTACACACACACACAATAGAAGCAGGAAGCAGAAGCAGGGACCGTTGTCAGAAGGGAAGAAGGTGACTATTCATTGTTATCAAAAATGACTTAGAATCGATCATGTTGTGATACTTTGAAATATAAAAGTCAATTGATTGTCCATAATATTGCTATTCTATTTTTTCGAAGAAATGTTTGTTAAAAGGAAAGTCCAGCACCAGCTGGATTTAAACACACAACCTGTGAGTTGGTAGTCAGGCATGTAGACCAGTAGGCTACAAGGGAAATCACATGAAGATTGAGGCGAAACAGCCCTATACAGCCCTGTCGCAGTACACGACTATAATCATATCGTTATTAAATTCTTTAGATACGCGATTCCATATTATATTAGGAGAAAAGCTTAAAACTACCACTTTTTCACACGCTATTTCACATGTTAGTTAAATACTTCGATGCTTAAAATGTTTAGGGAGAAATGGAATGTGTGTATTTTTCCTTTAATCTACCGGTTCCCGGAATCTGACTGGCTGACACCCTTCTGAAGTGGTTCCATAAGATCTGGTATACGGAAAAGAAAGCGTTGATAAAAAAAGCCTGGATTCTCATGTATCTCATACAAGTATCTTTTAATACAGTCTTTGCTGTGCTCTTGAGGATCCTTGTGATATTTTGAGCTCTAGTTGAATGATAAGTGTCGTATTTTAAATCATTTTCGTAGTTAGAAATTATGAAACGCCCTGTTAAAAGCAAGGAAGTTTTTATGCCCGTTGAAGTAAAACAAAATGCCTGACAAAGTAGGGCTTGGACAGATTCCAAGTGCTTGTACAAATGTGCTAAAGAAATTATACTTTGAGTATACAACTTGTCCAAAGTCATTCATAATTAATACTATTAGTAATATCTTCGGTAAAGGCTTTGATGCATAAATATTTCTGATAAAGGTAGGTTGTGTACTTTTGTCCAACTGAGCAATCTTGCTTTCATAAAATATACCAACATTTTAATGACTGATGATTAACATGCTGTAATACACAGTTCAAATTTAAAAGCTCAAATGCTGTACATGAGAGGTTAAGCTCCCCCTGGCGGTTTTACAAGGTGATATCGGATACTTTCTGGCATGGCGTCAAAGGACGCGATTAACCGCGTGATACTGCGTGATACCACGACACGCCCACCAGGGTATGCCGCGACATACCCCACCCATTTTGAATGGCTGCATCTGTATGTCACACGAAGAGAGCACAGCCTTTTCCACCCTGCCCCGTGTGTCTCAGTAACTCGCCGTGATCATATAGTGGTCAGTACGTTGTGATGTGGCCGTAACAACCAGGGTTTGAGTCTGGGTCACGGCAGAATAGGGGCATCTGCTTTTATTACTTGCACGAATGAAGGCAAAAAAAAGCCAATCGATGTGAACGAACGGCGCTTTACAGAGGAGTACTGCCTGACTGGGTCGTTGGTGAACGACAGAGGCCACTCCGACCTCTTCTCGGTTTTCTTCAATGACTTACTAAGGATCTTCTTCACATTCGCCCATGCAGGGGAAGCCAGTTACACCAAAGCAAACGCAGGAAAGTGCATTTCAAGCAGAGACCAGGAGGGACTTGTTAACACCGAGAGTGGTCGGAGAATGGAACAATCCGCCCAGCCCTGTTGCTGGAGCCGATTCTTGATGAGATCTTGGGCTCAGTAAGAGGCCCCCACTAGATGCTAATCTTTCTGTTGTTCTTGCAGGTCCTGCGCTGCTTTTGAGCCGACAGAGCTCGTCCTGGTCTGTCGGCACCGCCCAATTGCAAATGATCGGCTCCGCGTACAGAAGGAACATGCATTTGGTACAAGAGTGCATGAAGGCACCGGAAATACATTGGGAACAAATGACCGGTCGCTCAAGACCTCTGTGAAGTACAGGAGCGTGCAAAAAGAGACTGTTTCCTGAATTCTACAAGAGCGGAGAATTCTACAAGGCAGCGCCACATTCTGCACATTCTACTGGGCCCGATTTCCACGGTTCAAAACCGGGCGGGAACAGGCCCGTTTCGTTTGTCGCCACGCACACTGTTTGGGGATTCGTCTAGCGCTGTGATCGAACAGACCCACTCACCTCTTAGTGTGGCGGGATCTGCACAGTGCATGTCGCAGCACATCCTGCTTTCACTTCAATGCACGTCCTGATGTACCCCTGTCTCCCGCGTGACAGGTGGGGATACTCGCCACTATACTAACGAGGAAGACATCGCTCTCTGCTTAGTGTGCAAAACACTTACTTGCAGCATTGTGGGAGCTGTGGTTTAAATGCTATTGGTTTGTGAACAGAATACCCCTATCCCAGTGCATTGTGCCACATTAAATAAACGCACGAGAAAAAGAGATTCAGAACGCAAAGCTGTGTTAGTGTTCTGTGTAAAAAATCGGTTTGAACATCATGGGAGCTGTTTTTAATAAGCTGCTGAGTAAAGAATATTTTAATCTTCCTGCTGTCAGTAGTATTGTGAATATAGTTGACTCTTACCTTGAATGAAAACAGGACGTAAAGGAAGGGTTTCAGAATTCAGACAAAGCTTTATTCCCGTGCTTACAGTCTGAGTAATTGGAGACTGCACTATTCTGTTGCCTATGGTCATATACGGGTTTTTCGCATGAAGCCGTATTGAACAGTATTTCTCGCGTTGTGAACTTGTGTATACAGCGGTCCCCCGGGTTCCAGTTAGTGCGTAATTACGCATCGATGAAAAACCGGAGGTTTAAAAAAAGATAATTAGCTCACTGATACTTAGATGTAGAGGCTGTGGAAATATCCACATGTCGTGGTCTTTAAAATGCATTTGGTTTGAAGGCGTTCTGTGCTTCTGTTGCGAAGATATGGACAAAAGAATATTCGTGCTTGGTCAAAAAAATGTCATATAAACGAAAAAGTAAAGGCTGAGAAAGCATTCACAATGTATTTTATACACAAAGAAAGTATTCTCGCGATTCTAAGAGGTTTCGTGTAAACGCTACAGGCGTGCCAAAATCGTTTTCGAACTTCAAGCTAACTTTACTCCGGTCTGGTACCGTAGGTCACGTAGGTTAAAATCCCAGTCATGTTTTTTTTCCTATCTTGTGGTACATAACGTACCATTTCGGACTATCACAAAGGGCTTGATTTCGTTGAATGCATGTATTCATTTCCTTTCTGGAAAACTTGTATTTCAAGAAATTCACACAGCTTGCGAGAAATGAAATTCAATTCTTGATTATCAGTGCAGAAGAAATATTACCAGCTTAACCTGAAAGTTGTGATGTGAGACACGGACCCACCATTCCGTCTGTGTGGCGCGTTCGGTTGTTAACTGAAAGGTTGGTGGTTCGAGTCCACCCAGAGACGTGTTTCTTATGTGATGTAAACATTGTCTTCGCAAAGGTCGATTGGATTTCTCAGCGAAACCTTAACCATTTTAATATTTGCAGGAAATGCGAGTGCTTAACAGGTGTCAGAATCACCGGGAAATGTCCAATTACTGTATGCCCAACATCGCAACTCCCCAGAAAACCATATTCACCCAAGAAAAAGTCGAGTCGTCATTTATACCCCCGTTGCATCCTCTGCTGAAATATTTTAAAAATACAATGCAGATTTGTTTAAGAACATGCAAGCATTGTTACATTAGCACCGTGCATTTGGACTTCGATATTTTGACATATTTACCTTAATTTTAAACATAAATACTGTACAATCTATTGTAATTTTGTTGTACTATTAAAATATGTTAGCTGAGGATGCAAAGGGGTGAAAGGGAAAGGTCAGAGGGTGTAGTAACACCAAGGTTAGGATTGGTGGAGGTGATAAGGGTGTTGATGGGTTTTCTCTGTAGAGGATTTTGAGTTTTTTATCCTTCTCTGAAGTGAGAAACTGGAAGAGTTGGGAGTTGAGGGATCTGATGAGGTTAGTTATGTAAGGAAGTTGATGTGGAGCTGTTAGTTGTAAAAACTCCTTAATGTCTTTGATGTTGTCATCAGCGATAAACTGCACTCAGCAAAGATAAAAAGAAAATTATCTTTGCTTACTGCCCTGTCTTTCTTACACCTGAAGAAGGCTCCACAGCCGAAACATTGTGATTCTTTTCTTTTCAGCAGGAATAGTCCTTTACTTGTTCCTTTGCAGCCTATGCATGCTGACGCAGCTACTCACCCGATATCTAACATTCTATAATCACAACTATGAATGTCCACTTTGGGTATTTTTTCGATGATTATTTATTATTATTATTTATTCTGTCATTGAAGCATATTTTATGTCATACTGAAGTGTCATAATCACTGAAAAAATATTTTTTTCATTTAGAAAGTAAGAAAATGATAAATCACTAGGAATTGCATTTAGCCTGTTCTGATCTAGATTTTCTAAATACTTTAACATGCCATGTTCACAATGTCACAACTCATAAATGAAACAGTGAATTGTTGTAATTACAAAAGTACATAGTGTCGGGACATTGAGATGTTTTGGTAATGAGGATGGAGGGACATGCAATGTTCACAGGGTCAAATTTATAAAACGCTACAGTAAAATTTCTTGTATTTCGGGATTATGAGAGCCTGTTACATTGTGTCTCACACCTCAGTGTCAGAATTTTGAGACATTTTTATAACCAGGGGTAGGTCCATAGCAATAAGCAGAAAGTGCGATCATCCTTTGCTCATCCTCGGTTAACCATATATTCTCATATGCCATGTTCTGAATGTCCCATTTAAAACTGCTATATTAAAATTAAGACTTTTTATGATCAGAAGGCAAGGTTGTGGTAAATATGCATAAAGTGAAAGTGAACTTATGTTTTGCCTTTGTCTTGTTATTGTGAGTTTTGAAAATTGGTTTTCAATTTTCTGAAATGTGTTTCACACAAAAATGCAATTTGGATAGTCACTACTTATATATTCCCTTTACTGAGGATATGTACAGTAATCCATCCCGATTAGTACTTTTAAAAATTACTGTAGAGAGCCATCAGAAAGGGAATGAAAACTTGCATTAAACAAAATCAAGCTGCATGTAATCATCCATAGTGATACATTTTGTAAGACAAGACAGGAAGAAAGACACTGCTGGGATTTGAACGCAGAATCTCCTGTTTAATAGGAAAACACTTTAACCAAATCAGCCAAGATGCTGTCAGAGTATTAACATCATGTCTGCATCAGTGATTACAGCTGACTATCGCTGGAGGGCAGTGAAGTCAGCCTGCATAATGAGGGGGAAGAGACTGACCTCTGTGATGCACTATAGAGTTACACTAACCTTCTATCCAACTGTTCTATGCTGCATTCTATCCTAGTGGTAAATATTGGTTTCCGTGCGTGTAATATTCCTTTTTTTGTCAAATATTTTCAAGCACAAATTTTGCTGTTGAAAATAAGCCTTGTGGTTTTCAATGTTGTGATCCTTTTCCCCCAGTGTCACCCAAATTGATACACTGTGCTTTGGCAATTCTTCAGGCGATATTGTTTAGAGGAGCTCAGTTGAATTAGTTTGCGTATATAAAGTATTTCTTTTCCCTTTAATCCTTTAAAACATATTACATTTTCAAAACATTGTATCTTTCTTCCTACTAATTGTAGTGGCAATGCTTGTTAATAAGACAGAATTAAGTGTTGCTGTGCTTTCCCAAATGAGGCCCCATCTCTCTCTTCATCTCTGTGGTGCAGCCACAGAGAAGCTATTCAGGCAGGCTGATTTAAAGATGTTTTCTTTTGATAAGGGACAGCTCCCAAATGGGAATGCATTTAGCTTAGCCTGGCTATCATGATCAATGGGCATCCATTGGCGCCTATCTGTCTAGGGAGTGCCAGATGGACATCTGGACTGCATTCCTAAGTGTCAGGAGTAAGTGACTCATATCTCACCTTGATCAACCAATCAGGGACTGGTAGGGCAGAGTAACCCACGTGGGTCTCTGATGCCCATGAAACTTTCATCCAATAAACGAGCTGAAGTTCCTCCAGGTAAAAACAGGCAACACAAAGCTCCAAGACTATTCTAAAGGGAATTCAAAGGAGAATTCCAGGGCTGTGAGATAATTCCAGGGCGGGACGGCCTAGGAGCAGAAAGGCTCCCAAGGGCAGAACATTCTCGCAGCGCACCTCCTGACCATCCTAAGACTCAGCCCGGACAACCACGGAACGGCCAGTGTGTCCGAGTGCCAGAACTTTGCTTTGTTCTAAGTGTCGAGAGCGGAGGTAGCCAGAGAGTAACCAAAGGATCCACCCGAGGTTAGCACCAGCAGCAAGCCTCGTGAACAGGTCGGAACTGTGGACAGCTGAATCACTATTCAGAACTATCGCTTCATCAGGAACGAACTGGTCTTCTTCCTGACCTGCTGGGACCCACAGTCATCTTTTCTCCTGTGCACAAACTTCGCTAGTTTCAGCCAAAACTAACTAGCCGGTCTTCAGAGAGCATCAGCAGCGCAACGTCTCAAGCCACACAGCACAGCCATGCACGGCGCCATTGAGCCCGCAAGAGACCTAAATCCCCAGAGATTGGATTAGTATTCCACTTCACTGCATTACTGCTCGAGAATTCAATTGTTATCCCAACCAGTTGATATCAATTTAATTCCTAAGAGTTATGTTCTTGTTTTGAGTATCTAATGTAGAAGTTTTAAACAAGTTCAATTACGATTCTAAATGAATGATATACTGAACGTATGTCCTCTTGATATGTGTAACTGTAACTGAATGAATATATATCTTTTGTATTCTGATAACCTTTACGATAAGATCTGTTAGGTTTACATGCATATTCCATATATTGATAAATGTATCCTCGTGTATTAGTACCTGTGTGTGCGTTTTTTGAGTTATATCGCATGGTTGGATTCTAAGACCATTAAAAGAATCAATTTTGTGATTTACTGCCACAATTAATAATTGTCCCAGTAAATGCCCAAACCCCTACAGAACTGGTGCCTCGTGAGAGCACACTACAACAGTGTGTGATCTCCTGTCCCAGCCAGAGGAGCAGACAGCGAGCCTGTCTCTCAATAATAATAATACAGTGTGTCATTTCCTGCCCCAACCAGAGGAACAGACAGTGAGCATGTCTCTCAACAATAATATGAATAAACTGTGTGATCTCCTGTCCCAGCCTGAGGAACAGTCAGCCCGTCTCTCAATAATAATCCTAATAATAATAAGTTTTCCTATCAGTTTTCCTATTCACCACCACACCCCCGTCTCATCCTACTTAAGCACATGTCTTTCCCTACCTCCTTGCTCAGTATTGGTTTCCCTTTTGAGCTTCCTGGTTGCCCTACTCCTTCTTCTACCTAGTGTTCTTCTTGGCTTTCGGTTTACGGTTTTTCCCCTTTTGACTACAGCTTTTCGGATCACGGCTTGGCTTCGTTACTCACGCTCTGTTTTGGATCTCTGGCTACCCCTGGACTATCGGATTGCTCTATTGTCTACGATTTCGGATCACTCTTTGACTTCGGTAACTCGTTCCCTTTTGGATCTCTGGCTTCCCCTGGACTCTCGGCTCGTTCCTTCGACTACGGCTTTCTTTGGATCACGGCTTGGCTTTGTCAGCTCCTGCAAGTGGGTTCTCTCACTGGTTTCGGTTTCTCTTACCGAATCCGTAACATATACGGTGTGTGATCTCCTGTCCCAACCTGAGGATCAGACAGGAGTGAGCCAGTCTCTCAATAATAATAATACAGTGTGTGACTTCCTTTCCCAGCCTGAGGAAAAGACAGTGAGCCTGTCTCTCAATAATAATAATACAGTGTGTGTCTTCCTGTCCCAGCCTGAGGAGCAGACAGCGAGCCTGTCTCTCAATAATAATAATACAGTGTGTGACCTCCTGTCCCAGCCTGAGGAGCAGACAGCGAGCCTGTCTCTCAATAATAATAATACAGTGTGTCATTTCCTGTCCCAGCCTGAGGAACAGACAGTGATCCTGTCTCTCAATAATAATAGAACAGTGTGTGATCTCAAGTCCCAGTCAGAGGAACAGACAGTGAGCCTGTATCTCAATAATAATAATAATAATAATAATAATAATAATAATAATAATAATAATAATAATAATAATAATAATAATAATAATAATAATAATAATACAGTGTGTGATCTCCTGTCCCAGCCTGGGGAACACTGAGCCTGTCTCTCAAAACTAATAATACAGTGTGTCATTTCCTGCCCCCACCAGAGGAATAGACAGTGAGCATGTCTCTCAACAATAATATTAATAAACTATGTGATCTCCTGTCCCAGCATGAGGAACAGACAGTGAGCTTGTCTCTCAATAATAATACAGTGTGTGATCTTCTGTCCCAGTCTGGGGAATAGAAAGTGAGCCTGTCTCTCAGTTATAATAATATAGTATGTGATCCACTGTCCCAGCCTGAGGAACAGATATATATATAACATATAAAAAAAAACCCGTTTGTAAAACGAATATCGAAGCTGCCTCTAAATCTGCAACTGAAGATGAGTCGATAAACTACTTGTTTTTCGTATAACTATGCATATATTCATTTATTACTGATTTCATTCATTGAGCACGGATACAATAGAGGTACAGCCATTCACTGTTTGACATGTCTGCACTGGTACAGAACCTAGCAATCAGAAACGGGTGAAACCGTCTTGAGAATTAGCATACAGTACCGAGGCCCCCATGACCAAATAAAGGCTAACCTCGATAATCAGCCTAAATAATGCAGACTACAGCAAAACGACTGACTTTGAAAAGGGAACGAATGTCCGGAAGGAGTAGTGTAACCAGCTTGAAATGCTTCTCCGGACCTCTAACTAAAAGAAACCGGGAACCAGCAGTGGCATCGACTCCTTTCGAACTGGGATCCTATCGCAGCTCGTAGTGTCGTAGCTCTTCCGTAACTTATATTGGACCAAGCACATCAGGGGAGAGCGCGTACGCAGTCCCCCACTACCAAAAATTATGCAGTCGAGATTCCCACATTTGGGGAATTTGCAGGTGTCAGCACAGCCGGAGTGCAATGGCCGAGCCTCGCTCTGGGTGAACCTCCTTCTTGATCAAGGTATCTCCCCTGCCAGGTAAGTATGAGCTGTACAAGCCCCTGCAAGCGGCCCGCACCCACAGCACAAAGCACACAGCCTAGGCCAGCTCCTCGCCCTGCACGCCACCGCCTCCTGCTGGGCCCACTCTTTCGCACACTCACACGCCACACTAACACTCAAAAGGGTAGGGAAAAACGAGAAAACGAGCGCGCCGTTTCCTACACATCTGCAGTCGCCATTGCGCATTCGCAGCATGTCCCGGGACGCAATTCGGCCTCATTTGCATAACACCAGACCGGCAGATCGCTACACAAGCTCGCGTCGTGCGCCTGCCACACACTGAACAAACACCGGAGCCTTTTCAGCAATTTCCAAAAACGGGCCTGCTCGCCTGCCCACAAGGCTCCGTCTCTTACCCGCTCTCCAGAGCCTGCTGCCTTCTGTGTTGTTCTCTCGGCACCGCTGCAGCGCACACAACTCCTGCAGCGCGGGGAGAAAGTTTCCACGCTCCGCCGCAGGGAAGGCTCGCTCCGTGCACACACGTCCTTTCAATGCCAGTTCAACAAGTGCTCCGCATTAGCAGCGTCGGGGCTCCGGCGTGTCGCACCTCACTTCACCTCGCACAGCCCCCTCCTTGAATGTCTGGCGCTGGGCATGCCCCGCTCTCCTCCACCTTATCTTATCGCGTGTGACCACCGACTATGGCCACAATGCCGGGGAATGGCACCTGTAAAGTGTTAATTGGGGCACAGGAACAGCCCGTCTCGTCTCGGGGGCTGGCTTCAAAGACAATACAGCAAACACAGCGGGGCGGGGGAAGTAGACGACACGACACATGCAGGTACATTCAGCTCCGGCGGGAACGAGTCATTTGTCGGTCTTTTCAAGTGCTGGGAGCCGAGTAATCCTTCGCTTGTATCGTTTCTGCCCGGTGACTATATCTCACCCTGCGACTCTCGACTGGGCTCACCCATGGCAGCCCAGCAGGTGTGAGCCTAGCCGGCACCCGGATGGGAGATTCCCCCCGGAAAAGCTCAGGTTGCTGTTGCTCCTGCAAGAGGTGTGACCGCTGGAACAGAGGCTGCAACAGAGCCTGTCAGCTGGTTTGGTGTTCGTGCCGGGAAATTCCAAATCCATACACAGTGGATAAGTAAACCCCATGTTCCACATTGTGTCTCGAGAATTCAATTGTACCTCAACACAAGTTGTTATCAATTTAATTCATGAGTAATGTATTGACTTCCGAGTTTAGAGTAACAGTGGGTAATAACACTGATTAGCGATTTGGTAACCGAACGATATATATTGACATATATTCTCTGTTGTGTATCTCTTTGTGTTGGCATCTCTTCGAGATTATATACCTTTTATATTGATAACCCTCACAGTAAGGTCTGCCGCTCGTATCCAGGCAAACTAGTATATGTTTGGTGCACAATTTATATGAATAAATGTATCTCGTGTATTGAACCCGTGTGTGTGCCTTGTTAGTTGTTCTGACGATTGATTTTCTAAAAGCCACAACAAACAACCTCGTGATTACTGCTACACTTAATAATTGTCTCAGTAAACCCATCAAACCTCTACAACCACGATACACCACCATAAACTATATTAATTTAGGAACATAAACATATAGTGTAAACTGTATATGGCTCGTATTGGTAGTTTAAAGAAAAAATACACACCAGTATTCCACTTTCTTCCTAAACATTTTAAGCATCAAAGTCTTACATGTAGTAAGATTTTACCACGTTTCGGAAACGTTTTTACATGCTCCTTCTGACCATCTTAAGTTTATATACTTTGTGAAAAGTCATAAGATATTAACATTTTCTGTGAATGTGCTCGTTATCGGAGTAAACAAAAGCATACTTTTAGAATTTGATTAATAGGGAATATAATATGGAATCACGTACCTAAAGAAATTAATAACAATATAATTATTTTTATGTACTGTAGCTCTAATAGTAGTATAATACACTTTCTATGGATACAAGTGCTTCTACACAACGCAGAAGCACATCCACAAGTAACATTACCTAGCTAAGAGAGGACATTGGCTAGCCAATATGATAAATACAGTGGAAAAAAGCAATTGGGAAAATAAGACCTGCTGATCTGTTATACATACCAGGAAGAGAACAGGATATGATTTTTTTCTGTTCGAAACGTGTGTTGTCTTTATGAAATTCATGTATTTTAAACGTTTAATTAAGAAGAAAAACACTTACTGAAAGATACTAAGCTGATCACGAGATAGAAAGATCAGCCGTTTTTCGCGCATAAAAAGTGGCTATTAACTGGGTGAACTGTTATTAACTGGAGTCAACTGGGTGAAAACACATAATAGGAACATGAAACAACACAAAAAATAAAAATAAGATACAATCTACAGACAATAAAACCGGTGTCATGGAAATATAACTATCAAGGAAGCCACAAGAGAGAGTTCTCACCTGAGTAAGGTCTTTATTTCACTATTGCAATATTGGGAGCCCTGCTGCCACTTCGCAAAGTGCAACCAGAGACTCAATTTGTTACAAGCAGTACAGGGTTTTTATAAGATGTTGCGTTGTTAAAAAGCTCAGCGCTTTGTCCCTTCTAAAACTTCCCCTTTCCCTAAGAGAAAACAGATTACATCAAAAAGCGAAAGAAGAAGCGCTAGATATGTTATTCAAAGCTTATCAGTTACTTTCAGCTAATTCAAATATTGTTTTGGTACATTCTCTTCTAAAGTAACCTAAACAGTGTACTTTGTTGACGCACTGTTTTCTAAAATTCTGCACGTACTGTAGCAAAGCAATTACATCCTTGAAATATATTATCTAAAAGCCCCAATATGTTTTTTTGCAAAGCTCTCTACATTTTAAGAACCAATTTACTTATTAGATTTCCACTTCAAGACTTGTTCGGCTGGCGTTCGGGGAGTCGCGTTTTTCAGAATTTTATTGAGATCGTTTTCCACAGAGCTCAGATGTCAAAGCACAGCAGCAGCTCTCCACAGCGATCCTCTATAGCGCCCTGTCTCCCGCAGCTCCGTCCTCATTGGAAGGAAGCAAGAGTGAAAGGCTGAAGTGAAATAGAGCGGGGACGAAGGCAGTTAAGAGAGAGAACGTGGGAAGAAGAGAAAAACGCAAGGGAAAAACAGCAGCGTCATAAAAGAGGTGACGGAGCTGTCCTCTCTATAAGAAGGGTGCCAGTGAGCCCTGCTCTCGCTTGCGGCCACACCCCCTTGAGCACGCCTGATCTCGTCTGATCTTGGAAGCTAAGCAGGGGTGGGATTAGTTAGTACTTGGATGGGAGACCACCTGGGAATACCAGGTGCTGTAAGCTTTTAAGCGCAGGAGGCACCCTATCCCCGCTCGCTCACACTGGTCCTGCGGACTCAAAGAAACAGTTGCAGGGTTGTTGCTGTCCAATCCACGCTCTCTGGCTAGGTGGCAGGCTGTGCTGTGCAGTTTGCGACGGTGCGCTGCAGATGCTCACTGACCGGCTACTTAGTGTTGGCTTTAACTAGCAAAGTTTGTGCACAGGAGAAAAGATGACTGTGGGTCCCAGCAAGTCAGGAAGAGGACCGGTTCGTTCCTGATGAAGAGCTAGTTCTGAATAGTGATTCAGCTGTCCACAGTTCCGACCTGTTCACAAGGCTTGCTGCTGGTGCTTACCTCAGGTGGATCCTCTGGTTACTCTCTGGCAACCTCCGCTCTAGACTCTTAGAACAAAGGAAAGTTCTGGCACTCGGACACACTGGCCATTCCGTGGTTGTCCGGGCTGAGTCTTAGGATGGTCAGGAGGCGCGCTGCGAGAATGTCCTGCCCTTGGGATTCTCCTTTGAATTCCCTTTAGAAAAGTCCAGGAAATAGTCTCTCAGGCCCTCTGTGTTGCCTGTTTTTACCTGGAGGAACTTCAGCTCGTTCATTGGCTGAAAGTTCCATGGGCATCAGAGTCCCACGTGGGTTACTCGGCCCTACCAGTTCCTGATTGGTTGATCAAGGTGAGATGTGAGTCACTTACTCCTGACACTTAGGAATGCAGTCCAGATGTCCATCTGGCACTCCCTAGACAGATAGGCGAAAATGGATGACCATTGATCATGATAGCTAGGCTTAGCTAAGTGCATCCCCATTTGGGAGCTGTCCCTTATCAAAAGAAAACATCTTTAAATCAGCCTGCATGAATAGTTTCTCTGTGGCTGCACCACAGAGATGAACAGAGAGATGGGGCCTCATTTGAAAAAGCACAGCAACACTTAATTCTGTCTTATTAACAACCATTGCCACTACAAGTGAAAGGCTGAAGTGAAATAGAGTGGGGACGAAGGCAGTGAAGATAGAGAACGTGGGAAGAAGAGAAAAACGCAAGGGAAAAACAGCAGCGTCATAAAAGAGGTGACGGAGCTGTCCTCTCTATAAGAAGGGTGCCAGTGAGCCCTGCTCTCGCTTACAGCCACACCCCCTTGAGCATGTCTGATCTCGGAAGCTGAACAGGGATGGGCCTGTTTAGTTCTTGGATGGGAGACTGCCTGGGAATACCAGGTGCTGTAAGCTTTTAAGCGCAGGAGGCGCCCTATCCCTGCTCGCTCGCTCACTGCCCTGTTCACACGTGCAGTGCGGCTTTTCCGTCTGTTTATTTGTCAGCTTTGGCGAGACACGGGTGCTTGTGTATCAGCGTGAGCGTTTTTATTCTGATCATGAACAGTTTTACAAGTCCGCAAAGGATCGAGGAAAGGTTTATCGCCAGCTGAAAAGAGACACAGCGCTTCGGCTGTGGAGAGTTGTTCGGCTGGTGTTCTGGGAGTCGCGTTTTTCAGAATTGTATTGAGATCGTTTTCCACAGAGCTCAGATGTCAAAGCACAGCAGCAGCTCTCCACAGCGATCCTCTATAGCGCCCTTTCTCCCGAAGCTCTGTCCTCATTGGAAGGAAGCAAGAGTGAAAGGCTGAAGTGAAATAGAGATGCAGCCATTCAAAATGAGCGTTGAAAACCCGCGGTACAGTAACCAACCCGCAGGGCACCGTAGGGCACCGCGGTAAGTGACTGGCTGGCCAAAGTGACTGACAGGGGCACTCGTGGTGCATTGGTTGGTAGTGAAAAGATTTAATCATTTAATGTCTTTACTGTGCACGTTTCAATCCGCTTAGTTTTGAATATTTATGTGGAATTTTACCACTAAAGGGAAATTTTAGTAGCTGAGCATAAAAAGAAGAGGAGCATAACGCATATGAAGGTCATAAACGATATTAATTTAGGAACATAAACATTACTGTATGTACATAAACTGTACTGTGTATGGCTGGTCTTGATAGTTTAAGGAAAAAATACACACCAGTCTTCCATTTCTCCCTAAACATTTTAAGCATGAAAGTTTTATGAAACGGTCCCCAAATATGTGATTGCTGTATAGAATGAATTTTAATTTTTAAAAATTATTTAACACGAAAATTAAGCTGTTTACATCTTCCGCCTGAGAACAGTCACCCGTTGCTACCCAACGCAGAAACATAGCCACTAACTAGCAAAGAGAGGACATTAGCTAGCCAATATGATAAAGAAATAAATGATTATTTTGTTTATTTCTTTTGCACATTTATTTGAACATTTCCATCGATTGTACAAGCACTTGGAAACTGTCCAATCCCTAGTTCATCAAGCATTTACCGGTCTGGCGCCTGTCTGTGTCTTCTAGGATATAATGCCAGCGAACTCTTGTTTTTATGTCCACTATAACTACGCTGGGCAAACGTTCCGAGGTCAAATTCTTCCAGCACGGGGGTACCTTTAAAGCGGAGACGATGGCACCGAAATTTTTTGGCGCGCCTTCTCTTTAAAGCCCTGGCCAAATATGAAGACAGTACGTACAGTTATAATTCAAACGGAATTAAAAACTACACATCCCAGTTACCATGGTGGTGCTTGTGATCATTGCGTTTAACCAACAAAACAGGGCGAAAAATCAGTCACATGACTTTGGGGCAGAGTTTCGAAAGCTTAACCTATCAGCAACAAAGCGAAATTTACACGATAGGCTACCTCAAACTGTCAGTTACAAGACTGTGTATGTCGCTTAAGCCACTCCTATTTGGCATTTTAGTTATGGAGGCGAGAAGACGCCCCCCCCTCTCTGGGTGTCTGATTTGCCGCCATCTTTAACTGTTCGGTGTCCGAATCGGAGTAGCTACGCATACGAAATAAAGTTAATCCCAACTACAAAACATATATTTTTGTGGTAAGAGGGCGCAAAACATCAGTATTTACTGCTATTAATTACTGTACGATTTATAGTTGAAATCTGAGCCTAGATATAAAGTTAGATATAAGGTTAAAATCTCGACAAAGCAAGGTAGGAAATGCAGAGAAAATAAATCCTTTCTGACATCTAAAATCAGTTTCGATCAAGGTCTCTAAAACGAACAAGAAAAAGAGGATTTTCGGAGGGCAATTACGCTGTGTTTATATAGAATAACTGATTTATGAGCAATCTAATTTCTTGTTCGTTTAAAACAGTGAAATGTCAGCTGCAAAAGATCGCACCAGAAACAGCACTATAACACTGTGTATAGTTCCATCCACACAGTGCTGAATTTGCATTAATTACGAATTACACAAATGTAATTATATCTTATTAATTTCTTGAGATATGTGATTCTTTTAATACAGTCTTTGCTGTGCTCTAGAGGATCCTTGTGATATTTCGAGCTCTGGTTGAATGATAAGTGTCGCAGTTTAAATCATTTTCGTAGTTAGAAATTATGGAACGCTCTGTTAAAAGCAAGGGAGTTTTTATGTCCGTTGCAGTTCTTTTGCAACATGAATATAATTTTATCGTTATTAATTACTTGAGATACGCGATTCCATATTATAGTCCCTTTTAATCAAATTCTAAAAGTATGCTTGTTGACTCTGGTATCACGTTAGTTAAAGACTTCGATGCTTAAAATGTTTAGGGAGAAATGGAATACTGGTGTGTATGTTTTCTTTAAAGTACCAAGACCAGCCATATACTGTATGTTTAAGTTCCAAAATTAATATAATTTATGGACTTCACACGCGTTGCAGTATGCTCCTATTCTTTTTATGCTCAGGCACTAAGATTTCCCTTCTGCTTTGTGTAAGGATGGAATCAAAAGCAATCTTAAGTGGTGAGAAAGCTGTGCTCAATGTATTTAAAGGACTTAAAAGTAAAAGGAGATGCTTCATATTGCTTGACTAATTTTAAAAACTAAGTTATAAATGTAGACGCTCCCTCGGTGCGCTGCTCTGGTACACCGGCTCTT